>NW_021604594.1:3554955-3659712 GCF_004785775.1 Grammomys surdaster
CTCTCTCTCTCTCTCTCTCTCTCTCTCTCTCTCTCTCTCTCTCTTTCCTCAAGGCCTTCTCTGACCTTTTTCATGCTCTCTTTAACCATCTCTGTCTTGTCTATGTAAAGGCAACATTCTTCTTTAAGAGCTGTATACAGTCCAGAGCTGTACACAGTCTTTTCTACTGTAAAAGAGTAAATCAAGTCCAATAAGGATCTTTGCGATTTTTGGAGGTTTCTTCAGACAGCAAAACGAGGGATTTCTTCAGATTAGTGATGTCAATCTCTAGCTGTTTGATGTTCTTGTCAATGGCCCATCGAATGTCTGAGTAGTATAAATTCAGAGGCCAGAATCTGGATTAGAACTTCTAACAGTAGACATCATAGGTGATTCATTTTTATCTGGAAAGGAGAAAAAAGGAATTTTTTTTACTAACACAGATATGTGGAAGGATATTTTTTTTTCCCGAAAACAGACATGTAGTGTTTTTCTGGAACCTGCCTAGAAATAGGGTACGTGGTGTTTTGCTAGAGTGGATACTTGAAAGAACACATGACATTTGTAAAGGGTAAAAATAATACCCAATAGACAGTGGTCAACAGTATGTGGCATTGGTTCACCTTGCCGCTCTTTGCTGGTCTTTGTTGGGCTTTGCTGACACTATGACATTGGTTTTCTTTCCTTCCCTTCTTTGCTGATCATAGATTGTCATGAATTTATAGAGAGTAAGACATCAAAAAAACTTCTGGTGGCATTTTAGCAACTTCTTTACCACCTCAAGCTGATTGACAGTCTCACAGTTTTCTTCTGGATCAAACTGGAACTTCCATTTCTGATTTGTAAATGTTTTTGTAAGTAGATTAGGCTGAATATTTATGTGAATTGGGCTCTTGCTATCCTAACAGTGAAGATTGGAATCACCCCAAAGAACTATTTATGAACCTGTCCACATCCTCTTTGCTCTAGTAGCCTTTCCTTCACACTACCTCTGATGGATGGGGAACTACACAGGAGGTTAAAACATTTAAATATCCTCATTAAACTAGGTTTTGAAAACTATAAGCCTACAGATATACATGTAGGCAAATCACTGACATTCATAAAATAAAAATAAATAAATACTTTTAAAAACTCACTGTTTTCTCTTAACAGTACTTTGATCTTATCACCACATATGTGTTTTACTTTTAGAAATTTATCTCTAGTATTTTGTGTTTGTTATTGTAAAATGTTAGTTTCATGTTCTTTTGTTTCTCATTAATATATGGAAGTACAATAAAACAAATAGCTTACCTATTCTAAACTAACCACTGCATTTTTTAGAGATTATTTTTAAGTGTTTCTATTTCCATATTATAGGTTCACCATATTCATCAATTCTTCTGATATTCCTTCAATTCAATGCACTTTTCATTGTATATATTGTAATTTTCTCTTTAGAAATAAAATTCTAATTTTTATACTAGAGATATAAACACAAAGCTGGTAGAAAACAAAGATCGGAGTACTACAAAGGCAAGAAAAATGGTGTTGCCAGTAGGAATGTTTAAAGAGATTCCCACCCTCCAGTGAGAACACACAACTCTCCTCACCCCACTCATTGACCCCTTACCTACCCAACTCAGCCTAGCAAACATCTGACTTAGGTTAGATAGATACTATTATAGAACCAAGCCTGCAGAACCTATAGTTTTGATTTACACAATTGAGACCAAAAAAAAATTCTGTTGTAGTAAGTTACTAAGTTTGTGGTAATTTCTATGGAACCATACAACACTAGCATATGGATTTTTTATGATATCCCTATTGTTCTATCTTTCTCAAGCATAGAATAAATCAGTAAAAGCAAACATTTTAATATGCCATAGCTAATGCTTGTATAAATAGTTCTGGCAGTAGTAACTTGTCTTTTTGAGTTAGGAAAAAAGTTTGTAAAAGTAAGAAAATATGATTTTTGCTACACATGGCCACAAACTAGGTGCTTAAAATAGCATAGATGCATTTCTTCACAACTATAGAGACAGATATTGGAACCTAGATGCCTACAATATTGTACTCCCTTGGGAGGTTTTAGGGGAAAACACTTTCTTACTTCTCATAGACCTAAGAGTTTTCATTGGTTAGAGTTGGGGCTACATTATTTGAATCTCTGTCTCTAACCTCATGTTACACTCATATATATATATATGCCTTTCTTTTTCAATTTTTCTTACTTTTGGTCTGTCCTCATAAGGATGTTAATCGTTACTTATTGTTATTCATCTGTAAAATACAGTTTATCTCATCATCCTCAACATATAACTACAAGTCAAAGGAGACTTTTTTGAAATAAGGTAATATTCATAGTAACCAGAAAATAGAACATACTTATGTCTTTAAAGGAGACACTCTGAAGCTTACTTTATGATGTTGCCACGTGATACTATCATCAGGATTAATGTCCACCCATTATTGTTACTGTATTATTAGTACTGAAAACTTGTCCTTTTAAAATAGTCAATGGAATCTTAGAACATTATGCGTAGATACACAATGGTCACTGTTTCTTTTTAGATTAATTTTTTATTGAATATTATATTTACATTTCTTTTTTTTATTGGATGTTTTATTTACATTTCCTATGTTGTCCCCTTACCCCATCCCCCACCCACCCCGGAACCCCCAATCCCCTCACCCCTCCTCCTTCTTCTCTGTGGATGTAACCTCTATCTACTCCCCCCAACTCCCACCTCCCCACCCTCAAAATTCCCACCCCCTGGGGCATCCAGCCTTCATGAGGTCAAGGTTCTCTTCTTCCACCTATGCCCAGCAGGGCCCTCCACTCTTACATATTCAGTTGAAGCCCTGGATCCCCCCCCCAAGTGCTCACAGGCTGGTGGTTTAGACCCTGGGAGCTGTGGTTGGTTGGTATTATTGTTCTCCTCATGGTGCCGCAAATCCTTTCAGCTCCTTCAGTCTTCACTCTAACTCCTCTATTGAGAAACCCATGATCAGTTCAATGGCTAGTTGTGAGCATCTGCCTCTGAATATGTCAGACTCTTGAAGACCTCTGAGGAGACATCCGTATCAGGCTCTTATCAGCATGCACTTCCTGACTTCCACATCAGCATCTACCTTTGGTGACTGCACATGGGATGGATACTCAGGTGGAAAGGTCTTCAGACGGCCCCTCCTTCAGTTTTTGTCCCTCGCTTTGTCTCCATATTTGCTCCCTTGAGTATTTTGTTGCTCCTTCTAAGAAGGACCGAATCACCCCCACTTGGTCTTCCTTCTTTATGGACTTCATGTGGCCTGTGAGTTGCATCTTGGGCATTTCAAGGTTCTGGGCTAATATCCAATAATCAGTGAGTGAATACCATGTGTGTTCTTTTGTGATTGGCTTACCTCACTCAGGATGATAATTTCTAGTTCCATCCATTTACCTAGGAACCTCTCGAATTCATTGTTTTTAATAGCTGAGTAATACTCCATTGTGTAAATATACCACATTTTTTGAATCCATTCCTCAGTTGAAGGACATCTGGGTTCTTTCCAGCTCCTGGCTATTATAAATAAGGCTGCTATGAACATAGTTGAGCATATGTCCTTATTATATGTTCGAGCATCTTCTGGGTATATGCCTAGGAGTGGTATAGCTGGATCCTCGGGTAATGCTATGTCCAATTTTCTGAGGAACCGCCTATATTTACATTTCAGTTTACATTTCAGTTGTCATCCACATTCCCCATTTCCCTCCCACCCAGAAACCGAATATCCCATCCCCCCTCTTCCTGCTTCTATGAGGATGTGTCCTCAACCCACACCGTCCTCCCCACTCTCTAATTCCCTTACACTGGAGCATCCAGCCTTCACATGACCAAGGATTTCCACTCCCACCTATGCCTGACAAGGCCATTCTCCCCTACATATACAGCTGGAGCCATGGATCCCTATCTATGTGCTCCCAGGCTGGTAGTTTAGACCCTGGGAGCTCTGGTTGGTTAGTAATGGTTCTCTCCCCATGGGGCCCAAACCTCTTCAGTCTTCTCTCTAACTTCTCCATTGGGAACCCCATGCTCAGTTCAATGGTAAGTTGTGAGCATCCACCTCCATATATGTCAGGCTCTGGAGAGCCTCTCGGGAGACAGCTATATTAGGCTCCTGTCAGCATGCATGTCCTGGCATCCACAATAGTGTCTGAATTTGGTAACAGCACATGGGATGGATCCCCAGGTGGGGCAGTCTCCAGACAGCCCCTCCCTCAGTCTCTACTCCACACTTTGTCTTCATATTTGTTCCCATGAGTATTCTGTTACTCCTTCTAAGAAGGACAAATGCACCCACACTTTGGTCTTCCTTGTTCAAGAGCTTCATGTGGTCTGTGGGTTGTTTCTTGGATAATGGAAGCTTTTGCTTATCAGTGAGTGCATACTATATGTTTTCTTTTGTGATTGGGTTACCTCACTCAGGATGATATTTTCTAGTTCCATTCATTTGCCTAAGAGTTTCTTGAATTCATTGTTTTTAATAGCTGAGTAATACTCCATTGTGTAAATGTACCCCATTTTCTGTATCCATTTCTCTGTTGAAGGACATCTGGGTTGTTTCCAGCTTCTGGCTATTGTAAATAAGGCTGTTATGAACATAGTGGAACATGTGTCCTTGAAATATTCTAGAACATCTTTTGGGTATATGCCCAGGAGTGGTATAGCTGGGTCCTCAGGTAATGCTATGTCCAATTTTCTGAGGAACCACCAGACTGATTTCCAGAGTAGTTGTATCAGCTTGCAATCCTCTTTCTCCACATCATCACTGGCTTTTGCTATAATGTGAGTTTTTGATCTTAGCCATTCTGACAATTTCAGGATTGTTTGGATTTGCATTTCCTTGATGACTATAGATGTTGATCTTTTCTTAGGTGCTTTTTTATTATTCGAGTTTCCTCAGTTAAGAATTCTTTGTACCTCATTTTTAATAGGGTCATTTGATTGTCTGGAGTCTAATGTCTTGAGATCTTTGTATATATTGGGTATATATTGGATATTAACCCTCTATCAAATGTATTGGTAAAGAACTTTTCCCAATCTGTTGGTTGCCATTTTGTCCTGTTGACAGTGTCCTTTGCTTTACAGAAGCTTTGTAATTTTATGAAGTCCTATTTGTCAATTATTGCTCTTAGAGCATAAGCCATTGGTGTTCTGTTCAGAAACTTTTCCCCTGTGCCCAAATATTTGAGGCTCTTCTCCACCTTTTCTTCTGGTAGTTCAGTGTATCTGGTTTTATGTGAAGGTCCTTGATCCACTTGAACTTGAGCTTTGTACAAGGAAATAAGAATAAATCAATTTACATTTTTCTACATGCTGACATCCAGTTGAACCAGAACCATTTGTTGAAAATGCTGTCCTTTTCCCACTGAACAATTTTAGTTCCTTTGTCAAAGATCAAGTGACCATAGGTGTGTGGGATCATTTCTGGGTCTTCAATGTTATTCCATTGATCTGTTTAATTTCTGTTTCTGTGGTCTGTCCATTGCTGTGAATGGGGTGTTGAAGTTCCTCACTATAATTGTGTGAGGTGCATGTGTGCTTTGAACTTTAGTAAAGTTTCTTTTATGAATGTGGTTGCCCTTGCATTTGAAGCATAGATTTTAAGAATTGAGAGTTCATCTTGGTAGATTTTGTCTCTGATGAGTATGAATTGTCCTTCCTTATCATTTTTGATAACTTTTGGTTGAAAGTCAATTTTATTTGATATTAGAATAGCTAATTCAGCTTGTTTCTTGGGATCATTTGATTGAAAAAATGTTTTTCAGCCTTTTACTTTGAGGTAGTGTCTGTCTTTGTCACTGAGTTGTGTTTCCTGTATGCAGCAAAATTCTTGGTATGTTTACATATCCAGTCTGTTAATTTGTGTCTTTTTATTGGGGAATTGAGTCCAGTGATGTTAAGAGATAGTAAGGAAAAATTATTGTTGCTTCCTGTTATTTGTGTTATTAGAGGTAGAATTGTGTTTGTGCAGCTATATTCTTTTGAGGTTGTTGGAAAGGTATTTTCTTGCTTTTTCTAGGTTGTAGTTTCCTTCCTTGTGTTGGAGTTTTTCATCTATTATCCTTTGTAAGTCTGGATTTGTGGAAAGATATTGTGTAAACTTGGTTTTGTCATGGAATACCTTGGTTTCTCGATCTATAGTGATTGAGTGTTTTGCTGGGTTTCGTAGTCTGGGCTGACATTTGTGTTCCCTTAGGGTTTGTATGGTATCAGCCCAGTATCTTCTGGCTTTCATAGTCTCTCATGAGAAGTCTGTTATAATTCTTGTAGGTCTGCTTCTATATACCTGACCTTTTTCTGTTACTGCTTTTAATACTTTTTCTTTGTTTGGCGCACTTGATGTTTTGATTATTATGTGACAGGAGAAATTTCTTTTTTGGTCTAGTCTATTTGGAGTTCTGTAATCTTCTTGTATGTTCATGGGCTTCTCTTTCTTTAGGTTAGAGAATTTTTCATCTATAATTTTATTGAAGATATTTACTGGCCATTTAAATTGGGAATCTTCAGTTTCATCTACACTTATTATCCTTAGGTTTGGTCCTGTCATTATGTCCTGGATTTGCTGGATGTTTTGGGTTAGGAGATTTTTGCATTTTGTATTTTCTTTGACAGTTGTGTCAATGTTTTCCATGGTATCTTCTGCAACTGAAGTTCTCTCTTCTATCTCTTGTAGTCTGTTGGTGATGCTTGCATCTATGACTCCTGATCTCTTTCCTAGGTTTTCAATCTCCCAGGTAGTCTCCTTTTGGGATTTCATTATTTTTTTCTACTTCCATTTTTAGATCCCAGAATGTTTTGTTTAATTCCTTCACCCGTTTGGTTGAGTTTACTCTCAAGTCTTTAAGAGATTTTTATGTTTCCTCTTTAAGGGCTTCTACCTGTTGACCTGAGTTCTCCTGTATTTCTTTGAGGGAGTTATTTATGTCCTTCTTAAAGTCTTCTATCATCACTATGAGAAGTGATTTTAAATCTGGGTTCTGCTTGTCTGATGTGATGGGGTGTCCAGGACTTGCTATGGTGGGAGAACTGGGTTCTGATGATGCCAGGCATCCTTAGTTTCTGTTGATTATGTTCTTGTGCTTGCCTTTTGCTATCTGGTTATCTTTAGTTCTACCTGCACTCACTGTCTCTGACTGGAACCTGTTTTCTCCTGTTATCTTGGTTGTGTCAGAACTCCTCAGAGTCCAACCGTCTCTGTGATCCTGAGATGCTGGGTGAAAGAGCTCCTGGGACTCAGGTTGCCTCTGGGATCCTGAAATCCTATGATCCTGGAATTTTAGAGCTCTTGAGAATTCAGCTTCCTCAACTGCTCTATGTGCAGAGGATTCTCTGCTGCTCTGAGTGCAGTGGTTCCTCTGGGATGCGTCAGGATGTGCTGTTTTCAGGGGAGCAGTGGTCACTATTAATAGTAATATTATCATGCAATAGACTGTCCTGTGAAATGGAACCCACAAAGACAGAACACAAAGTAGAGATTCTGGGTGATTTCATTAAAAAGAAATGATCTTTGAAGTGAAGAATATGATTGCTAGTGTGGTTTGCTTATTAAATAATGTTTATATGTATTAAGGCATCAAAAAGTACCCCATAACTATGAGTAAAAGTGTTTTCCAACACTTATAAATACAATAAATTATTTTTTACTATAAAGTACATATAAGATATTTCTGAAGAATCATTAAGGAAAGGAGATCACAAGGATACATGTACATGTCTTCTCATTTAGAAAATTATAAGATTTATAAGCTGAGGAATCTGATCCATTCCTGTTTCTGCAATCAGGAAAACAAGCTTTAGGAACAAGAAGTGCCAGGGGTAGGTCAGGAGAACAGCTCTGCTGTTACAAACGTCTTCTGATTGTCCACAAAAACACTTCTACGCAATAATTCTATGAGGATCTTCTGATTGCTTGTACACATACACAGATTGCTGTGCAATGACTCTATGAGAATCTTCTGATTGACTGCAAACACAGACACAGACACACACACAGGCACACGCACACGCACACACACTGCTTTGCAATGACTCCCTTAGACAAAGGATCAAGAATGTCAACTACAATCTACTGTTTATGTTTAAATAAAAATAAAGGCTTTGAGAAATTGCAGCAGAGAATCTGTCCATGCCTAGAAATTATATACAGGGAAGGAAAATAATTAAATAAATAGATAGATATTTAATTAAATATTATTTATTTTGGTAGATAAGCACACACATATACACATACACACACACACACACACACACACACACACACACAAATTGGCCTTTTTGTAGAAGGTAGCAGTTCAAAGATTCTTAATTTTATCAAACACATTAGAAATGAAACCACAAATCTAAGCAACTGATGAAATCTATAATCATTTTTATCTAGCTGTTAAATATCCATCATATATATTGTGCCTCCACCTGAGAAAATATATTCTTTGATGACTATATATTGTTGTTTATAAACATCCCTGAGATAAAACAGTGTATCTTGGAAGAAAGCACATTAATACAAGGATTGTTACAAAGAAAGGTGAAATTCCATACTGCAAGAAAGCTAATTAAAACTCAGTCATAGCTGAAATATATCTCAATTACTTCAGGAAGCTCCTGAAATTTACGAGATTTACTAAGCCCTTCTTTCCCAGCTTGTGTAAACTGCAAAGACTACTAAGAAGCACTTTCAAATAAGCCCAACTACCTACAAGAGCCTCAGACCAACACATACCTGGCTAGAAGAGATACTCTCCAACTTGCTAAGCTTCCTACAAGTAGTAACATGAGCTCTGGGCTTTCAGCTTTGTTACTCATGATGATGTGTGCCTTTGGTAATGTAGCTCACTTTGGGTCTTTTCTGTTTATATAAGCAATCCCTCACCTATATT
This sequence comes from Grammomys surdaster, assembly GCF_004785775.1. NCBI lineage: Eukaryota > Metazoa > Chordata > Mammalia > Rodentia > Muridae > Grammomys > Grammomys surdaster. The sequence goes on from NW_021604594.1 coordinate 3,563,840, forward strand.
CCTGGAGGTAACCCCATACAACTCATTGATTCCCCAACATGGACTTTGGTGATGTCCTCTGTTCTTGTGGTTTCTTATATCGAGTAAGTAGCTGTTTGTTTGTATCTTTCAAGGCACAGTATCACAGAACACATGTCTGCATTTAAAAATACTGTAGGTAATAATGAAATTTTAATGTTTCTTTTGTACTCTACCTTTCTCAAATTTGGTTTTTAGAAATTTCTTAGCAAAAGTTCAGAGCACTTTATGAATGGCTGACTCAAGGAAAAAGAGATAAAGAATGCAAATGACTGGTATAAAGGATTGACACCATCATTCAACGCCAAGTAGACTATATTACAAGGAGAATGGAAGAAGAGGATGGGATTCAAGATAGAAAAATAAGATGTGCTGAACAACTGTAACTGGCAGGTGACAAAGGAAATGAAAATACAAGTAAAAACACATCCTAGGTGTAGATACATGCACAGGTTTTGAAGTGAAAAAAATCCAATTTGTGGGTAACTAATTTTAAGGATATAGGATTCTCTTATATTTGATTATTTACAAATCATTTTTACTGGCTTGTATTGTTAAATTCTGTGATTAACTCTTTATATACAATCTTTTTAATACTTTAGTGCAGCATAAAATATGGAGTCAGTATCATATCAATAATAGAGTCGTGGTTTACAGGTTTAATTCAACATTAAATTGCTACCCTAGTCACCATGAGACCCTTTGTTCAAATCTCAGCATCAGAGGCAAGATTAAAATCAGATGAAGGAAGAATTCATATTGTAAGAGTAAGTATACAGAGGCAGGATTCCAGGACTACAGACCTAAACTAACTGTACAAAGCACATGTGGATACTGGAAGCAAAGTCAAGGTGATGTGAATTTTTATGATACAGTTTTTCCATTATGGAAAATATTTTTAGGAGAAAGAAAATTAAAACTCACAAAATAATAGACTGCTTAGTATAAGACAGATGAGGGAGACATCAGTAGGTAAGGTAGTCGTTAAATGCTTGAATGAGTAACACAGCAAAGCTGCCATTAGAGAGAGAATTCTGGGTTTCAAAACCACAGAAACTCTGTTTTAATTCCCCTTCACACTCGATTTAATGCTCCCAGGTTGTAGCTATTCTATACTGTTTATTACCTAAAGTCCTTCTAATCCTCAAAAGTTCCTTCCATGCAACTGTACAGACTCCCTAACTACAACCACCATGAAAGAATTCCTGAACATTTGTATTAGTTAACTGAAGTCTGTGCTATTATAGCCAAGAAACTGAAAATACATTTCATTTGAAGAATACAGGAATAATTCATTTTTAATTACTTCTTCACACAACAATCCAGAGTAGGTAGGTAACGGTTCACAATGGCCATCTGAGAACCTGGACAGACAATATTTTTTTTCCATTTCCAACTTATTTAAAGTCAAAGATATTTCCAGTAGTTGCTACTTTTATGTATCACAGTAGATATCGATATACATGGTAGAAATACAAATTAATTGAGCCACAAATTAGACACCTGTTATAATTAGTCACAAGAACAAGTCAACAAAAATGGAAAAGAGATTCAGCTTGCAGACAATACATTGGCTAACTTCATTAGTTAAGTTTTCCTTTTCAATCTAACTTGTTACAGAGGGACCATAAAACTTCCATTATAAACAACATCGCCATCACAAAGATTTTTCATTAGGTGTGTCAATGACCCACCAAATCAGAGCATGTATTATCATAAAGTATAAGAGTGAAAGTCACAACCTATTATGTTATACTGTGTCTCTAGGTTCCAAATGGGATTCAAGTTTACTTTCCTTTGTTTTCCTTCTATATTGACTGCACAAATCTGAACAGTTGAAAAATAGTAATAAATCCATAATCATTGTGAACTTCTCTCTCTTTAGTAATGTAAATGTACAAACTTTAACAAAACTTACTGACTTCTGGTGAAATCAAACAATAATAAACTTCAAGATTCATTGCTTTAAAAAAAAAATCCGAAGAGGAAAAACCACAATAAATTTTTCTAAAGCCAACAATGAAAAGGTCACATTCGACACTTTTAAGAAATATTGCCCAAACAAGAAATCCCTGGTATTAAAATTGATTCTAGATATGAACAAAATCAATTGCAACTCATCTAGCTATGAAATTAAATTATCATAAGAATAAATCAAGTAATGGCTTATTATAATTGCATACAAAATAACAGTTACAGCAAAGAGTTCATTTTTATATTATAATCTGATAGGAAATACATAATATACCTAGATCAATATCTTAAAATTGAAAATTAAGGAGAAGCATATTATTGATTCATTAAGGTATACACAGACCCTAAGTGTTGTATAGAGTCTTGAATATTGCCTATTTGGTCTACAAACTTAGCACCATGGCATCTTGTTCCTCTTTCCACTAGGTGTACTTAAATCTTGGGTTTCACTCTCCTACTTAGGAAAGTGGAATGGCTTCCAGTTTGGAAATTTTCAGAAACAGTGTGTGGTGAACCTAGTAATTGAACTACAATTAAAATAGCAGGAATTTTCATGCTTTCCAATACAGGCTAATATAATTTATTTCAATAAGAATAAAACATAATCATGTTTGAGTCTAGGGATCAAAAATAAAACATTGGGCTTCACCAGTGTTAAGTTAGTGTTTTGTCATTGAACTATAAATTCTTCACCCTCTTCTAAAGAATTTACCTTTAAAAGTCTAATTCTTTGATATTCCTTAAGAAAATTTCAAATTGTCTTCATGAGAAAAATAGGTATAGGAGGTGCCAGGTATTGTCAAAAATAAAGGAAAGATTTGGTAGAAGGGGGAGGTTTCATCCCCCTCTTTCTCAGTATATATGTCCGGCATAGGTGAGAGAGGAAGCTCTTGGTCCCATGAAGGCTGGATGCTCCAGTGTTGGGGAATTCAAGGGCGGGGAGGTGGGAGTGAGTGGGTGGTTGGGGGCACATCCTCATAGAACCAAGAGGAGGGGGATGGGATGGGGGTTTCTGGGTGGGGGAAAATGGAGATAGGGGATAACATCTGAAATGTAAATAAAATATCTAATAAAAATTAATTTAAAAAATAAAAAATGATAGTGTCTTTCTATATAGCCCAGACTTTCCTCAGATTCCATTTTCCACATCTTGAGCACTACAGTTACAGAAGCATGCTCCCATCCCTGACGAAGTCAAGCCCCTTTCTTTGTAATTTAGAGGTGAAACTTCTTTTAAGCCATGTCTCCACTTAGATTTAAAAAAAAAAAGTTTCATGTATTTTGACCAAATCCTCTAAGACAGTTTTTGAGGCAGTGTTTCCCTTAGCCCTAGCTGTCCTGGACCTCATTCTGCTTCCAAGTACTGAGATCAAAGGTGTGTGCCACCTGCTAATGATGCTTTATGATTGTTCCACCTATACTGAGTTAGCACTATGTGTTAGGTCCATACACATAAAAAGATTCATGTTTGGTCTGAAGGTATAAACTATTGTTGTAGTTCATCAATTTGCTTTCGAACTAGGATTGTTTACAACTGAAATTTTTGCTGGCATTTTGATTAGAAATGACACGAATAATATTTACATTAATATTTATTTAACAACTACTCATTCTAGTGTCAAATATTCAGGAATGAGTTGAAAATTTACAGGTGAGATTTGTGAGTAAATACAAACCTGGAGGTATGTATATCATTATGTTCAAATGTGTAGGTATATACTTTATAAGTTGCATAAGCAAAGCAGGACCATCTCCCTTTTACTATCCTTTCTTTAGATTTAAGCAACTAAGCAGTGCTTTCCAACAGAAAACTATAAAATATCAAAATAGTAATCTTCTACTTTAAAAAATATCATTATTAACAATAGACATCATTCTTATGATTAGAAACCAATCAGGGATAACTGAAATAAAAATTATGCTAACAGACAAATAAAATGTTTTAGAATGTTTAGGTGTATCACAGGTTATCAAATATAATATAATTACAACAATTGAAATCTGAAACCAACCCAATACTATGATACAACCTGAAGTTGTACATAATAATCAAATAATAATGGTGATGATAATCTTTTATGAAGGAATACATCAGAGAACATTGAGATCACTATGATGGAGAATTGTCTCCAGACAGTACAGTACACAGAAAGTGCATTTTAAGACCAGAGAACAGGTAAACGTGAACACAAGCATATGGGTCCTCCTTGCTTTGTTAAGTATGGAAGACAAATACATTGAGATGAAGTGTTCCTAAAAGTAGACAATCACGAGTATATCATGAGTTCTGGGAAAAGACACTTTTCAATGTCAACATTACTGTTTTCAGGAATCAATAAGCCACCATTACTTTAAAATATTGCAACTGTCCAATGCATTCTAATATTTATTCATAAGCAACAGAGAAATATTTTAGAAATATATCCACCCCATTTTAAAAGAATACTTCATCCTTAAAAGCACATGTAAATATGTAATTTCTTGTAATAGCATATATTTCATATAAGAAAGGGTGTTAATCGCAGATTTTTTGTGTCAACTTGACTGTGGCAAGTGACACTCAGATGTACAATAAGACATTATTTCCCACACACATCTATGAGGGTATTTATAAAAGGATAAGCATGTTTAGCAAAGATCTCCATCATCCATATTGGTCAGATTTATATGATCTACTGAGAATGCACCAGCATATTACTAGAAGAGGCAGTTCTCTATTTAAACTGAACATCTACTTCCCTTGGACATTAAGGATTGAAGGTCATCAAGGATTGAAGGACTTATACAAAAATTGCTTCACTCCCTCTTTCTGGCCTGTGGGACTGCATAAGGGTATCTTGATTCATGGTTGGACATGGGCCTGGAACCCCGAGACTCCAAGGGAGAAATGGCAGGTGTTCGGCCACATCCCCAGAACCCAGGATCCTGACACACAGTCTAGTCTCCATAGACCTATATTGTTCAGTCATACAGGCCACTGCAGCCCCTCCCAAAGTGCACAGGTAGAGGGTGTGACTACAGGCCTCAGAGATAAGAGAGATTTACATACTAATGAAGGCCAGAGGGCAAACCCAATTAAACATTCTTCCCCAGATCCTCCCCATTTCTCCCTTCCTATTTAACTCAGGCTTGCCCTGAGTTTGAGGGGAGTACATCCAGATCCATCTACCATCCACCACGAAAATAAACCCTTTTGGAACCAAGGACTTTCTTGTGTCATTGGGGTCTGCCATTGCCAATGCTTCCAGTCTCTGGAGCCTTAGACTTTCTCCTATTTGTGGGACCCGCTGCGTGGAAAGTCTCCGGGCCACCATCGCTGGGTCTTATTTACCCACACTGGCCCTTATTGTACAAAAGCACATGAGAAATATTTCAGTAACTATAAATTAGTGAATACCTATTAATCAATTTTTCCCAATCCCTATCCCTACTCTGCCAAGCCTCATTAACTACCACTCTACTCTCAGTTTCTATAAGACACCATTTTTATATGTCACATGAGTGAGATTACAAGTAGTTGTCTTTCTCTGCCTAGAGTGTTTCACTTAACACAATGATCTCCAGTTCATCTCTGCTTTGACTTTCCATAGTGCCCCATTGTGTGTATGGATGACATTTCTTTTGTCTACTCATCAGTTTAAAGACAATTTAGTTATTTTCATTTCTTCATAACATCACTGTAATAAAGATGTCAACAAACTGTTTTCACTACACTTGGATTTATACACCTAGGAATAATAATAGCTGGATCATATGATAGTTTCTAATGTATTGAGTGGGAGACATGTATAATATTTTCTGTAAGAGTTGTACTATTTTACATTTTCACTAACAATGTATAAGTGTCCCCCTCTCTGCATATACTTAGTAGCAATGCCATTTCACACCTCCTTGACTACTAATGTGAGTCATTGTGGTTTTGCAGTTTTTTGACAATTAGTATTCCAGATGTTTATGTGCCCAGTGGGCAATTTTATGTCTACTCTTAAGAAATGTCTTTTTAAGAGGCTGGAGAGATGCTATAGTTGGCAAAAGAAGATATTCTGGAAGTACACAAGAGTTAAGTTCAGATCACCAGAGCCCACATAAAACATTATGTGTGGTGGCATGCACTTATAATTCCAGAGCTGGGGCATCAGAGACTGGAGGATTCCTGGGAACTGCTACCTTACTAGTCTGTTGAAATAGTGAGTTGATGGTTCTGTGAGATATCCTGTATCAAAAATGAACCGTGGTCAAAGAAGACAACTGATATTAATTTCTGACCTGCAAATGCATGTGAGTACCTATACACACACAAGAACATACATACACACATACATAAACATATGTATATAAAAATGTCTAGATCTGATGGATCTTTTGGAGATTTTTGTTTGTTTTGCATTGCTTTGCTTTGTTTTATCTTTAGAGACAAGGTTTCAGGGTTTCTTTGTATAGACTTGCTGTTGGTCCATTCTAAAACGAGTAACTTGTTTTTTGTTGTTGACCTTTTAAAATTGTTTTATATACTCTAGATAGAAGGCAACATGTATCAAGATTACATATTGCAGACATTTTTACTAGTTCTAAAAGTTGTCTATATACTATGCTGTGTTTGTCCTGCATACACTGAAGCATTTCTGTTTTAGGTAGTCTTATTTGCCTTCTTCATTTTTCTCTATGAGGTGCCCACCCCACCCCACACCCAAAAATGCCTATTCCAACATACTGAAGCAGTTTCCTAGTTTCCTCTGGTGATTTCAAATTGACAGTTATACTTGAAGTTTTACATTTATTTCACATTGATTTTATAAATGGTGAAAGACATGAGTCTAGTTTCATCCATTTGTGCATGGGTAACCAATTCTTTCAACAGCAATTATTGAAAAAACTGTCATTCTACATGAATTTCCTATCCTCTTTGTTGAAACTGTTTCTGTAGATAAGTCCCTTACTTGGAAGCTTTCTGCTGGCTTACAATTTCATTGAGCTGTGTGTCCGCTGTTATGCTAATCCTCTATTATTTTTCTTACAACAGCTCTATCCTGGATTTTAAAGTCATGTATCATAAAGCTCCCGATTTCTTAGTTTTGCTCAAAATCATTTCAGCTATTTGCAGGTTTTTATATTGTTCTATATCCTGCTTCCTAAACTAAAACTAAAAGATTGCTACTTGCCCAACGACATGTTGATACATTGCTTTTAGCAAAGGGTTTGGGGAAATGTGTTTACTCTATCTTCTTTATGAAGTACTTTAATTAAAAAACCTATTCACTCATGACATTTTAGAAAGGAAAATTGACTCAGTGCCCTTAAACTGAGTTCAACAAGGAAATACATTTTTATTATGAAAAATAAGTTCTTCTCTGTGGATATCCGGTTAAGGGCAAAGAATAAAAGCATATTTTTTGTTCTAAAATTCTAAGACTCTTTAATAAGTAAATTTCTGAACAAAAAAGCATGTATGAAAGTTCCATAATGAAATTTATATTGCTTTGCATGTTAATCTAAAACAAAGATGAAAAGGAAAAATATTTCCTTATGAACGACACTGTCCTCATTATTTCCCTAATGTATATACACTTTTACTGAAATTGGGCTGCTTTAGACACAAGGTATCAGCCTTCATATAACAGATGAAAGATACAATTTGACCTGAATAACAGAAACATATTTAAAAGAGGAGCATCCAACTTCATTCTTGTTGTTCCCCTGTGTGAGTTATATGATAGAAGTTCAATGCACTTTGATTAATAACAGTCAAAGAATCCAATTTGAGTAAGAAATACTAAATCAGTGATTCAAAAATGTCTCAAAATTCTATATTCACACCCAAGTTTTCTCTAATTAACAATTTATAGTAACTGAATTTCATGATATAATTTCAATGATTGTTAAAACTCAATGCATATTAATTATATTTAGTTTCTATTATAATTATAGTAATAAATCCAAGTCCATTAGAATGACGACTACTTAAAAATCAACTATATAGACATAGTAAAGAATAGATGGAAGTAATCCATTATTCTATCAATTCATGTGTGCTAGTGAATCAGTGAGTATTCACTAAACATCTTATCTGTGCCCTGACCCATACTTAGGTCTCATTTGGCCTGGATACCACAGATGGGATTAAATAAATCTCAAATGTGGAGTAATAACTACACTAATAAAAAGAAGTGACAGACATTTTTGAAAGAGACTTGTCAGTCCAGTAATATAAAGGATTCAATAGGTAGAAGTACAGTCATGACAAAGGACAAAGATCCTCTTTAACTGCAGATCTGGATAAAGATCTAAAAGAGGGTAATGATGTTAGACAGGCCAGTGAAGGGCAGGGCAGGGTTATATACTGCCCTTGAGACAAACCTGACGGTGTTTTGTTAGAAAGTATATTGGAGAATTAAGAAGAAAGGGGAGTCAAAGTTGTTAGCTAGTTTTTAGATCAAGCAGCTGTCTGACCTAAAACTCGTCCTTTTCTCTGTCAGTCTGCATCAAAGATCACTAGATTTGGAACCATCAAAAATCCTGAGTAAACTTTCTAACTTCACTTGCTTTTAGCTACTTGCTTTCATTGCTAATATTAGAGGTCACCTATCAATCCGTATGTTCCCATTATGTTTGCTGCAGATAACATCCCTGGCCTACAGATTACAGTAATAACTGTTGGCCAGTTTGCTTTTTAGGAATTTGGTGGTAGCTTGAAACAACTGAAAATATTAAGTCTTCACTTGGGTCTTTGTGAGTGTCAAAAGTTGACTTTTTTATTTCACATTTTTAAATTTTCAATTAAAACATAGTTGCATAATTTTCCCCTTTCCTTTCCTCCCTCCAAAGTCTCCTAAGGATTTTGATGTCAGGGGTCCAAGTGCCACCATGTTTGACATGACAGGGTACATAGTCTACATAATAAAAATGTACAGCTTAGCTAGGTCACCCCTAATATAGCAATAAAAGCAAGTTGATAATACATGTGCAGAAGATTAATTAAGACATCTTATTTCCAATCGCCTTTTTCCATGCTTCAGATCACCCTACATCCATGTTCCATGGTCCACCAAACTACTGTCATTAGGAACTGAGACTAAGATTCACACCTCTGTCTACATATTCTCCCACATCACAAAAACCTAAACATCTTGGTAGAAATCACCTATACTCTGAAATTTCCTAGAAGATATTTTATTCCCCTATTTCTTAAAATTCTCTTAATTCTGTTGCATGCATTTATAATCTCATTTACATTATCATGTTTACTAATTTCCTTTGAACGCTAGCCTCTCATCATATAAGCTGATGCATATATAATGAAGACGACCAATGCTTGGTTTACACAATTATACTAAAATGTGTTGGTGAGGGAGTGATCAAATCTAGTCATCTACTTTATCAGCTACTCATGTGTTCAAAATATGTGCAGGAAATTAAATGAGTAAGAAGGTAACGTGGTGCTTCTTGGTTAATTTGCTGCTGCATAAAAGTTTTGTTGAAACAGTACTTGCTCAAAAAGAAAATTCAGGACAGAATGCACTTCCTGGAGGCCAATTATAATATAATTAAGCAAATGTTCTGTAAAGGTGATTCTTAGCCCTGCCAAACTTTTAAGAATTATTTCCTTATGTTCTACAATTCCAACAATGGCTAAGGTACATCTATCCCTCACAGAAATCTAGGAGAGAGGAAAAACATTTGACATTTACAGCATCTCATAACCCTCTAAAGCACAGAGGTAATTAAGAAGTGATTGAAATTTTTACTTTGAAACTACTGAGTGTTTTTAAATAGTTTGGTTGTTTGCAGTTCTGAGATGCCTCAGATGCTCCCATTGTACATAGATGGGGAAAGTAAAAAGTCCAGGAAAAGTTACCTGAGTTACTGATATTAGATTCTTCCTCAAGTCTGACCTTAGAGATTTCTAATCTTTTCAAAGATTTGGAAGTACCCTTCTTACACTAACCACCTTTTGCTTAACTTAACTAACAGCTTGAGTATTTTCAGCTGGAAGCTGGTTCCATCTTGAGTTTGAAGAACTAAGAATTCAAGAACAAATAAAAAGCCTTAAAGTATAAAATACATGTAACTTTTTTTAAAAAGACATTTTTTAACTGAGTACGTTATCCTTTGAGTTTCATTTTTAATAATTCAGTTTAAAATACTCTGTGTTGAACACATTATATTATTTTTTTAAATGCAGAAGTCATTACAGAGTTGAAGAAAATCATTGAGCATGTTGATTCCACAGTGATAGCACAGAAATCATTATTTGTATCATATTGTAAAGTTCTGTCTTAAAGACTTAAAAATAGCTTTTTTACAAGAGAACATCCTAGAAAAAGCTTGTTATTTTATGTTATAAGCTAAGGGAGTTATTGTAAGTGATAGTATTAGAAAGTCAGAAATCTATCCACATTGTTAAATATCCTCACCAGAAATTTGAGCAACAGAGAAAATTTACATGGCTGAACATAATCTGTAACATTTATATGTGGTCCTTCTCCAAGAATGTATCAGTGACCCTTAGATTTCAGTCACACTAATCAACCTTCCCCTCTAAGGTTGGTAAGACTTATTTCCAATATGGTTTCTAAGCATTCCAAGATTAAAGTGATGTGCTATGAGCTTGTAAAGGGAGTAAATCTTTTGATTTCTAACAATTACAACTCCCCTGTAAAATTTATCTATATTCTATGTTGCAGAAGACCAAATAGATACCGACTGCTCAAAGGCCTAAAAGAAGCAAAGGTCAAGCTTTCCCCTACCATGTTTTTTCAACACCAGTCTTTCCAAGTCAAGCATAAGCAATAAGCATGTGTACTTATATCAAACCGTTGTTGCTGCCTGAGGCTCAAGCCCTGAGGGGCTAAGATCTTCTACTGAGGAAATGTGCCAAGAATTTAAAAATAGAAACATCTGTGTTTGATCAAACTGCTTTCTATTTTTAAAGAATTAATGACCATAGAGACTTTTAGACAGTAATTTTTAGTGTTGTGGTCAGGTCCTGATTTTATATCAATTATTCATGAAGTATTTCTTTTAAGTGAGTTTTGCCTTTGAATATTTAAACATCATGTATTTTCATATGCTATTCAAATACTTAACAAAGAGCATCCAGCAGGTTCAATTAAAGCACATGCCAATAAGTTTCAGAACAAAATAAATTGACATGTATGGTAAGCTGCCTTAAAGAATTTCTTAGTAACAATCTTTCATAATTCTATACCAAGGAAGATCTAAAATTAGAAATGTGAGGGTTCTAAATCAGAAATTACTCAGATGGAAAAGTTCTGATTAACAGACTTTTTGATGCCATTTAATGTTTCTCTGTTTACTACGTGGTCCTGGATTACAGTACAAAGCAAAACAAGTGTTTCAAAAAGATCAAAGCATAATCTTGAGACAATGGGTTTGATAGCAAAAAACATTCCTTCCTGAAAGGTGGGATTTCTACTATGAACTTGTGATCTGGAGGTGCACAATGCAGAACCACAAACCAAAGACACATGTACCAACAAAATCAGCTTCTCTGGTATAATTATAGGTATGAAGGATGGCTTTTTTAACCATAATTGGCTTTTATTCATATAGAAAAGGCTTTGTGCTGGGTCCCTGCATTATTTTAAAAAAAAGTTTCTTTATCCATACTTATTTGTTAATATCCAGAAAGAGCTTTTGAAAGGATAGAACAAGTCCAGAAATGTAGTTGCAGGAGCCAGAAAAAGCTTCCATAGGAAAGGTCTAAAGGTTAAAGGTCGGAAGGTCAACTGAGTGCTTAAAAGGAGAATCAGAAGAAAGAGGAGTAGTGTATCTGGGAAGGGAGGGGAGAACTGAGAGGGGAAGAAAGAGGGGAGGCTGTACTGCATGTACATAAAAAATTACTTAAAATAATAAGTGAATAAAGTTAGTTTATGACATCAGAAAGCTACCTAATCATCCTTGGGTCAGATTATAATCTATAAAATGAAACTAAGAAATGATGTGATTGTCATATTTATATTCATTAAATCTGATCATATAAAGCTTAGAAGAATTAAACCATAGAAATAATATATCCAGAGTAGATGGATAGACAGATAAAAGTATATACTTTTAAGTGGACTGCCATCAAGCACATTACATATGCATTAGAGGTCAATTAGGTTAACATAGAGCAGAGACTTCCCACAACAACATTCTGAATAAAACTTTCATTAATAAGTTCTTGAATTTAATCTAGTTAATTCTCAAATAAATTGCTCAATTATATTTAAGACTAAATATTTATTTAGCCAAATGAATTATAATATTACTAACAAATAATATTTATTTGTATTAATAAAGCTATACATTATATTTATGTATGCATAAATAGTTATCTTATAAAGTGTGAAGGGAAATACTACTTATGAGAAATTCTCACTTATACCATGTTTTTATAATAGCCATCTTGTATTTTCTTTTTAATGTTAGGGACTAGGAGGGAATAACAGTTCTATAGAAATACATATAATTAAAAAGATGGATTTTTTACAAGATCTGTTATTCTGGAAAAAGAATTCTAAAACAGATTTCTGGACATCACTATAAATTTATGAGTTTTAAATTAGTAGTATATATTGTACCTAGAGAAAATTCCCAAGAATGACCAATACCAATTCTGTGTGATCAGTACCCAATCTATGAAGTAAAACCACTGGAGAATGTCATTCAAATTTGAGTCATAGAACAAGAAAATATCAACCTGGTACTCAAATATATGTTACATCCCTACTAGCCAGCTTTCACAGTGCTATTCATAGTAGCAGACTACAATATGAATCAAGCCTTATCCAGTTGTAAATCCTATCAGCCATTAAAAACAGCTGGCTTGACAAAGCATGCCCACTGAAGCAATAGTTGCACAAATGTTATGAGAATAACAAACCACTTACTAATCAGATTTAAGTTCCACACTTAAATCTGGCACCCATATTTGGCACTATTATCAGAGCTAAGAACCTGTGCCTTGGTAGATAATTAGTCCTAGTAGAGAACCTAATAATATTACTCTGGGGTATTGATATAACCAACCACAATTAACTCATCACTATACCCATAGACTAATACATTGGTTAAAATTCATCATAAAAGCTTAGTTTTCCAATAGATGGTGACTAACACAGAGAGACCCACAATAAGTCAAAGTGTAGAGAATAAGAGATTGTGTAATATTCAGTCATAAATAGGACATCCATATTCACACTCCTCCATCCAAGTTTCATCCTCAGAAGAGGATGCAAAAGACTGTAAGAGCAAGAGGCAAGGGATGACTACCAAGAAGCAGTATTGTCTGGATATAGCAGGGCAATTGCACACATGAGTTCATAGCAGTTCAGACACCAAGTAGAGAGTACCAAGCAAGGTTAGGCTGAAAAAATATTGTAGGATAAAGAGAGGAGGTGGGAACACAATCTCATGCCCAGATTAAAAAACAGTAGCTCTGGAAAAAGGCATGTCAGTTTTCTTCTAGGGTTCAGCCCTAGTCTTTAGACCAGTTTCAGTGAAGGTCACAAATGCAAATGAGCTTAAATGAGCCATTCAAATTGTCCTTGATGGAATTTTAAAAATAAAAATGAAAATAAAAAATAAGACAAGATACAAAGTTGAGTGAGAAGGGGAGGGGGAATTTGTCTGGTAGGAATTAGGGGAAGAAGTCTGAAAGTGATAAAAGTGCACTAAAGGTAATTCTTAGAGAACTAATAAGTTAAAAAATAAGAATCATGGTGTCAGTGCTCCTTGTACTTATTGATGTTAGTGTTTCACTTCTATTCTTTTCATGTCAGAGGAGGGTTGTGTATATTCACATAAGAGAGTGTGCCTGTGTGTGTGTGTGTGTGTGTGTGTGTGTGTGTGTGTGTGTGTGTGTTTTAAGAATATACCTATGTTATATATACATATTATTTGCATATAAAATAAACATGCCTATACTGGTGTTTCAGACACAAAATTATTGCTTCAGGTATTAAATGAATTATCTAGTCTCTCTCTTTAAGAAACTAGAATATAGCAGTGTTGGTGATATTCAATCTATGCTTAGTTAACAAAAGATTGTGGCTTCCATCTTACTAACATACTCCATTGCTTTCCCAGCTTGTATGCCTTGATAAAACATATTATTGGTGGTGGCTGTCATGTGACAGTGAACAAAGTGTGACCTCAGTATGTTAGGCCTGAAGCTTGTTGAAAACAGAGTGTCACAAGCAACCATCAAATGGCCACAGAAGTTGTATGTTTCTTTCCCCCAAAGAACCCTCAGATGGATCAGGACCAATGCCTGACTTCAGCTTTCTGAGAGACCAAGAATCATAGAATAAAAGAATGTCATGAGAAAATCTCTAACTCATAGACTTGCAAGGAAAATAAATGTATATCAATATAAATAAATTCTGAAGATAGATAGATAGATAGATAGATAGATAGATAGATAGATAGATAGATAGATAATCTTGACTAATATAACTGAAATTGTATATTCAAATATTTTCTTTGAATTTTTTGTAAATTACTTTAATAAGTTTGACTTTCATAATTTTTTAAACCAATGAAAATTCCTATTGTAAAATATCTATTTCCTTCCAGGACTCCCCAGGACACCTTTACCATACCATGATCTCATAAGCAGTCAAGAGGTATAGAGACTTAGAGTTTCTGCACCTTGCTCCCTATAAATGCTGTGTGCACCCTTAGCTGACTCTTTATCCACTTCCAAATGAACCTGTGTTACTCTGTTTATATTCTTACTCTTAACTCTTTTACCTAACCCTCAAAATAGAATACCGGTAAGACACATCAGACTCCTTTCTTTAGAAATAGCTTCAGTTCTTTGCCAACTGTCAAACATAAAATGTATTATTAGAGCACTCTACTATAGAAACCCCATTCTTGGAGAAGGGAACCGCAGAGTAGAACAGAAACAATTGCTCTAGCCCATCTTCTGTAATGATATTTATTATCATTTTTTTCTATTCAGCCAGAACTCATTAAAATTATAGACATCCCTACTTGGACTTGCAAATGTTCAAGATAGCATGTCAATGTTTGAAAATTTTAGTCAATAGATTTCATCATTCTGGCTTCCTTTGTAGAAAATAATAAATGATATAAATAGTAAACAAAATTGAGTCTTTCTCTTCTTCCCATACAAACATTACTCTATACACCTGTTTGCATAATATATTGAGTAATAGCAACTATGCTTTATAAGCATAGAAAACAAATGTGTGCAAATAAATTTTTCCTAGAAAAATAATCCATATTCATAACTTAATGGTATAGCTTTGGAGTTGTATCAGTGAAGCTGGACTGGAGACTTTCCACCTGAGTTTGTATCACTATAGTTCGGAGCAGGACAGGCCACAAAGGAAAATCTCCATGACTCATGGGCGGAGGGGGAGGCGAGCAGTAGTGGATTCTCTCATAGCCCAGTACAGAACCTTTACTCTAGTCTAGGCAAATATAAATTTCCAGAAACAAGTATGCCAGTTTGTTCTGTAGCTCAGCAGCAAGCTTGAAGTTGTTTGAGTAGGACAGAAATGGTTCTACTTGACAATGAAGTGTTCTCCCTCCTCCTCACAGGTTCCTTTTCATCTTTGCCCTTCACTTCACACGTTCCACCCTCTCCTGCCTGCCTGCTCACTGAAGACTTGGCCCCAAGCACAGCAGAGATAGGCTCTCAAGGAATGGCTGAAGAGCTTGAACAATCAGGGAAGACGAATCCTGGGAAACAAATGCTTTCTGCCCCTCACAACTATTTTGCTCCTTTGTTGAAACCCAATGGATTTTGTGCCATGCATAGTATAAAGGATAAACTGTAATAATGTTTTGAATCTTTAAAGCCAGAACTTCCATTTTTTTCTTATAAACTAGCAATTACTGTTAATCTGGGCATAATAAAACCACCTTGCAATGTTATTGTGAGAATTACAGATAATGCATGTAAAAGTCCCTACACATAGTAAACCCTAAACAAAGAAAAGCTATTATTACTAGTATAAATATTTTATATAATTTTTAAAGTCAGCAACCAAAATAGCATGCCATGAGTCATAGGAAGTGATATACATTATACAGATGAATGCCTAGTGAAGGCTAGAGTGTTTATTAAAACATGGACCATGCCTATGAAGAGTACAAAGCAAAAAATATTAAAATGTCCAATTTATGTTCTATAATCATTCATGGTGAAAAAAATAAATTAACAAAAAATTCTTTAAGATAAAGTTCTCATGGAAATTGAAGACTAGAGAATCCTATAGAGTCCCATGAACAGGTTTATTTTCACTGAGAATCATTAAACAAAAAGCAACTTACTAACTACTATTCGTGTATGGATTTTGTTGGGCATTTTAAAAGAGCAATATGGTATAACTCTTACTTGATTTATTTGTCTCATAAATCCTCTCTGGAAACCTAGGATCAGTATAACCCACTCAGCCCATATTAGGAATTCAACTCATACACTTTCCTGACTTCTTCAGAGATTTGTTTAATAGATACCTGTGCTCTATCTGAATGGGGAACTGCTTCTGGCTTTATGAAAGAGATAGTAATTCTACCTGCTGAAAATTCTTTATCCATCAATACAATTCTTTTCCAACCCCAAGCACTGCTCTAGGATGAAATATGAATGTGGCTGGAAAGCAACAGCTTAATTTTCCTCATTCTCTTCCTCTTTCTCAAGGCTCCATGACATGTTCTTTATACCTCTAGTTTGTCTGTGATACTTTATCTTCCCCATATCCTATAATTCCTTCTTATTTGTTCTCTGTGTAATATAATATCTATGTATTGGAGCAAAAGTTTAGTTCCATCTCAGAAGGTTTTTTTTATATACTTGAATTCATGTATCTTCATGTTAATTGTAAAAATAAAATAGTGTACCTCTCCCAGAGTATAGAATGAGAAGTGTCCTAGAAACTGCTCTTTTCTTTGCTACTTTTCCAAGGTTTTAGACAAACCGATATTTTTTGTATATAAGTAATTGGGTCTGAGGAACAAAATAAAAGGACATAAAAGAACTGATCAAAAACTAAGTATTTATTGTGGGTCATGTCACTGTCTACCCTATTTTACATGAACATACAGATTATTCTGGTCCCTATATTCCTAATTTCAGGGAAGAGAAAATGTTGTAATATGAAATGTCCTGTACATAGCAAGACATTTGTTATCTGCAGCCCCAAAGCACTCAACACCATAGTACCCTGTTTCCATCACTGTGGTAATAAAAAAGCAGTGAATCCATTCTTTCCCTCACTCTAACTAACTGAATGATCAGATGAACCGACCATGTAAATGAACTCAATGTTACCCTGACAATGTGGTAATCATGACAACAGGATTCAGTAATCTAGTAATCTCATTTTGCTATATGCTAGCACTTTGGTGTGACTTAAACATATGCATTTAAAGATAGTCACACTGATAAATTCTATGTATCCCTGTGTTATCAGTGCTCCTGTCCTGGATAATGTTCCACTGATCCCTAGAGCCCAATGTCCTTGATAATGGTTTGAAGCATTCTCAGTTTACTTGGTGCCATCACTTTGCCTTTATCTGGACCATTGCATTTAGGGAGTGTGAGTCTTACCGTAGCCCTTCACCTGTGCTCATTACTTAGATTTATGAAGCACAAAAAGATGTTTTAGCAATGTCCCCTTTAAAATATTTCCTAAAAGTAAGATCTTTTCTTTTCAGAATACTTTTACTTAAAGACTTTCAATGAGAAAGTTGTGGCTGTATAATATTCACTAAGGACACGCATTGTTTCTTCTGTATAATTCTATACATCAGCATAGCTAGTGTAAATTTAACATCTACATCACACATTGGAAAGGATGTAAACTTGATGTAGTGTTTTAATAATAGGATTTGTATTTATTTATTTATATATTTATTTATTTATTTATTTATTTAAGTTTCTAAGACATACTGCACTATGTAGCCCTGGTTTGACTCCAACTTGCAATCCCACCTGCCTCAGTCTCCCACATACTAAGATTGCAGGAATACATTGCAATACCCAGCTACAGCAGTCTATTAAAGTGTCTCTAAGAATATTATGTGAGAGGGATATATGATTATCATCTATGTGACCTTTCACAATGATGAAAGGTTCATTGCAATTTAGGTGGAATTTTAAAAAGACTTTAAGCAATTGTTTTAAGAACTGTACTCAGGTATTTGTAGAAGGTAACGTCCGAATGATCAAACTAAACCTGAATTCTAAACTATTATATGCTAAACTATTTTTATTAGAAGTAATTTAGGAGTCTTGTCACTTAATCTTATTATTTACAATATCATGGAGATTGACATTCAAAAGCATGACTCACGATATTCCCAGTGCCACTGTCATTCAAGTGTGATATTTATAATGCTGCTGAGATCACTACTGTGGAACTGTGCATTTCCAAGCCTGCTGACTATTTACTTAACCTCCAGCTCTCTCAAAACCTTCAAAGGCAATGCTATTTAGTTTACAGAATTAAATAACAACTTGACAGCACTATTATTTTACTATTTTCCACCCAACAATTATAGACCTTAAGCCAAATTTCGATTGGCTTTACTGAGTCTTAGTAATTCTCATTCAAACATCATTGACCTCATCAAACAAAACTTACCACACTCTTACTAAAATAAGAAAAATAATCGTATTATTTTTCTAAAAAATATCTCTTAGAAAGAGCTTTGATGTTCAAAAGGTTTCATTTATTCTTTACATTGCATTTATTTATTCTTTCTTGCTTTCTCTATTCCTTTCTTTTGATACATAGAAATCTGGAAGTCAACCTAGTCTACCATTCCAACTGGTGAATCAGGCATGTAATTAAGGGTTGGTAAAAGCTATAAGAGCTTTATGTTGTGTTTTCGGTCTAGTAATGGTAATCTCTTAAAAATTATTTGCCTAGTTACAAAGGCTGCACTTTACAGCTAATTAGCAACTCAGAGGTCTTTTTAATAGAACAATTTCTAAAGTACTTCTCAAGTAACTATAATTAAAAGAACATGAAAATTATTTTTTTCTCAAAGAGATCTGGCAATCAAAATCTGTGAAGAATTTGATAATGCAATCCGGCTCTTTCTTATCCAAACTGGAAAAAAAAATCACTCATTAATGATGAGCAACTGGTTTCAAGATAGTCAAAAATATTGTTTAATTGATCTTGGTGTCCTTATATATAATTTTTACTCTGAAAATGCTTAGGTATATGAATGACTCAATAAATAAGCCACTCCTTTGATAATATGCTGTGAAGATCCATAGCAAGAAACAAACAAACAATAAAGACTTCTAGATTCTACCCATTCTATGCAAAACTGCACAGGTAATTATATTAGAGATGAAATTAATATGCCAATAAAAATTTAAGCATTTATAATTTTCTTGACCATATCAGAGATCTGACAAATACCAATTTATGGTTAATCAACGAACAAGCCAAACATCTAAAGAAACAGGAATCTTTAAAACCAAAGGAGATTGGAGCAAAATATAAGCTCAGGCCTCTGGATACCAGTAAGACTAACTCAAGGGCTCCCCTCTTAAAGATTCCTTAACTCTGATGTGAAATGCTAAGTGGATCTCACTCTGAAGGCTGTAGGTCCCACAAGGCACACACCTTGCAGGCTCTACCAGGGGCTTGCACGTGAAGAAGACTTGGGAAATGAACAACCACATCTACCATTGTGAAAAAGACACCTTTCACATCAATTTCCTTTAACAGGTTGAAAAGGGAAAAATCCCTTAGAAAATAATGCTTTCAGTTGAGGAAAAGTCCAGAAAAAACATGGAAAAAAGTAAGATTTTTTTTTTGAGGACAGTACAGGACATCTAGAACAACTCTTCTCCAATATTCAAAAAAACAAAAAAACAAAAAAAAACAACTGCCTGCTTGTTAAAGAGGGTAAAGAAAACCAAGCTAAAATTACCCTTTCTCATTACTCTGATAAAGACAGTTAAGTAGTGGACACTACAGTTTATAGTAAGATAACTACTTGGAAATTTAACTTCTCTAACCAGTAGTACAAAACAAGAACATAGATAACATAAAACTGAATGTGAGGTATGAGGCAGAAACAAGACATGCCTTACAGTCAAGCAACTCTTCATTTTGTGACACAAGAAATTAATATTTTCATACACTATTTTAACTGCCATAATAAAAGTAAATCAATAAGCCAAATGATGCAGGAGTCTATAAGTTAACTGTGAATGTCAGTAGGATCAGGCACAATCCTAAGCAATTAAAAAGACAATCAATGGAAAAGTTGGGTGCCAGTTTAATTTTTGCAGTGACTACAATGATTCTAATATTTTAAAGTATTCTAAGATGTCTGAGGAAAGTTTCATGTTTTTGAAGTCCAATCTAGAAGGGTAATTTTTCAGAACCACTATAAATATGTTTATTTACATATAATATATCTTTATAAATATACATATATAGATATATTTTTGATCTGTGCTAATAGAATAAACAGGTCCTCTTTTATGGAGGCTGTACTTCAGAAACAAATGGCATAAACGGATTTACCCAACACACATACATTAAGAACACAAAATGTACTGTAGAATTATAGTTTCTCTGACCTTCATGAATTCTCAAATTTATAAAACTCAACTCACAGTTGCTTTATTTAGTTTTTCCTCATATCAGTAAGCCTTTCTGCACTTACCATGGCTCAGGAGCTATGTTCAGACAGAAAACCAGACAAGTGACAATCCCTGTCCTCAGACTGACTGTTAAAATCTGCATGCCAAGCTCTCTGATAAAAAGCTCCCACAAAATTCCATGACCACACTGAGAAGAAAAATTGAAAACCAGACAGAAGATTTCACAGGGCTTCCCAGCGTGATCAATGTTTGAACTGAGCTAGTTAGGCAGAGTGAACAAAGATTAATCCTGCATGCTTGCAGATCTCCTGGGCCTCTCCATGGGCACACTACAGGCTGTGGCAAGAGAAGAGACACCATCTAAAAGAATAGGTGTCGATTCAGAGTCTATGCCTAATACTAAACTCCGTGTCTAGCCGTTTCTGGTTTTATGATTTAGTATGACAATTCCTTAAAGCCATTGAGTGGGATTCACACAGGTTCATGCCAGAATTAAACCTGAATATTAAAAGCCAGAAAAGGGATCAAGCTGATGATCTTGGAAAAGGTAGGACAAAAGAGTTTAAAAGGCTTCATGGCAGCAAATGCTTCCTTGTTTGGTTTCTAGTGGGCTGCAAAAGAAGTATTCTGAGGTTTGCTGAGAAGTATGCTCCAGGTTTGTAAACTATGTAGCAAATCCAAGTGGGTTTCTTGCTGGGATAGGGAGTAAAACACAGAAAAGGGTTCGCAGAGAAAAGAATACATTCAGTGTAGGGTCATTAAATTTAAAACACCTTGTAAGGCAGATGAGTAGATGGGTTTAGGAGGTCCTTAGAAATACCTATTTTAACATATGGGATTACAGAGAAAAGAGCAACGATGATACAAAATATTACTGCAGGAAATTATAGAAGGCATTCTACTTTGCTTCGGGTTCCATCTTACAGTGCATGGTGAATGTATTATTCTCATATTAGAGATAAATGGAGGATTAAAGAAATTAATTTGCCTAATATCACTAGTTGGCAGTTGAAAGCAAGCAGGATTGGAACTCACAAAAGCCTCTGTTTATTAATGATGAAGGTTTTGAATTGTAATTAATGCTATTACAGTAAGCCAACAGTGCTTGGATGTTTTGCCATAGTAACAGTAGTTCAACAAATCACAGTATTTCCCTAATTCCATCTGCAACACTGTGTTCCCCCATGCTTTACTGTATAAGAAACAGGCTTCCTGCCATGGCTCTCTTTGAATCACTTACAGATATTCCATCTTTGTTGTTTCTTACCATTCTAAAAGAAGAAAGAAAGTCATTTTTTCTGTTTCTTTTTTTTTAATTGGATATTTTATTTACACTTCAGATGTTATCCCCTTACGCCATTCCCCACCCCCAGGATTCCCCCTATCCCATCGCCCCTCCTTCTGCTTCTCTGCGGATGTGCCCCTACCTACCCCCCCCACCTCGCACCTCCCCACTCCCGAGTTCCCCCACACACAGCATCCAGCCTTCATGGGACCAAGGATCTCCTCTCCCACCTATGCCCGACAGGGCCATTTTCCCTTACGTTTACAGCTGGAGCCATGGGTCCCTCCCTAAGTGCTCCCATGCTGGTGGTTTAGACCCAGGAGCTCTGGTTGGTTGGTACTGTTGCTCTCCTCATGGGACCGCAAACCTTTTCAGCTCCTACAGTCTTCACTCAGTAAACACTCAGTTCAATGGTTAGCTGTGAGCATCCACCTCTGAATATGTCAAACTCTGGTAGACCTCTAAGGACACAGCTATATCAGGCTGCTGTCAGCATATGCTTCCTGACATCCACATCAATGTCTACCTTTGGTGACTGTACATGGGATGGATACCCAGGTGGAATGGTCTCCAGACGGCCCCTCCTTCCATTTCTTTCCCACACTTTGGCAACCTGAGGTTTTTTCCTCACCAGTCAAACTATCTATATTGTATGCAGTGATGAGTTAAGTAAACATTAAAAGGGAGCTCATTTTAGAGCAGAAGCAAATTCAGTTTCACAAAATATATCCACTACCTTAGTTAATTAGGATTAATGCAGCTTTCAAGAATAACAGGTTATAGTTAATTATCCTAGTTAATTATCAATAAATACAGGGTGAAGGTCCTGTAGATGGCGAGCATATAATAATAATGACAGCAAGAGCTCAAGCACATATGTGCCTACACTATATCATCTGTGCTCTAAGGACTTTACACACATCGTTATAACAATGGCCAGTGCTTTGTAAGCTGTCCTTTGAGAGCTAATGGTTTTTCCTTCCCTTCCTTCTAAATTCTAAAGTCAGAGAAAAATGCTTAAAAAGCTAGCTGTTAAATAATCTTTTTTTAAAAAAAATATAGAGCCCAGAACATCTAGTGACCTTCAGATTATATCAGAATGTATAAATTGATGCTTAGCTTGCAGAAAAGTGATGTCTTTACCCAAATAATTGTAAAAGCTAATGCCAGAAGGTCAAGGTCAATTGCAATGTTATAGCCAAAGGGAAAAAAGCTGAAGAGTTTTGAAAAAGCTAAAGGGACAATGACCTGGCTTCCAACATTGCATCCTTGCCCATCACTTTGCTGTATTTCCCATCACTCCCTATAAAAGCCTGCTCTCTGATCCACTAAAGATTCTCAGGCTGCTGTTTTCAGTGTATGATAGTTTATCCCCAGTATTTTCAAAGTACCAGCTCTTGAATAAATCTGATTTCTTTTCTGCCAACTCTATGTATGCATTTGCTTATTTATTATGCCCTTATGCCCTCTATGTCTCTCTGTCTCTGTCTCTCTGTCTCTATATCTATCTGTGTCTCTGTCTCTGTCTCTCTGTCTCTGTCTCTCTGACTCTCTGTCTCTGTCTCTCTCACTCTCTCTATGTGTGTGTGTGTGTGTGTATGTGTAAACACGCCTAGGTGTACCCACACTGAAACAAGCATAGGAAGAGCAGAGGATAACTGTGTGAAATCAGATTTCTCCTTCTACATTTCTATGTGTGTTCCAGGGATTGAGCTCAATTTGTCAAGGCTGTACATTCAGCACCTTTACCAGATGATCCATCTTGCCAATCTTTTCTGGTACTTCTCTCAGATATTGGCTTTGGGGAGGGTGGACTTGGATGAAAAAAATCACTATCTCCTTAAACCCTCACAATTGTCAATTAATACAGACTCATACACTGAAAAAGAAAATAAAGATTTTATTTGTGGAGTGTTAGGTATTCCAATTCAGGAGATATAGGTCCAGATAGCTCAAAAAAGTAGTTCAGCCATCACAGAAAGAATGTATAAACAGAATCAAAGTAGCCAGTAAGAAATCACAATAATTCTTGTGATGGTTGATGTTCTGGCATACTGTGATTGGTCATTCTGGATGATAGATGCTTGTAATGAAAGAGTGAGAAGATGGTTAGGCATAACCAAAGTTCACATTCAGTTGGAATTTTGTGGCCTACCCCCTAAGGGCACCTGGATCACATCTTTAAAAGCTCATCTCCTGCTGTTTCCCTTGTCATTTCCACACACATCACAGGTGAGGCAACTATGAAAGAGATAAAAATAATTGGAAAATAACTCTGCAAATTAATGGCACTAGTATAATAGAATCTTAGGTAGTAAAAGAGGAGGGTGTGACGGGTTTCTCTGTCATTATATTACTTTATGATGTTCCCCTTTCCTTACATAAAAAGGCTACTTCAACATGACTGATAAACATGAGCTGAACAAGGACAACAGTAGAGATGTCAAAGTGGATGGAGGAAAGACAAGGTCTCAATCTTACATAACAATTAGACATAGACAATTAAGAAATGCTGACAAAGATAGAAAAAAATAGTCTTCCTTAGGGAAGAACACATCAGTTGGTTATCCAGTAATAAATGGTCAGCCCTGAAAACAAACATAGAAGGAACATAATACAGACTAGACATGTTATGTTTAGGAATATATATGTATATGCATACATGTGTGCAATAACAATTCATAAAAAAAGGAGGCCAAGAATTTGAAAGAAATCAAAAAGTGGTATGTGAAAAGGTTGAGAGAGAAAAAGGAGAGAGCAATGAACTGTTCATATTATAAATTTCAAAAGAAAAGAAATGCTTTAAAAAGCTGTTTAATTTATAAAACAAAAAACCTATGGCATGCCATGCCAGGTCCAGTTTAGTATGTCTCATGTCCTCATTTTTAAGTATCACAAGACAATCTCCTGAGTAACATCAGGAAGACAACTCAAACTCCATGGTTTCTGGTGCGTAAAAATGAACGTTTCAATTCCTCTCACAAATAATAAATACATGTTCTTAAAATAAGCCCTTTAAAATAGTTCTGCCTCTTTTGGCTTGGACAGACACCTAGCTGGACTGCTCCTGTGGAGACACTTTGTCCTGAACAATCCGAGAGGACCCACTGCACTCAGAGCAGCGGGTAAGAAACCTCGCCCACTACCCTATGCCCGAGAGTTACAACTGGGAGCCAGGGGGGCTCAGGAACTATCAGCCACCCAAACCATGCCCCTCCAGAATACAACTTCCATTCTGCCCCATGCCTGGTCCTTTTAGCTGGGGCAGACACCGAGCTGGTCTGCTCCTGTGAAGACACCTTATCCTAAGCCATCCTAGAGGAGCTGCTCTACAGAGAGCAGTGGACAAAGTACCCTGAGACATTCTAGAAGATTCACTCCACTCAGACCAGTGAACACCTAGCTGGTCTGCTCCCATCAAGACACCATATCCTGAAGCATCCTAGAGGAACCACTGCACTCAGAGCAGCAGGATTTCAGGATCCCAGAGCCAGCCTGAGTCCCAGGAGTTCTTCCACCCACAAGTATAGGATCACAGGATCACAGAGACATCTGGACTCTGAGGAATTCTGACACAAGCAAGATAACTGGAAAGACAGACTCCAGTTAGACACAGTGAGCACAAGTAACACTGGAGTTAACAAGATGGTGAAAGGCAAGCAAGAATACAAGCAACAGAAACCAAAGTTACTTGGCATCATCAGAACCCAGTTCTCCCACCATAGCAAGCCCTGAACACCCCATCACAGAGGAAAAGCAACATTCATAATTAAAAATTGCTTCTCATGATAATGATAAAGGTTTTAAAGAAGGACATAAGTAACTCTCTTAAAGAAGTACAGGAGAACACAGGTAAGCAGGTAGAAGCCCTTAAAGAGAAAACACAAAAATTCCTTTAAAAATTTCAAGAAAACACAACCAAACAGGTGATGGAATTGAACAAAACCATCTGGGATCTAAAAATGGAAATAGAAACAATAACAAAATCTCAAAGGGAGACTATACTGGAGACAGAAAACATAGGAAAGAGATCAGGAGTCATAGACACAAGCATCACCAACCGAATACAAGAGATAAAAGAGAGAATCTCATGTGCAGAAGATATCATAGAAAGCATTGACACAACTGTCAAAGAAAATGTAAAATGCAAAAACCTCCTAACTCAAAACATCCAGGAAATCCAGGACACAATGAAAAGACCAAACCTAAAGATAATAAGTATAGATGAGAGTGAAGATTCCCAACTTAAAGGGCCAGTAAACATCTTCAACAAAATTATAGAGGAAAACTTCCCTAACCTAAAGAACAAGATGGCCAAAAAATACAAGAAGCCTACAGAATGACAAACAGACTAGACAAGAAAAGAAATACCTCCCGTAACATAATAATCAAAACATCAAATGCACAAAACAAAGAAAAAATAATAAAAGCAGTAAGGGAAAAAGGTCAAGTAACATATAAAGGCAGATCTATAAGAATTACACCAGACTTCTCACCAGAGACTATAAAAGCCAAAAGATACTGGACTGATATCATACAGACCCTAAGGGAATACAAATGCCATCCCAGACTATGATACCCAGGAAAACACTCAATCACTATAGATGGAGAAACAAAGGTATTCCATGACAAAACCAAATTTGCACAATATCTTCCCACAAACCCAGCACTTCAAAGGATAATAGATAGAAAACGACAACACAAGGAAGGAAACTACAACCTAGTAATCTTCCAGCAACCCCAATATAAGATAGCTACACAAACATAATTCCACCTCTAATAACAAAAATAATAGGAAGCAACAATCATTTTTTCTTAATACCTCTTAACATCAATGGACTCAATTCTCCAATAAAAAGATGTAGACTATCAGACTGGATACATAAACAGGACCCAGAATTTTGGTGCAGACAGGAAATGCACCTCAGTGACAAAGACAGACACTATCTCAGAGTAAAAGGATGGAAAACAATTTTCCAAGCAAATGATCCCAAGAAACAAGCTGAAGTAGCCATTCTAATATCAAATAAAATCGACTTTCAACCAAAAGTAATCAAAAAAGATAAGGTAGGACACTTCATACTCATCAAAGGAAAAATCAACCAAGATAAACTTCCAATTCTGAACATCTATGCTCCAAATGCAAGGGCACCCACATACATAAAAGAAACTTTACTAAAGCTCAAAACACACATTTCACCTCACACAATAATAGTGGGGGATTTTAACACCCTACTCTCAGCAATGGACAGATCATGGAAACAGAAACTAAACAGAGACACATTGAAATTTACAGAAGTTATGAACCAAATGGACTTAACAGATATCTATAGAACATTTCATCCTAAGACAAAAGAATATACTTTTTTCTCAGCACCTCATGGTACCTTCTCCAAAATAGACCATATAATTGGTCACAAAACAGGCCTCAACAGATACAAAAAGATTGAAATAATCCCTTGCATGCTATCAGATCACCACAGATTAACACTGGTCTTTAATAATGACAAAACCAATGGAAAACCCACATGTATGTGGAAACTGAACAATGCTCTGCTCAATGATGACTTGGTCAAGGAGGAAATAAAGAAAGAAATTAAGGACTTTTTAGAATTTAATGAAAATGAGTAAACATCATACCAAAACTTGTGGAACTCCATGAAGGCAGCGCTAAGAGGAAAACTCATAGCTCTAAGTGCCTACAAAAAGAAACTGGAGAGAGCATACATTAACAACTTGACAGCACACCTAAAAGCTCTAGAACAAAAAAAGAAGCAAATACACCCAAGAGGAGTAGATGTAGGGAAATAATCAAACTCAGGGCTGAAATCAACCAAATAGAAACAAAAAGAACTATACAAAATATCAACAAAACCGGGAGTTGGTTCTTTGAGAAAATCAAAAAGATAGATAAACCCAGATTAACCAGAGGGCACAGAGACAGTATCCAAATTAATAAAATAAAAACTGAAATGGAAGACATAACAACAGAAACTGAGGAAATTTGAAAAAAAATCATCAGATCCTACTACAAAGGCCTATACTCAACAAAACTGGAAAATCTGGATGAAGTGGACAATTTTCTAGACAGATACCAGGTGCCAAAGTTAAGTCAGGAGCAAATAAACCATCTAAACAGTCCCATAACCCCTAAAGAAATAGCAGCAGTCATTAAAAGTCTCCCAACCGAAAAAAGTCCAGGACCAGATGGGTTTAGTGCAGAATTCTATCAGACCTTCAAGGAAGACCTAATACCAATTCTCTTCAAACTATTCCACAAACTAGAAATGGAAGGAACACTACCCAATTCGTTCTATGAAGCTACAATTACACTCATACCTAAACCCCACAAAGACCCGACAAAGAAAGAGAACTTCAGACCAATCTCCCTTATGAACATCGATGCAAAAATACTCAATAAAATTCTAGCAAACCGAATCCAAGAACACATCAAAACAATCATCCATCATGATCAAGTGGGCTTTATCCCAGGAATGCAAGGATGGTTCAATATTCGGAAATCCATCAATGTAATCCACTATATAAACAAACTCAAAGAAAAAAAACACATGATCATCTCACTAGATGCTGAGAAAGCATTTGACAAAATTCAACATTCCTTCACGTAAAGTCTTGGAAAGATCAGGAATTCAAGGCCCATACCTAAACATAGTAAAAGCAATATACAGCAAACCAGTAGCCAACATCAAACTAAATGGAGAGAAACTTGAAGCACTCCAACTAAGATCAGGGACTAGACAAGGCTGCCCACTCTCTTCCTACCTATTCAATATGGTACTGGAAGTCCTAGTCAGAGCAATTAGACAACAAAAAGAAGTCAAAGGGATACAAATAGGAAAGGAAGAAGTCAAAATATCACTATTTGCAGATGATAGGATAGCATACATAAGTGATCCCAGAACTTCCACCAGAGAACTCCTAAACCTGATAAACAATTTCGGCAAAGTGGCTGGCTATAAAATCAACTCAAACAAATCATTAGCCTTCTTCTATGTGAAAGATAAACAGGCTGAAAAAGAAATTAGGGAAATGACACCCTTCATAATAGACACAAACAATATAAAATACCTTGGTGTGAATCTAACCAAGCAATTGAAAGATCTGTATGACAAGAACTTCAAGTCTCTGAAGAAAGAAATCGAAGAAGATCTCAGAAGATGGAAAGATCTCCCACGTTCATGGATTGGCAGGATTAATAGTAAAAATGGCCATCTTGCCAAAAACATTCTACAGATTCAATACAATCCCCATTAAAATCCCAACTCAATTCTTCTCAGAATTAGAAAAGAAAATTCTCAAATTCATCTGGAATAACAAAAAAATCAGGATAGTGAAAACTATACTCAACAATAAAAGAACTTCTGGAGGAATCACCATCCCTGATCTCAAGCTGTACTACAGAGCAATAGTGATTAAAAAAAAAAAAAAAGCTTCATTGTATTGGTACAGAGATAAGCAGGAAGATCAGTGGAATAGAATTGAAGACTCAGAAATGAACCCACACACCTATGGTCATTTGATCTTTGACAAAGGAGCTAAAAACATCCAGTGGAAAAAGGACAGCATTTTCAACAAATAGTGCTGGTTCAACTGGAGGACAACATGTAGAAGAATGAAAATTGATCCATTCTTATCTTTTTGTACAAAACTGAAGTCCAACTGGATAAAGGACCTCCACATAAAACCAGATACACTGAAACGAGTGGAGGAGAAGGTGGGGAAGACCCTCAAATACCTAGGCACAGGGGAAAAGTTCCTGAACAGAACACCAATGGCTTATGCTCTAAGAGCAATAATTGACAAATGAGACTTCATATAATTGCAATGTTTCTGTAAGACAAAGGACACTGTCAATAGGACAAAACGGCAACCAACAGACTGGGAAAAGATCTTTACCAATCCCACATCCGATAAAGGACTAATATCCAATACATACAAAGAACTTAAGAAATTAGACTCCAGACAACTAAATAACACTATTAAAAATGGGGTATAGAGCTAAACAAAGAATTTTCTACTGAGGAAACTCAAATGGCAGAGAAGCACCTAAAAAAATGTTCAGTGTCCTTAGTCATCAGGGAAATTCAAATCAAACCAACCCTGAGATTCCACCTCACACCAGTCAGAATGGCTGAGATCAAAAGCTCAGGTGATTGTAGATGCTGGCCAGGATGTGGAGAAAGAGGAACAATTCTCCATTGTTGGTGGGATTGCAAGATGATGCAACCACTCTGGAAATCAGTCTGGTAGTTCCTCAGAAAATTGGACATATCATTACCTGAGGACCCAGCCATACTACCCAGAAGATGCTCTAACATATATGTTATATGTAACATATAGCATATGCGTCACTATGTTCATAGCAGCTTTATTTATAATAGCCAGAAGCTGGAAAGAACCCAGATGTCCTTCAACTGAGGAATGGATACAGAAAATGTGGTACATTTACACAATGGAATACTACTCAGCTATTAAAAACAATGAATTCGAGAAATTCTTAGGTAAATGATTGGAACTAGATATTATCATCCGGAGTGAGGTAACCCAATCACAAAAGAACACATATGGTATGCACTCACTGATTATTGGATTTTATCCCAGAAGCTTGAAATACTCAAGATTCAACTCACAGACCACATAAAGGTCATGAAGAATGAAGACCAAGGAGGGTGCTTTGGTCCTTCTTAGAAGGAGTAACAAAATAATCAAGGGAGCAAATATGGAGACAAAGTGTAGGACAGAAACTGAAAGAGGGGTCATCTGGAGACCATCCACCTGAGTATCCATTCCATTTGCACTCACCAAAGGTAGACGCTGATGTTGATGTCAGGAAGTACATGCTGACAGGAGCCTGACATAGCTGTCTACTTAGCGGTCTGCAAGAGTTTGACCTATTCAGAGGTAGATGCTCACAGCTAACCATGAACTGATCATGGAGTTCCCAATGGAGGAGTTAGAGTGAAGACTGAAGGAGTTGAAAGGGTTTGCGACCCCATGAGGAGAGCAACAACCAACCAGAGCCCCTACTGGGAGCACTTATGGAGGGACCCATGGTTCCAGCTGTATATGCAAGGGAGGATGGTCCTGTCAGGTACAGGTAGGAGAGGAGTTCCTTGAGCCCATGAAGTCTGGACGCTGTGTGGGGGGGAATTCAAGGGTCGGGAGGTGGAAGTGGCTGGGTGGGGGCACATCCTCATAAAAGCAGGAGGAGGGAGGATGGGATAGGGGGTTCCTGGTGTGTGGGGGGGGAAATGGGGTAAAGGGATAACATCTGAAATGTAAATAAAATATCCAATAAAAAATAAAAATTAAAATTAAATAATTCTGTCTTAAACTGTCATTTTGCTTCTCTGGTGAGCTTTGTTGAAGATTACTGCTGTGTACAGATCAAATCACCCTCATGCAAAACTGAAGCATGATCCATAACACCAAAAAGAATGTGAATTTTATACATTGACTTTCTACAATTAATTCTGCCTCATTTTAAACTATGACAAATATAGCTAAAACCCTAGATATATTTTCCTTCTGTTCACACAGTGAAAAATAGGTTTTTATATAAATAGCATATATTTGTTGAAAATTATTCAAACAGAATATGAGAATGTAAGAAGAAATCAAAAGTTATTTGGTCTCCTAGAAACTTAGCAATCCCACCCCCAGCCTTCAGTTTTCCTGGTCAAGTTTATTCTCACTTGTATTGGGACCTGGGCTTTGAGAACTCATCATACATTCTACTTTGGTTGTAACTACCTCTTCTGTCTTCTTTACCTCCTTCTATGATGCACTAATCCCATGTGTTTGCTTACCCTTTACCTTCCTTCAATCCATAAAAAGCTGTTTCTCCCTTGTTCTCAATAATCATTCATAAACTAAAAAATACACTGAATGAATGCTAGTGTTCAGATGATCTTTCACGGCTCTTTGTTGTCCAGCCATTCCACTCCTAAAACTGTGTCCTATTCACTTTCTTCTACTGCTGAATCTGGGCAGTTGACAGTGAGCAGCAATTACTAACAGCATTCTGGAGATTCTGCACTAATACCTGACCAAAACTTACTGACTACCTCATAATATGACAATGGAACTTAAACTTCAGCATGAAGTAGGGATTAAACCAATCCTGTTTTCGATTGTGTCCAATTCTTGAGTCTAGCACAATGCTAGAATAACATTTTTCTGTGGCCTTTCTTTACAATATGGTGTACTATTACTCCATGTTGTCAATTTCTAATGGTTGAACTAATGGCTTGAAGAAGTATTCATTATATATCCCCACACTGTCTTACAAAAGTGGTGATATGTCTTCTACTTAACAAAAATATAAATTAGAGCCTATCTACCTATCTCCAGAGTTCTCCATTAAGACAGTTTGAATTTATTCAGCCTAATATATACACAATTATCACTATTAGTTTATTTTTTACAAATTAGATAATTTTTGAGATACTTGATATTTGTATTGAACATTTGGACTAGTAATTCCTTATATTTTGTTTATATTTATGTTTTCTGCTGCATTTCTATGGATTTGTATATTTTTCTTGTCAATGGGTAAGAGGTTTTTATACATTCAATAACTATATTATGCCAGTCATTAATATCACAAATAATTTGAGTTCTTCCTTATTCATTAACTTTCCTATAGATATAAGATCTGCCAAGGATTTTGCTTTTACATTATTACAGTTGTCAATTTTTAATACCATCTAGGGTTTTAAGTCTTGTTTCTGGACGTCCCTACATATTTTGCAAGATTCTTTGTTTTTATTATGTAACATTAGTCTTTATTTTTCATGAACCAGTTTTTAAAATGAAATTAATTTTCATTTTCTTCTGAATTATAGCTCATTGAGTCTAGATCACTCATTAAATACCCTCTTCTTGTTGCATTAAAGAGTATTTTATTAATGGGGCATTTATTTTAATTATTATATTACATAGAATGCATCACAAGTTATGTGGGGTTTTTTTCTTTTGAATTGGATATTTTATTTACATTTCAGATGTTATCCCCTTTCCTCATTCCCCCCCCACCCAGAAACCCCCTATCCCATCCCCCCTCCTCCTGCTTCTATAAGGATGTGCCCCCACCCATCCACTCCCACCTCTCCACCCTCGAATTTCCGCACATTGGGGCATCCAGCCTTTACTGGACCAAGGATCTTCTCTCCCACCTATACCCAACAAGGCCATCCTCCACTACATACACAGCTGGAGCCATGGGTCCCTCCCTATGTGTTCCCAGGCTGATGGTTTAGACACTGGGAGTTCTGGTTGGTTGGTATTGTCGATCTCTCCATGGGGCTGCAAACTCCTTCAGCTCCTTCAGTCTTCTCTCTAACTCCTCCATTGAAAACCCCATGATCAGTTCAATAGTTAACTGAGAGCATCCGCCTCTGTATATGTTAGACTCTGGCAGACCTCTAAGGAGACAGCTATATCAGGCTCCTGTCAGCATGTACTTCCTGGCATCCACATCAGCGTCTACTTTTGGTGACTGCACATGGGATGGATACCCAGGTGGAACAGTCTCCAGATGACTCCTCCTTCAGTTTCTGTCCCACACACAGTATGTGGGTTGTTTTTGTTGTTTTTGTTTTTGTTTTTTCATATATTTTACATTTCACTTAGTGCTACTAAGTAATTCAGGCAGACTGGGGACTTAAAATCCTCTTCTTGGATTCTTCTCAGGAATGGGCTTATATGTGTGTGCCATCACACCCATCTTCATATGCAGCTTGAGTAATAGACATTCATAGTATTTTGCTAGGAGTCTCTTGACTTTTACATTGATTTATTACTGGGAATTTGAAACAAGATGCTCCATGTTTTACCAGACTGTAAACACAACTAAAATTTCTCTGACAATTATATCTCAGTGCAATCAAAAAGGAAAAAAGATGTTTACAATAAAAATAAAACTTTTGAAGTTAAAAAAATAAGATTGTCAGAGACCTAAGTCTAATGCTGTAAGACTCCATGCTCAAGTGGGAAGTATAAAATTTTATGAAACTTCCTTTCCAAATATTTGTGAAAGCACCCAGGGGAGTTTCATAAGATTATCTGTAACAAGTACTTCTTGATGTAGCTTCTGAACATATAATTCACCTCCTTTGCAACTTCATAGATTCTGAAGTCAGAAAGAACTCTGCTTCCAATAGCAGAGTTACCAAAACTCCCTTAAAATAAGACTGTCAAAAAAGCTGCTGATCATGCTGATGACTTCAGAATATGAAGCAATGAGAATTTCCTTTCATATGTTTATGCAAAGTGTGGGTGGCAGGGAGAATATGGTAACTTTGGCCTTAAAAGTGATGCAGAATTTATAGTGAGATATCTTTAAATTCAGATATTTTGTTCTTTTCTTTGCATGCACATACACATGCTAATAATATGTCTAGATAAAAATAGTCTTCAATACTAGGTGCTATGTTAAATACTGTGGTGGTTTGAAGAAGAATGGCCCTGATAGTTTTATATATTTGAATGCTTAGTCATCAAGGAGTGGTACTACTTGGGAAGGAGTGAAAGTATGGTTTTGTTGGAGTAGCTGTGACCTTGTAGGAGGAATTGCATTACTAACTTTGCTGTTTTAAAAGCCCATGTCAGGCAAAGCTTGCTGTCTCTTTCTTCCTGCTATCTGTGGATCCAGATCTAGAATGCTCAGCATCTTCTCCAGCACCGTGTCTCTCTGCATGCTCATATTCTCCCCACCATGATGACAGTGGACTAATCCTATGAAATATAATCAAGCCCCAATTAAATGCTTCCTTTTGGTGAGTTGCCATGACATCTCTTCACAGGGAAAGAACTGCAATCTAAGATAGAAATCAGTACCAGGGAGCAGTGTATTGCTGTGACAGGCCTAACCATACTGTTTGTTGGTAGAATGTGGTTATTAGATTAGAAAAGAATTTGAATGCTTTAAGTGGGACTTAATAGGCCATACTAGTAGGAGCATGGAAGACAATGCTGCTTGAAGCAATGTAGATTATCACAGCCCAGCTCAAGAGATTTCAAAGTAGAAGAATATTAAGTGACTTAGAGACCATTCTTGTAATATTTTGGCAAGAAATGTAACTGCTTTCTGCCCTTGTTCCAGGCAAAAACTGAGGAGTTTTCGTTTCAAGTAGAGGAGATTCAAGGCAGTCTAGCATTGGATCTGCCATGTGGTTATTAGTCGGCACTCTTATTCATATCTATAAAAAAAGGGAAAAAACTGAGCAAGTAAAAATACAAGTGTACAGTCTGCGGATAACATGGTACCAGGAAGTATGATAGTGTTGAGTGCAGTGTTCAAGGAGATAAAAGCTTAAAGAAAAGTCTGATGCTAAATGGAGTAAAGGGAGTGGTCTTATTAGGGTAAGACCTCAACCTGCTAAGCTTCCAGTGTGTGAAAATGAATTAGAGAAAAACTTAAGCAATGAGAGAAATGATAGATCAACAGAGAGCTGATATAGACGTAATTGAACAAGGAGGCCAAGTTCCAGCCCCATCAAGAAACAGAAGCTGGCAGCTTCTGCCACGTGGTTCTATCTTTAAAGTCACGACTATAAGAAAGAGGTTGTGGACTCTGAGGCTAAAGTGAGCTGCTGAGGTATATGGATCAGGGGCATCCTATAGGAAGGCTCAGAGAGGCCATTGTGTGAACCTGTAAAAGTGAAGTTTAGGTTGTGCTAGAGACTACAAGGAGCTGGAGATGCTAGAGACATGGAATACCTGCCAAGAAAAGTTGCAGACCAGATGTGGAACTAGCCCAAGAGACAGAAGTGTATTGCAGTCAATAATACCGGAAGGAGTTGGAATCCTAAAGAGCACTTTGACATCAGACACAGTAATGCAGAGTTTTCTATCTTGCTGGTTTTAGTTCTTGCTTTGGTCCAGTATTTCCTCACAATGTTCTCTTTCCTCTTTTGGCATGGTAATGTATATTCTGTACCATTGTATGTTAGAAGTATGTGATCTCCATTTTGATTTTACATGTGATTACTGTTAAGAGTCTCAGATGAGACCCTGAGCTTTCCACTTTTAAACAGTTTTGAGACTGTAATCAACTATGTGGACATTGAAGTTGGATTGAATGCATTTTTACATTATGATAAGGCTAGAAGCCTATGCACAGGGAATGGAATGTGGAGGTTTTAATAAGAATGCCACCTATTGGCTCATATATTTGAATAATTAGACATCAGGGATGGGCACTACTTGAGAAGGATTAGGAGGTGTGACCTTGTCAGAGTAGGTATAAATTTGTTGGAGGAATTGTGTCATTAGGGGTGGACTTTTCAAAAGTTCAAGTTACACCTAGTATCTGATCCAGATGGTGAATGCTCAGCTATTTCTCCAGCACCACATCTATCTGTGTGTTGACATATTCCTCGCCATGATGATAATGGACTAAACCTATGAAACTGTAAGCAAAGTGTACAATGGCAGCACACATTTTCATGTTGTCTTGTCACAGTAGTAGGACACTGACTAAGACAAGTACTAAACAGCCATTCATTTAAATATACAATTTAGGTCATAGTATTTTCTCTTCCTATGATACGTGCCTAACATCTCAGTGATTTGGTTTCTGCCAACTTTCTGACCAGTCCCATAAATCCAGTAGATATTTACATACATGCTACCATTGGTACACA
This sequence comes from Grammomys surdaster, assembly GCF_004785775.1. Lineage (NCBI taxonomy): Eukaryota > Metazoa > Chordata > Mammalia > Rodentia > Muridae > Grammomys > Grammomys surdaster. Next base: position 3,600,402 of record NW_021604594.1, read on the forward strand.
TGCAGATGTTAGGAGAGAGGTTTTGCTCATTTTTCCTGTCTGGCTTATTTCAAACAGCATATAAAGAAGAAGCCAAAGAAAAAAAAAGTTCCTCCAGGAGAATGCCTATATCTTGTCCTAATTTGCATACTCCTCAACATATGAAAGACTTCTTGATATAAAATGAATGTGTATCTTGAACTTATTTACTGGCACTAAAAATTTCAATTTGAGCTGGAAAGACACTACAAATTGGTATTGGACAAATAGCTGATAAAGAGTTTGCCAATGTATTCTCTTGGCAGAAATTTTAGAATAAGTCTAACTTCCCAAAGGCCTTTGAAATTTTACTAGTGGAATCAATTTATGTTATATGAGTTCTACTATGAGACAGATTCTCTTTTAGTGAATGTATTTTCTTAATTTATTCTGGTTTTGTTGCAATTAAAAATAACATGAGAGCAGAAAAACTCAGAGAAAGAAACAAGTGTGTGTGTGTGTGTGTGTGTGTGTGTGTGTGTAAGCTATTTCAATCCAATACAACTCTATGAAATTCACTAAGAATTACAAATATTTGTTAAAACAAAAGAGACCCCAATTTGCAAAACAAAGTGGTTCAGTTTTTGCTTCTCAAAATTAAAGATTCATAATTCAAGATCAAACCCATACTCACCACTAGCACTTCAGAAGGTTTTGCCCATAGTCCAAAATGATTAGAATGTAAGAGTAAATTTATCTGTGTTATTGAGCATGACTTCAAATAATTTTATTGTCTTAAAAATGGATTTTCCTCAGAAACAGCATATTTGAACAGTGTGTTAGGCATCTTTTGATGTACCTTGACTGATTCTTTTTTTTTTAAATTAACCTCATAAGACTTTACTTTAGAAAGTCAGTATGGTAATCATAAAAAGAAACTGCAAAGCAAGATTGGTATGTACCATTCTGACAAGACCAAAGCAAGTAAAAATGCCAGAAAAGAAATGATGATATCAGCGCCTAGTATCCAAAATAGCATAGTTATTTTCCTCTTCTTCATCTTTGTTTTATTTTCATCAGCATCTACAAGCTGTTTGAAATTGCTATAAAACAGCGTTCAGAAATAATGTGAAGAATCTCATCAATGGGAAGAAAAGATGCTTAGGCTGAGGGTCAAGTTATTTCACTTTAGGGTACGTTTCATTCCCTTTTTCCTTTGAAGAAGTCTCTTTCCACCATTCAAAAAATTTAATAGGTATTTAATTTCAGGATTGTCACGTTGTCCTACAGTAACCTCACACCTTCAGTTTTGTAGCTAACCTTACCAATAAAACCTCCTGAACACCTCGGCTTCACACTCATTTAGCGCATCACAAATTCAGCAGACCTTGACTACCTTCCCAGCAAGGCAAATAAATATGTTAAAGGAACATCCTAATGTTCTCATTTTGTAAGTCGAGAAGCATTTAGTTTAACAGCTAACTAATTTATCACACTGTAAGGGCATATGCCCTACAGAACTCACGGCTGACTTGGTTCTGCTTGCCCTCTGGAAAGAAAAGGGAATGAAGACCTGCACTAGATCAGCTCAACTAGATCAGCTCAGTTGTCAGGTGTTAGTGCCATGGGACATAAGACCAAATGTGTGTCAGGAATGAGCATGATTGTGCCTGAATTTCCCTGCAATGCTAATTCCTTCTATAAGTTTTTACACTCAAAGACAAACTGGAGGATCTCAAGCCTCAGTAATAGAAACAATCTTATTTTCATCAGAAAGTCGACTGAATTAGTAATTGGCACGGAGGACATGTCAACAGTGAAACTTGTGTCATTTGGGATTCAGTGATAAGAGAGAATTACATCAGCAATTTCAAAAAATAACAATATAAAGAGCTGTCAATTTGGTAAAAGTTGGTTAATTATTAAAAGGGACAAAAAATACTCTACAGTCATTGAAAGACATTAATTACAAGACACAGTACGTACCTTATAACAGACATACCCAAAGTTGATACTCCATGCATTACACCCTGATACCAGCTTGCTTTTGGGTGTAGATGTCAAACTCATGTATTTCTTCTAACCAGTATTATTTGGAAAACTATAATGGCCTGATTGGGTCATTTCATCTAAACAGACTGTAGCAAGAAACCTACTTGATGGCCTTAAAGAAGAAGCAAATAGTCACTTGTGGCAAATCCTGGAAAACCGTACAGAGCAGATAACTGCTGCCAGTCTCGGGAGACTATTCTGTAAAATAATTGGGCCCCGAGTCATATAACCACAAGAAATAAGTTCTGCCAAAACCCCAAATGAGCTTGTAAAATGGTTGTCTCCTAGGCAAACTTCCAGATTAGAGCATAGCACTACTGAGCCCTGATTGAAGCCTAGAGATACCCAGAATAGAATATTCAAGCAAACAATGTGTAAATCCCAGCTCTGAGAAACTGAGAGATATGTGTTGAGTTCTAGATTTTCAAAAGTGTGTTATGCAGTAAGAGAACATTAATTGACACCTCAGGAAAAATTCATAAAAAGAGAAGGAAAAGCTCAGAGGATGAGATGCCCATCAAGACTGAGTCTCCTCCACCTTCAATGAAGATGAGCTACATCTCTGATCAGGAAGAAGCTCAAGAAATCATGTCACCACCATGGACACATGCCAGGCACTGTTACTGTCAGGATAAACTTATATCTACCAGGCTTGCCATAATATTCTAAATAAATAAATAAAAGAATATATAAATGCTGCAACAACAATATCTTCACCCTTTCTTTTGGTTCTTGTCTTTTCCTCATAGTTATCCTTGTTGGCAAAGTATAACTCAGTCACATGCACAAAAATAAATAAAGACTAATGATCCAAATTTATTGCCACAAAATAGACACAAGGGGATGTATTTTCTGAGTAGAGGCAATAAAATAACAACAGACAGAGTGCACAGCTAACTCACAGGGTCATCTGGAGCAGGCCCATATAATCTAGCAGAGCAAGAAGCTACAATAGAAAGGAAAGGGTTGTGATCTCATGTTTTATGTTCATAGGTCAAGGTCAGTAATGAAGAGCAGAGCTTTCTTTCATCTGCTAATGCATATTATGAGCAAAGAGCAAGAGAGAGGAGATGGAAATCTAGATCTGGCCTCTTCTCTCCTTACTTGTAAAATGTATTTTACAAGGCAACATTCCAAAATCACAATGTAATCAATCCCATGATGCCTGGAACATCTGTACATAGAACATCTTATGACAATTTGGTTAGACCACTCCATTTCATTATTGCTTGACTTTTTAATTGCATCCAGTTTTTGAAATATGCAAACTTCCACTATAAGTTTTTAAATGGCATCAGCATTATTAGCATTTTATTTCTCTCACGTACCACACTTTCACTGCAATTATAACATCATTTCAACTATTCATTAAAATATAACCAAAGCCTCTGACCTTAAAATTAACCATCAAAAGGAACATTAGAAAATTCATAGCACTGTGCAAATGTTCTGTCTTGTTTAGCTACCATTATCTTGTCAAGAAATCTATAGCACTTTCCAAACTTTTACTCCCTTAGGGTTTGAGTCAGAGAAGACTTGCAGAGACTGTAACGTTGTTAAGCAATTAAGCTATAAGTTAAAGAGAGCCCAGGAGACAATTTAGGAGATAGTTCAGAGGGATTAACCTTCCTCTTCTAGCTAACATTTTTCAGAGGTATTCAGTCTTTCCAAGGCTCACAGGTACAAAAATGCATGTTCACACATGACTACACTTAATCTCACTCCAAAGATGCTGCTAGGTTTATTATGGTTCAAAATTTAATTGATCAAGTATGAAACTCCCAAATGTATCTTGCTAGAAACAAAACATAAACTGCAAGGACAGTAACTTTAAAAACACACTTATATTAACTATTAGGATGAGTATACAATTTGCTAACACAATTGGCTCTGGTGACGGGGTCATATATTTTTTTTTCTCTACCTCTCTTTGCCATTTCCTGAATGTTATCCACATCCTCATTTAGAAAGACAGTATGGTGGTAATACATTAGCAGAAAAGAAAGGAAGATGAGAAACTTAATACATGGTAGTTTAGTTTCAAAATGATGTTGATCACCTTCTGTAAACTCAGGATAGTCTCATATCCTGCATCAAAGTTCAATTAATCATTATACAATAAATAAAAATATGCTGCATCATCAATTTATATAATTTGTACAATTTTCATCTCAAGTACAATTATTCAAAAAAACAGCAAAGCATGTTTGTTATTAGTCCAGTTTAGTTTAAAATGTCTAACCTTGAGTGAATTTTTTGGGGGGAATGAGATATTAAGATAAGCCAACTCGGATATATTTTTGTATTCCTACACAAAGAAATTGCATAATTAATTAGCTTCCGTATCTAAACTAGTACAGACAAGAAGTGATAAAGTATTTTAGCAGGAAATGAGAAGAGATTTTAGTTCAGTGAAAATAGATAATGTTCACCACAAAAGTTCTTTCTTGGTATAGCAGTAGTAAAAAGTACTTTGATCTACTACTGTAGACTAGTCTTCATATTGTTTGGACAAACAGAATCAAAACATTTCCTTTCATTCAAATTTGGCCCTGGAGCATTGTGATAGGATTGCTTTTTTTCTTTTTTTATTTTATTATTTGTTTATTTATTTATTTATTTATTTAATTCATTTACATTCCAGATTCCGACTGTTTTACATCCCATACCTCCAACCCATCCCTCTGTCTCCACAAAGCCATCCCCATTACCCCACCCCACTAGACCTCTAAACTCCCTGGTGCCTCCAATCTCTTGAGGGTTAGGTGCATCTTCTTCGACTGAATCCAGACCCAGCAATCCTCTGCTGTATATATGTTGGAGGCCTCATATAAGCTGGTGTATGATTCATGTTTGGTGGTCCAGTGTCTGGATCACCTGGTGATCCCCTAATTCAACCACAGGGGTCAGCAGCTTCTGTCCATCGGTTGGGTACAAATATCTACAACTAACCCTTTCAGCTGCTTGTTGGGTCTTCTGGAGGGCAATCATGATAGGTCCCTTTTTGTGAGCTCTTCATAGCCTCAGTAATAGTGTCAGACTTTGGGACCTACCATTGAGCTGCAACCCACTTTGGGCCTATTGCTGGGTCTTCTTTTCCTCAGGCTCCTCTCCATTTCCATCCCTTTGGTTCTTTCAATCAGGAACAATTATGGATCAGAGTTTTGACTGTGGGATGTCAAGCCCCCTCCCTCATTTGATACCCTGTCTTCCTACTGGAGGTGGGCTCTTAAGTTCCCTCTCCATAATATCAGGCATTTCATCTAAGGTCCCTCCTTTTGAGTCCTGAGAGTCTCTCACCTCCCAGGTCTCTGGTGTATTCTGGAGGATCCCCTTAACCTCTTACCTCCCTAGGTTGCCTGTTTCCATTCTTTCTGCTGGCCCTCAGGGCTTCAGTTCTTTTCCCTCACCCAATACCAGATCCCCACTTTCCTAACCCCGTTCACTTTTTCCCCCGAGCTCCCTTCTTTCCCACTTGTGATTGGTTTCTTCTCTCTCCCCAGTTGGACTGAGGAGTCTTCACTTGGGCTCTTCAGCTTATAGAACTTTTTGAGTTCTATAATTTTATATATATTTTTATATATATATATATATGAACTATATTTGGGTATTCTGTACTTTTTTTTTCTAATAACAACTTATTAGTGAGTACATACCATGCATATCCTTTTGGATCTGAGTTACCTTACTCAGGAGATAGTTTTCTAGTTCCATCCATTTGCCTGAAAAACTCAGGATGTCCTCATTCTTAATAGCTGAGTAGTATTCCATTGTGTAAATGGACCACATGTTCTGTCCATTCTTCTGTCATGGGACATCTGACACAATCTTTCCAGCTGTCACAAATAAGGTCGCTATGAACATAATGGAACATGTGCCCCTGTGGCATGGTGATGCATCTTTTGGGTGTATTGCCAAGAGTGTTATTGCTGGGTCTTCAAGTAGTTCTATTTCCAATTTTTAAAAATTTATTAATCATTTTATCTGTTAACATTTCAAATGTTATCCCCCTTCCCACTCTCCCCTCCATGAACTCCCAACCATTCCCCCCTCCCCTTTGAATCTAAGAGTGTTCTCCCCCACCCACCTATCCACTCCTGCTTCACCCCTCTAGCATCCCCCTTCCCTTTTCTGGGGCATCGAGCCTCCACAGAACCAAGCACCTCTCCTCCCACTGATGCCAGATAAGACAGTCCTCTGCTACATATGTATCAGGAGCCATGGAACCACATATGTATACTCTTTGGTGCATGGTTTAGTCCCTGGGAGATCTGAGGGGTCCAGTTAGTTGATACTGTTGTTCTGCCTGTGACGTTTCAGATCCCTTTAGCTCCTTTAGCCTTTCCCTTAACTCTTCCAGGCTCAGTCCAATAGTTGACTGTGGGTATCTGGATCTGTATTAGTCACGTACTGGCAGACTCTATCAGAGGACAACCATACCAGACTCCTGTCTGCAAGCACATCTTGATGTCACCAATAGTGTTAGGGTTTGGTATCTGCAGATGAAATGGTTCTCACAGTGAGGTGGTCTCTTGATGGCCCCTACTTCAGCCTCTACTCCATTTTTGTCCCTGCACTTCCTGTAGACAGGGACAAAATTTTAAAATTTAAAATTTAAATTTAAAATTTTGAGATGGGTAGGTGGCCCCATCTTTCCATTGGGAGGCATGTCTATCTACTGGAGGTAGTCTTTTCAGGTTCAATCTCCCCACTGTTAGGTATTTTGGCTGATGGCATCCTCATTGGGTCGTGGGGACCTCTCACATCCTTGGTGTCTGGGATTTTGTAGAGGTTCCCTAAGGTTCCCACAACCTACTGCTACTTATTTTTACTCATTCTCCTGGCCCTCTGGACTTTTCTCCTGTCTCTTTCCATACCTGGTCCTAGCCTGCCCTTATTTTCCTCCCTCTTCACTCTCCCACTCATGTCCTTTCCTTACTCTGCCACCCATGTTTATTTTGCTCCCCCTTCAAAGTTGGACTGAAGCATTCACATTTTGGCCTTCCTTCTTATTAGGCTTCATCTGGTCTGTGAGTTGTATCATTGGTATTCTGAGCTTTTGGGCTAATATCCACTTATCAGTGAGTACATACCATGTATGTCCTTGAGGTCTAGGTTATCTCACTCAGCATGATATTTACTAGCTCCATCCATTTGCTCCCCAAAATTAAGAAGTTATTGTTTTTAATAGCTGAATACTCGATTGTGTAAATGTACCACATTTTCTGTATCCATTTCTCTGTTGAGGGACATAGGAGTTGTTTCCATCTTTTGGCTATTATAAATAAGGCCGCTATGAACATAGTGGAGCATGTGTCCTTGTTATGTTTTGGAGCATCTTTTGGGTATATGCGCAGTAGTGGTATAGCAGGGTCTTCAAGTAGAACTATTTCCAATTTTCTGAGGAACTACCAGATTGATTTCCAAAGTGGTTGTACCAGCTTGCAATCCCACCAGCAATGGAGAAGTGTTCCTCTTTCTCCACCCAGCATCTGCTGTCATCTGAGTTTTTTTATCTTAGCCATTCTTATTGGTGTAAGGTTGAATCTCAGGGTCATTTTGATTTGCATTTTACTGATAACTAAGGATTTTGAACATTTAAGTACTTCTCAGCCATTCACGATTTCTCAGTTGAGAATTTTTTTTAGCTCTGTATCCCACTTTTATATTGGACTATTTGGTTTTTTGGAATCTAACTTTTGAGTTCTTTGTGTTTTTTGATATTAGCCCCCTATCAGATGTAGAGTTAGTAAATATCATTTCCCAATCTGTAAGTTGCTGTTTTGTCCCATTGACAGTATCTTTTGCCTTATAGAAGCTTTCATGAGATCCTACTTGTCAATTGCTGCTCATTTTTACAATGCCTAAAAGATACAACTCTTTCCCAAGAGTCAGAGACTAGGGTCTCAGTATGCTCAACTATAAAATATCAGCAAGTAAAGGGCCCTGTTTCCCATTTCACTTACTATAGCATTTATCTAATAATTTATTCATTATAAGAAAGTATCGTTATTAACTATAATAATTAGTTCAATCCATGTAAGTAATAGACAAACACCTTTCTTCATGTGTCTGAACACCTGAGGCATATATAGATCCAGTCACTCAAAAGTTTCTGTAACTGCCACACCACACACAGAGAGATAGAGAGAGAAAGAGAAAGAGAGAAAGAAAGTGTCTAGGTTCCTTTTTCCTTTACCTGGGTTTCACATTTAGACAAGCTCACTTTATGGTGAGAAAGTTGGCTACTATGTTTAAGATTCCCCATGCTGGGATTCCTTCTGGTCTGTGCTGGGTGCCCTGACTAGACATTGGACACCAGCTCTGCCCAATCCCACAACACCCAGAGGAAGCTGAACTCCCAGGAGCTCTAACATGCCCAAGATCATAGGTGAGGAGGCCACGACACTGCCCCAAACAGGGAGTAACTGGGAACCCTGGGGACCCAGGAACCTCTACCCAGTCAGTGGCAAGGGTCCCTTCCAGTCTGCGCCAGTGGTCAGAGCAAACTTTGGGCACCATCTCTGCACTGAATCACACAACACCCAGAAGAAACTCAACTCCCAGGAGCTTTAATATGTCCATGATCATAGCGCTGCACCCAGTACACCAACACCCAGAGGAAGCTAGACTCCCAGGAGCTCCAACACACCCAGAATATAGGATCATAGGATCACAGGATCTCAGGAGCTTGGTCACAGCAGAATTTCAGAATCACAGATGAAGTCTGACTCACAGGAATCCTTATACTTGGGATGTCAGGATCACAGAATCACAAAGACAGCTGGATTCTGAGTACTTCTGACAGAACCAAGGTAATAGGAGAGACAGGCTCCAGGCAGAGACAGTGAGTATGCATATCACTAGAGATAGTGATGGCAAAAGGCAAGCACAAGAACATAAACAACAAAAACCAAGGTTACTTGGCATCATCAGAGCTTAGTTCTAGCACCATAGCAAGTGCTGGATATCCCATCACATCAGAAAAGTAAGATTCTGATATGAAATCATTTCTCATAATGATGATTGAAGAATGTAAGAAGGACATAAATAACTCCCTTAAGAAATACAGGAGAACACAGGTAGAAGCCCTTAAAGAGGAAACATGAAAATCCCTTAACGAATTACAAGAAAACACAACAAAACAGGTGAAGGAATTGAAAAAAATCCAGGATCTAAAAATGGAAGTAGAAACAATAATATATCAGAAAGGAAGACTACTTTGGAGATAGAAAACCTAGGAAAGAGATCAGGAGTCATAAATGTAAGTGTCACTAACAGAATACAAGAGATAGAAGAGAGACTCTCAGGTGGAGAAGAGATACCATAGAAAACATTGACAAAGCTGTCAAAAATGCAAAATGCTAAAAGCTCCTAACCCAAAACATCCAGGAAATCCAGGACACAATGAGAAGACCAAACCAAAGGATAATAGGTAAAGAAGAGAGTGAAGATTCCCAAATCAAAGGGCCAGTAAATATCTTCAACAGAATTATAGAAGAAAACTTCCCTAACCTAAAGATATGCCCATGAATATACAAGAAGCCTAAAGAACTCCAAATAGACTAGACCAGAAAAGAAATTTCTCTCATCACATAATAACCAAAACATCAAATGCACAAAACTAAGCAAGACTATTAAAAGCAGTAAGGGAAAAAGGTCAAGTAACTTATAAAGACAGACTTATCAGAATTACACCAGACTTCTCATCAGAGACAATAAAAGTCAAAAGATCCTGGACAGATGGCATGCAAACTCTAAGAGAACACAAATACCAGCCCAGGTTACTATAGCCATCAAAACTCTCAATTACCATAGATGGAGAAAACAAGATATTCCATGACAAGACCAAATTTACACAATATCTTTCCACAAATCCAGCTCTACACAGGGAAAACTCCAACACAAGGAGGGAAATTACACTATAGAAAAAGCAAGAAAGGAATCTTCCAACAAACCAAAAAGAAGATAGCCACACAAACACAATTCCGCCTCTAATAACAAAAATAACAGAAAGCAACAATCACTTTTCCTTAATATCTTTTTTAATTGGATACTTTATTTATTAACATTTGAGATGTTATCCCCTTTCTTTTTCCTTTCCCTTTTTCCCTCTCCAGAAACACCCTATCCCATTCCCCCCTCCTCCTGCTTCTGTGATGATGTGCCCCCACTCATCCATCCACACCCACCTCCCTGCCCTCTAATTCCCCCACTAGGGGGCATCCAGTATTCACAGGACCAAGGACTTCCTCTCCCACTGATGTCCAACAAGGCCATCCTCCTCTACATATACAGCTGGAGTCATGAGTTGCTCCATGTGTTCTACCAGGCTAATGTTTTTGACCCTAGGAGCTCTCAGCTCCTTCAGTCTTCTCTCTAACTCCTCCACATGGAACTCGATGATCAGTTCATATACAGAGCATCCGCCTCTGTATATGTCAGGCTCTGGCAAAGCTTCTCAGGAGACAGCTATATGAGGCTTCTGTCAGCATGCACTTCCTGGCATACACATCAGCATCTGCATTTGGTGACTGCACATAAGATAAATCCCCAGGTGGGGCAGTCTCCAGATGGCCCCTGCTTCATTCTCTGCTCCACATTTTGTCTCCATATTTGATCCCATGAGTATTTTGTTTCTTCTTCTAAGAAGGACTGAAGTACCCACACCTTGGTCTTCCTTTTTCATGAGCTTCATATGGTCTGTGAGATGTGTCTTGGGTATTGGGAACTTTGAGGCAAATATTCACTTATCAGTGGTTGCATACCATGTGTGTTCTCTTGTGATTAGATTACCTCACTCAGGATGATATTTTCTAGTTCCATTCACATGCCTAAGAATTTCATGAATTCATTGTTCTTAATAGTTGAGTAATACTTCCTTGTGCAGATGTAGATTTTCTGTATCCATGCCTCTGTTGAAGGACATCTGTGTCTTTCTAGCTTCTGGTTATTATAAAGAAGGCTGCTAAGAACATAGTGGAGAATATGTGGTTGTTATATGTTGGACCATCTTTTAGGTATATGCCCAGGAGTGGTATAGTTTGGTCCTCAGGTAATACTACATCCAATTTTCTGAGGACCTACCAGACTGATTTCCAGAGTGTTTGTACCACCTTGCAATCCTACCAGCAATGGAGAAATGTTCCTCTTTCTACACATCCTCACCAGCATCTGCTATCATCTGAGATTTTAGCCTTAGCCATTCTGACTGGTGTGAGGTGGACTCTCAGGGTTGTTTTGGATTGCATTTCCCTAATGACTAAGCATCTTGAGCACTTACTTAGGTGGGTCTCAGCTCTTCTAGAATTCGACCTTCAATTGAGAATTCTTTGTTTAGCTCTGTACCACATTTTAGGGTTATTTGACTGTCTGGAGTCTAATTTCTTAAGATCTTTTTATATATTGAATGTTAGCCCTCTATCGGATGTAGGATTGGTAAAAATCATTTCCCCATCTGTTGGTTTCTGTTTTGTACTATTGACAATGTCCTTTGACTTATAGATGCTTTGCAATGTTATGAGGTCCCATTTGTCAATTCTTGATCTTAGAGCATAAGTCATTGGTGTTCTGTTCAGAAAATTTTGCCCTCTGCCCAATATTTGAAGCTCTTTGTCACTTTCTCTACTATTAGTTTCAGTAGCTCAAGACATAAATATCTCTTAACATGAATGGACGTAATTCCGCAATAAAAAGTCATAGACTAAAAAACTGGATATATAAACAGGATCAAGCATTTTGCTGCATACAGGAAACACATCTAAGTGACAAAGACAGACATTACCTCAGATTAAAAGGCTGGGAAACAATTTTCCAAGCAAATGATCCCAAGAAACAAGCTGGAGTAGCCATTCTAATATCTATATAAAATATATAGAATATATAAAAAATTATATATATATGTATATATATATATTCTATATAAAATCGACTTTCAACCAAAAGTTATCAAAAATAATAAGAAAAGACACTTCATACTCATCAAAGGAAAAAGCTATGAAGATGATGAACTCTCAAATGTGAACATCTATGCTTCAAATGCAAGGGCACCCACACTCATAAAAGAAACTTTACTAAAGCTCAAAACACACATTACACTTCATACAAGAATAGTGGGATTTTTCAGGACTCCATTCTCAGCAGTATTCAGATCATGGAAAGAGAAAATGAACAGAGACACAGAGAAACTAAGAGTAGTTATGAAAGAAATGGATTTAATAGACATCTATAGAACATTTCATCTTAAAACAAAAGAATATACCTTCTTCTCAGCACCTCATGGTACCTTCTCCAAAACTGACTATATAATTGGTCCCAAAACAGGCCTCAACATATATAAGAAAATTGAAATAATTCCTATTGTGATCCTATCAGGTCACAATAAACTAAGGATGGTCTTCAATAACAACAAAAACAATGGAAAGCTCACATATACGTGGAAACTGAACAATGATAACTCAATGAAACTTTGTCAAGGAAAAAAGAAATAAATTAAAGACGTTTAAGAATTTAATGAAAATGAAGGCACATCATACCAAAACTTTTGGGATACAATGAAAGCAGTGCTAAGAGGAAAATTAATAGCTCTAAGTGCCTACAACTGAAACTAGAGAGAGAACACACTAGTCGTTTAAAACACACCTGAAAGCTGTAGAACAAAAAGAAAGAAATACAGTCAAGAGGAGTAGAAGACAGGAAATAATCAAACTCAGGGCTGAAATCAACCAAATAGAAACAAAAGGAACTATACAAAGAATAAACGAAACCAAGAGCAGATACTTTGTGAAAATCACCAACACAGATAAACCTTTAGCCAGACTAATCTGAAGGCATAGAGACAGTTTCCAAATTAAAAATTCAGAAATGAAAAAGGAAACATAACAACATAAACCAAGGAAATTCAAAAAATCATCAGATCCTACTACAAAAGCCTATACTAAACAAAACTGGAAAATCTGGATGAAATGGACAATTTTCTAGACAGATACCAGGTACCATAATTAAATCAGGAGCAGATAAACGATCTAAATTGTCCCATAACCCCTAAAGAAATAGAAGAAGAATTCAGAGCAGAATTCTATCAGACCTTCAAGGAAGATATAATACCAATTCTCTTTAAACTATTCTATGAAATAGAAACAGAAGGAACACTACCCAATTCCTTCTATGAAGCCACAATTACTCTCATACCTAAACCACACAAAGACCCAACAAAGAAAGAGAACATCAGACCAATATCCCTTATGAATATCAATGCAAAAATACTCAATAAAATTCTCACAAACTTAATCCAAGAACACATCAAAAAAATCATCCATCATGATCAAGTAGGCTTTATCCCAGGAATGTAGGGATGGTTCGATATACAGAAATTCATCAATGTAATCCACTATATAAACAAAGTCAAAGGAAAAAAAAACACATGATCACCTCAGTAGATACTGAGAAAGCATTTGAAAAAATTAACATTCCTTCATGATAAAAGTCCTTAAAAGATTAGGAATTCAAGGCACATAACTAAAAATAATAAAAGCAATATACAGCAAACCATTAGCGAAAATTAAAATAGATGGAGGGAAACTTGAAGAAATCCCACTAAAATCAAGGCCAAGACAAGGCTACTCATTCAATCCCTAAATATTCAATATAGTACTCAAAGTCCTACCCAGAGCAATTAGAAAACAAAAGGAGGTCAAAGGAATACAAATAGGTAAAGAAGAAGTCAAAATATCACTATTTACAGATGATAGGATAGTAAACTTAAGTTACCCCAAAACTTCCATCAGAGAACTCCTAAACTTGGTAAACAACTTCAGTAAAGTGGCTGGATATAAAAGTAATTCACCTTGAATACTTGAGCACAGGGGAAAAGTCCCTGAACAGAACATCAATGGCATATGCTCTAAGATCAAGAATTGACAAATGGGACTTTATAAAATTGCAAAGTTTCTGTAAGGCAAAGGACACTGTCAATAGGACAAAACGACAACCAACAAATTGGGAAAAGATCTTTACCAGTGCTTCATCTGATAGAGGGCTAATAGCCAATATATACAAATAACTCAATAAATTAGACTCCAGACAACTAAATAACCCTATTTAAAAGTGGGGTATAGAGCTTAACAAAGAATTTTCAATGGAAGAAACTCGAATGGCCAAGAAGCACCTAAAGAAATGTTCAGTAGCCTTAGTCGCCAGGGAAATGCAAATCAAAACAACCCTGAGATTCCATCTCACACCAGTCAGAATGGCTAAGATTTAAAAACTCAGGTGATGGTAGATGCTGGCGAGGGTGTGGAGAAAGAGGAACACTCCTCCATTGTTGGTGGGACTGCAAGATGGTGCAACCACTTTGGAAATCAGTGTGGCGGTTCCTCAGAAAATTGGGCATAGCATTACCTGAGGATCCACCTATACCACTCCTAGGCATATACCCAGAAGATGCTCGAACATATAAGAAGGACATATGCTCAACTATGTTCATGGCAGCCTTATTTATAATAGCCAGGAGCTGGAAAGAACCCAGATGTCCTTCAACTGAGGAATGGATTTAAAAAATGTGGTATATTTACACAATGGAGTATTACTCAGCTATTAAAAACAATGAATTCAAGAGTTTCCTAGGTAAATGGATCGAACTAGAAATTATCATCCTGAGTGAAGTAAGCCATTCACAAAAGAACACATATGGTATTCACTCACTGATTATTGGATATTAGCCCAGAACCTTGAAATGCCCAAGATGCAACTCACAGGCCACATGAAGCTCATAAAGAAGGAAGACCAAGTGGGGGTGATTCGGTCCTTCTTAGAAAGAGCAAAAAAGTACTCAAGGGAGCAAATATGGAGACAAAGTGAGGGACAGAAACTGAAGGAGGGGCCGTCTGAAGACCATTCCACCTGAGTATCCATCCCATGTGCAGTCACCAAAGGTAGATGCTGATGTGGAAGTCAGGAAGTGCATACTGATAAGAGCCTGATATGGATGTCTCCTCAGAAGTCTTCAAGAGTCTGACATATTCAGAGGCAGATGCTCACAACTAGCCATTGAACTGATCATGGGGTTCTCAATGGAGGAGTTAGAGTGAAGACTGAAGGAGCTGAAAGCGTTTGCGGCACTATGAGGAGAGCAACAATACCAACCAACCTCACATCCCAGGGTCTAAACCACCAGCCTGGGAGCACTTAGGGAGGGATCCAGGGCTTCAGCTGAATACATAAGAGTGGAGGGCCCTGCTGGGCATAGGTGGAAGATGAGATCCTTGACCTCATGAAGCCTGGACGCCCCAGGGGGTGGGAATTTTGACGGTGGGGAGGTGGGAGTGGGGGGGGGGGGAGGTAGGGGTTACCTCCACAGAGAAGAAGGAGGAGGGGTGAGGAGATAGGGGATTCCTGGGTGGGTGGGGGATGGGGTAAGGGGACAACATATGAAATGTAAATAAAACATCCAATAAAAAAAATTTTTAAAAAAAGTAATTCAAACAAATAAGGAGCCTTCCTCAACTCAGAAGATAAACAGGCTGAGAAAGAAATTAGGGGAATGACACAGTTTACAATAGTCACAAAAAGTATAAGATACCTTGGTGTGAATCTAACCAAGCAAGTGAAAGATCTGTATGACAAGAACTTCATGTCTCTGAAGAAAGAAATTGAGGAACTCCAAAGATGGAAAGATCTCCCATGCTCATGGGTTGGCAGAATTAATATAGTAAAAATGGTCATCCTGCCAAAATCAATCTACAGACTTAATGCAATCCCCATCAAAATTGCAACTCAATTCTTCATAGATATAGAAAGAGCAATTTACAAATTCATTTGGAATTTAAAAAAACAGGATGGTGAAAACTATTCTCAACAATAAAAGAACTTCTAAGGGAATCATGATCCCTGAACTGAGGCTGTACTACAGAGCAATAGTGATAACTACTGTATGTTATTGATACAGAAGACATCCAGGAAGCTCAGAGGAATAGAATTACAGACCCAGAAATGAACTCACACACCTATGGTCTCTTGATCTTTCATAAAGGAGCTAAAACTATCTAGTAGAAAAAAGACAGCGTTTTCAACAAATGGTACTGGTTCAACTAGAGGTCAGTATGTAGAAGAATGCAAATCGATACATTCTTATTTCATTGCACAAAACTCAAGTCTAAGTATATCAAGGACCTCCACATAAAACCAGATACATTGAAATGAATAGAAGAGACAGTGGGGGAAGAGCCTTGAAAACATTGGCATATGGGAAAAGTTCCTGACAGAACACAATGGCTTATGCTCTGAGATCAAGAAATAGCAAATGGGACCACGTAAAATTACAAAGCTTCTGTAAGGCAAAGGACATTGTCAATAGAATAAAATTGCAACCAACAAATTAGGAAAAGATCTTTACCAATCCAACATTTGATAGAGGGCTAATATCCAATATTTACAAAGAACTCAAGAAATGCCAGACAATCAAATAACCCTATTAAAAAATGGGGTGCAGAAGTAAACAAAGAATTCTCAACTGAGGAAACTTGAATAGCCGTGAAACACCTACAGAAATGTTCAACATTCTTAGTAATCAGGGAAATGCAATGCAAATCAACCCTGAGATTACACCTCAAACCAGTCAGAATGGCTAAGTTCAAAAACTCAGGTGATAGCAGATTCTGGCAAAGATGTGGAGAAAGAGGAACACTCGTCAATTGCTGGTGGGATTGTAAACTGGTACAACCACTCTGGAAATCAGTATGATAGTTCCTCAGAAAATTGGACATAGCATTACCTGAGGACCAAGCTATACCACTCCTGGGCATATAGCAAAAAGATGCTCTAACATAACAAAAACACATGCTTCACTATGTTCATAGCAGCCTTATTTATAATAGTCAGAAGCTGGAAAGAACCCAGATGTCTTTCAACAGAGGAATGGATACAGATAATGTGGTAAATTTCACAATGGAGTGCTACTCAGCTATTAAAAACAAGGAATTCATGAAATTCTCAGGCAAATGGATAGAACTAGGAACTATCTGATCCTGAGTAAGGTAACCCAATCACAAAAGAACACACATGGTATGCACTCACTGATAAGTGGATATTAGCCTGAAAGCTCGGAATACTCAAGATATAACTCACAGACTACATGAAGCTCAAGAAGAAGGAAGACCAAAGTTGGGGTGCTTCAGTCCATCTCAGAAGGTGTAATAAAATCCAGAACAACACAGAAACATTGTGTGTAACAGAGACTGATGGGGGGTTGTCTGGAGACTGCCCCACATGAGGATCCAGTCCATATGCAGTCACCAAACACAGACACTATTGTGAATGCCAGGAATTGCATGCTGACAGGAGCCAGATATAGCTGTCTCCTGAGAGGCTCTGCCAGAGCCTGACACATATAGAAGCAGATTGTCGAAGCCAACCATTGAATTGATCACAGGGTCCCCATTGGAGGAGTTAGAGAGAGGACTGAAGGAGCTGAAGGGATTTGCAGCCCCATGGAGAAATCGACAATACCAACCAACCAGAACTCCCAGGGTCTAAACCGCCAGCCTGGGAGCACACATTGAGAGACACTTGGCTCCAGCCGTATATGTAGGGGAGTATGGCTTTGTCAGGTATTGGTGGGAGAGGAGTTCCTTGGTCCTGTGATGGCTGGATGCCCCAGTGTGGGGGGAATATAAGGGCTTGGAGGCAGGAGTGGGTGGGTTGGTGTTGGCATACTCTGAAAGAAGGAGGAGGAGGGGGAATGGGATAGGGGTTTTTTTGGGGGGGATAGGGGGAATAGAGAAAGGGGATAACATTTGGAATGTTATAAAATATCCAATATTAAAAAAAGAAAGACTGAAAAATCAAGCTTTTAATTTGTATACTGATAACCAATATAAAACTCATCGTTTACAATTACTTGAAACTGTCCCTTTTTTAGATTCTGCTAATTCTCAAATTTTGCAATTACTTATGCAAATACAACTCAATTTAAGAGAATATATTGGTCCCTAACTTTATAGGACATTTAAGAGCTCATACTGGATTCCTTTAGCCCCTTAGGATAATGCCACAGCAGATTTGTGTACCAGGCAGATTATAGACCTTACACAGGAATAGTTAGCAAAACAATCTCATTCTTTATATAATCAAAGTAGTAATAGCTTGAGACAACAGTTTGTTATTTCTAGAGAATATGCACATCAAATTGTCCTGAAAGTCCTCAGTTTCTACCAGTACCACATAATGGTGTTAACCTTCGAGGACTCATACCTAATCATGTCTATCAAAATGGGTGTCACTCATATTTCTGATTTTGGACACTTAAAATATGTACATATGACTATTGACACCCTCTCAGACTTTCTAGTTGCAACAGCTTTAACAGGAGAATCAACTAAAAATGTAATTAGTTATTGCCTACATTGTTTCTCTATGCTGGCTGTTCCAAATCAGATGAAAACAGATAATGGAACTGGCTATTGTAGTAGAGCATTTGAGACTTTTTGTCATCAATTTAATATTACTCATATTACTGGGACTCCTTATAATCCTCAAGGACAAGGTATGATGGAACGGGCCCATGGAACTTTAAAACAATATCTTCATAAAATACAAAAAGGGGGAGGTCTAGCCCTGTACACCACAAATTTATTTAAATCATATATTTTTTTTTAATTTTTAAAAATTTGGATGCCAAGGAACTTTCTGATGAGTGTCTATGACACCCTACAACTAGCTATACTTATGCCTAGGTGAAAAGGAAGAATCCACTTACTGGCATGTGATCCAGATCAGGTATTTAATATGGGAAAGAGGGCATGTTTGAGTGTTTTGTGCAGGATGCTGAAGGAGCATGGTGGCTTCCAGAGTGATTGGTGAGACATGCTGATTCTGGGACAAAGAATGATGCTGACTTGTGATCTTGCTGAGTGCCCTGACAATGGTGACTGGGAAGCTGTATTGGACATATTTTCCTGACCCACCTTTGCTTGCCTCAAGTGTTTAGACCCTGTGGAACAGAGAATTAAAAGGAGAAGTTATAATGATTCTTGTATTTTTCTTAAATGTGACTAGTTGTTTGGACTCATCACGGACTGGTCTAGAAATTAATCCAGTATTGCAAATAACAGTCGTCATTTGGAAGGCTGGTTCTGGACATTTTCAGAGACATATTTGGAAGTTAGCTGCAGTTCTCTATGAAGTTATCTTAGCAAGAGATAAAAGTAGAACAGGATCTGGATTTCAAACAAGTGTTAGTGCATGTATTAAGGCTCATATAATTGTCATGTTAAAATTATTTTTATTTCTTCTACAGTATTTAATGTAAGTTGTATTGATTGTGCACTTTCTAATTGTGTTAGTGTGCTGAAACCTAGTATGTCTTTTATGAGTGTCTATCAAACAGCTTTTGTTTTATTGTCCTGAATATTACAGAACCTTAGTATTCTGAAAAAAGCTTGCAAGTACTGGAAGAAGTGAGTCAGGATTTAAGCAGAAGCAGGAGGGTAGTGGACTTGATTATTGCTGGTATAACAGCTTTAATTACATTAATTGCTAGCACCACTGCTTCTGCAATTACTTTGACACAAGAAGTTATGACAGTGACTTTTGTTAATCATTTAGCAAAAAAAAATATATTGCTAATGTGTTTAGTATACAAAAGGATTTAGATAGGCAATTGGAACAAAGAATTGATGCTCTTTATCCTATTCAAATAATTGGAAGGAGGTTCAGAGTTTAAGAGCAAGGAGCCATCTCAAGTGTCATGCCAAATGCCAATGGAGTTGTGTTACTTCTAAAATTTGCAATGATAGTCATTATAATTAGGAAAGATTTTAAAGACACTTGCAGACTATTTGGCATAATTTTAACACCTCTCTGGATATTTTAACTTTGCATAGTGAGATTATGAATTTAAGGAATGCTGCTCTGCTGAGCTTTGATCCTTCAGATAATGCTCATAAAATTATCCATGGCCCAAGGTCAGTATTTCTATTTTGGTCAAGCTTCAAGAATGGCATATATAGTTTGATCATGCTAGTTCTTTTTGTGCTTGGAATACTTTTATTCCTGCCCATTGTGTTAAAGCTTGTCTTTAACAGCATCAGCATGTTGACAGCCAAAGTACATGGTTTCAACCTAAAAATGGACTCCCCAGACAGAGTTATTAATTTAATAAGCTGGTAAGCCAAGGATGGGTAAGATTCTTTACAGAGCCTTACCAACCTAAGACAGAAGTTCATTGCTTTTGATAATGCATATTCCGAGATCGGTAAGGAAGGCAGTCTTGTCAGAATGACCTAAGACAGGCTCAGTCTGGTTTATGAAATAAAAAAGGGGAAATATGGAGTGCATTTGGGGCTTCTTGGCAGGGATCTGACATTAGGCTAGAACAAAGAAGTAATTTCAGGTAAGAATCTAAATCTTAGGCTAGAACGAAGAGTAATTTCAGACAGGAATCTAAATATTAGGGTGGAACAAAGAAGCAATCTCAGGCAAGAATCTTAATCTTAGTCTAGAACAAAGAAGTAGGCTTCAGGTATGAATACGACTTTGAGCTAGGACAGGGCAGCAGGCTCAGATATTTTGATCATCCTGATAAGGTGATCATGGAATTTTATTTGTTGCCTTGCTTGTTCTTTGATTCTTTGTGTTTATTGTCTTCCTTGTTCTTTGACTATTTGCATCTATTATATTGCTAGTTCCTCAACCTAGATCTGACCTTAATACTTGTATGTTATTAAAATGGTATAAAAGCAGATTAGGGAGAAAAAGTGAAAGGTATATTATATATTTTTCTATGTGAATACATTTAATTAATATGCATTAAAATAAATAAGTGAATAAATAAATAAATAAATAAATAAATAAGATTCCTCATGCTTCAGAGACAAGGATTCCAAAGAGAAATAGCAGATTTTTAAATAGTAGAGTATCCTGGATTCAAACTTCCTGAAGTTCCAAAAATCCATACAGAGAAATGACAAGTTTAACTATTTTAAGGTGTATCTATTATAGAGTCCATCAAATAGATTTCTTACAGGAACAGGACAAAAATATTTATTAGGCCACATTGACCTGGACACTGAAGGGAAGGAAACACTGTACTTGAAGACCAGTGTTGTAGAATCATCATGTTCTTGGGTACAAAGAAGAGTATTTTATCAAGACTTGTTTATGTATCTATTCATTTAATTGTTTATTACTTCTTTGAAATGCTACATATTGAGTTCAAAGCTACCACTGAGCTGTCTCTAACAATCAAGATTAGCTTAGAATAAATTATTTTTATGTAGTTATTCTGATACAGGATCTATTTTGGGATAAATATACCTCCAAATGAAGAAGATGTGCTGATTCATACACAATTTGCAAATAATTTAAAGACTAAAATTATAATTTTAGGCCATTTTTAGATATCTTGATATATACATATGAATCAAAACATCAGACAACTTTATGCAAACATAGTGTAGTGTTTAAATACTAAAGAAGTAATGTACTTTTAAGATATCTCCTAATAAAGTTGTATTCTAGCACCCATCCATCTGAATTTCAAAAGCTGGAGGACAAATCCAATGTATTTACCACAGCACCATGTCTGAATGGTAGAATGATGAGTGCTGATTAATATTCAAATGGATAACTATCTGCATCCTAGTGCCTTTATCTTGGAATATATCATAAAAAATCTATATTTTCAGTATGTTAATACTTTTGGTTTATACTCAATCATTATATCATTACTCCTGTGCTTAGAACAAATATATGATATTCATGATAAATAAATACATATTATATATGTATGTGGTATAATAAATAAATAAATAAATAATATGTAAATAAATATGTAGATAAATAACTATGTGCTACATTGAAAAATATAGAAGTAATGTTTCATAGGCACCTAATGAAATATTTACATATATATACCTACACATACATGTGAGAAATATAATTACAATATAAAAAGCAAAGCTTTACAAAAAAAGCTTTACATGTGTCAGCAAGATTTCTTTTAATGCTAGTAACACAGATGTAGAAAATTGCCAATTTAAATAGAAAAAGAGTTTACTTGTATGCCTGGTAATAATCACGAAGAAGAAAAAGGACAGGATATAAAGTTAACATGGTGGCATGGATATTCGATGGTCTTGGTTTACGGTTCTATTGTCTAGTTTTTATTCTCAAGTTTATAACTAAGATGTATTTTATTATAGTTACTACATTCATTTTGTCCATGAAAAGAGAAAGATGGCTCATTAAAAGTGTCCCTTGGTCATTTAGAAAGACTTCTTGGGACACACACACATCCACACATTCATTTACATTCCTTTGTCAATTATAAGTTCTATCAAACAGTGGTGAGATGACCAGCCAACATGGAGATTTTGACTAAAGAAATAAATGGATATTTAAGACCAATAAACCTTTTTGGCAATCTTCATACCATTATTTCCAAAGACATAGGAGTCAGCATTAAGGATATTTAAGTTTGTATACTGCAATTATGAAAATGAGAACCCATAAAAGAAGACATGATTGCAGTTTTTCTATAATTGAAACTTGTTAATTCACATTTTCTATTGTATTTTAATACTTGTACCAGGGGTCAACAAACTCATTAGAAAAGATTAAACAACAGAATATCCAATGAAAATAATTCCAAATAATTTGCTTTTTATTGAAATTTTTATATAATTTACAACATGAACTCATGAAACATTTCAAATACCTCAATAAAATAGCACTAAGTCCTTCAGATGTATAAGAACAAAAATCATTAAACCTTTTGGGAAAACTATAAACTCTGTTTATTGTTGAGACCGTTCCAAATGCAGCTGTCCTTGATAGTAATTCTATTAGCCATGTTCATTTGAAACACACCAAGACTATACCACAAGATTTTTCTGGGAAGCTTAACTATAGTTTCCACTTTGAGGAAGAATCCCTAGAATTGACCTTTCTTCAGTGGGCCATACATATAATCTCTTTATTCAACAGCCTCTTACAAAAAAAGCCTGCTTTTAATTATAGCAAAATAGAACTGAACATATTTTTCTTCATGAAATCTATGCTATGATAAAATGTATTTTACAACTAGTGGTTAAAAATCAGAACTTGAGGGCGAAATCATGAGTGGTAAGACTACCTAAGATTTGTTCTATCAACATTATGTAAATTACAATTAACTATCAAAATGATAACAGTTCTTGGGGCTGGAGAGTTGGTTCTTTGGTTAAGCTTGTTGCTTTTCTAGAGTAACCAAGTTCCAGTCACAAAACCCTCATTGGGCAGCTCACAATCAACTGTGACTTCTGTTCCAAAGAGATGTAAGGCCTCTTGCCTCTATGAACATCCATACAGACTTAGACATACATGCTCATATACACACACACACACAAACACATACACACAAACACACACAAACACACAAACACACACACACATTTTTCAAATACTTCTGTTTCATTTGGAATACCATAGAAGTCAGGAAATTAGTAAAGGGTTATGGTAAGTCACTTTAAGTAAAGGAGAGAACTAGTGACATGAGGCTTAAAGGGGATTGATTAAACAAAAAGTTAAATTGGAATTGGATGGGAGGGTGGGGTAGAGGAAGGAATACTTGGAGAGGAAATAACATAGACTGTACACATCACGGGCTATTGCCAGTTCTATTGGTTAACTTCCAGAACTTAATAGTTAAGAACATATTACTAAAGGTAACATTTACTCAAGTCACAGAACATGAAAATATCAAACTGGTGCTGACTCAGAAGCTTCATCCCTACTCCCTACTGACTAGCTTTCATAGTACTGGAAAGTGCTATGAACACTATCAGATGAGAAAAGTAATTAATCTTACCTAGCTGTGAATCCCATGAGCTACAAAAATGATTGCCCCAGCAGAATGTGCCAGCTATTGTAATAATGACACAAATATCAGGGGTATAACTAACTACTTTATGATTGGATTTAAGTCCCACTTCACAAGATTAAACTCATGCCAAGCGTTATCAAGCTAAGAACATGTTGCTAGACAGGTTGTAGGCCCTAGAAGAGAACCAACTACTATTATTCTGTAAAATGTATATAGTATTAAACTGACCTGTAATGACTTATCATTATATCTATAGAGCAATACATTGCTCAACTTTTGGCAGAAAAGTTTCTGTTGTAAATAGTGATTAACACAAGAACCAGGAATGCAGAATTAAGATATAGCAGAATACTCAGACCTAAAGGAGACATCTATATCACATCCCCTATTCCTAAGCCTCAGTGGTCATTGTAAAAGACAGAGCAAAGAATTTAAGGGCTAGAAGCATTTGTATGAATACAATGAAGCAGTGCTCTCCAGACACAACAGGGTTTATGAACTTATAACAGTTCTGACAGTGTGTACATGACCAGTGTAAGCTCAAGCCAAGCCAACTCACAGTGTGAAGACAAGAGGTAATCACAAATTTCTACCCTTTAGTGAGGAGTTCTTGCCAGTTGATAGCTTCTGAGGTAGTGGGGTTCAATTTTCTCTAAAAGTCCAGCCTCAGACAAGTCAACTAAGCCCAGATGAAATCCGTATATCCAAGAAGATATGGGTAGCCTAAATTGGACTTTGTTGGTAAAAGCTATACAAATAAATAAAAAAAATAGATGTTATTTAGTGTGGCAATACTATGAACATCTGCATATAGAATATCCAGAAGATTAAAAAAAGAAAAATGAAAAATAAACAGCATCTGTCATTCAGAAGTTTCTGTGATAGAGTGATCTATAGACAAACTCTAGAACCTTGTCTCTCATCAAACTGAATTTGTGAATGCGGAAGAGTAGGGGTTCTATAGTAGTCTTATGCTTTTAAGAGATCATATAGCTGCATCTTAAACTTTAAAGCTTTATCCCCAGTGTAGCACCTTTGGGGGGCTATGAAAATTTAAAAAGTGAGATCTTGTAAGTGTGACCTGAATAGAGACAGTTGACATCAGCCAGTTCCCAATCCTGTCTTCTACTCCCTAGAGACAAGGTAAATTGATTTACTTAGCTACACCCTCTAGCTGTGTTATAGAGCCCCTTCACAAGCCCCAAAACAAGTGTCAACTGTCTATGATAGAGAAACCTCACTGAATCTTTTCTATTTAGGCATTGATCATCTCACATCTTTGGTGTAAACAGCCCACAGTCTTGGATTGATATGCAACATATAGCTATCACTCTGAAAGCCAGAACAAGAGTCAACATAGCTATCCACAAAAGTATACAGATTGGATTTCTTATATTTATGTGTAATTTTATTTGTATGTGTTAATGATTATAGCAGTAAACTATATATTGATATCTTATATTAGCATACATTCATGCTAATGTCCCCTCTGAATATTATTGCTTGAAAGCAATACGTTTTAACAATTTTATGATAAACTTAGAAAAATAAAACAACTGACGGCTCATTACATTTTACTGTCATTTTTCATTGATTTTACAGGATGCTAGGATGAGATCATACATAAATATTTGTATGCATCATTAGATTTTTAGATGAATAATTAATGACCAAACAAATTTGTATATATTAAGGCTACTGACAAAAATTATTTTCCAAAAAATTTTACTTCCAAGAAAATGTGAATTGTCATTTAACATGAAATGATGGATAGTGTGCAAAACTGCAAACATGAACAAGTATAATAGAATTTATAATTTACTGATAAGTACCCTTATACATTATGAGTAAGAAACCAGATGAAAAGAAAACATGAAAATGTTAATGAAGATTTACCTAAATGGTAGAACTGTAGGCCCAAAACCATAAAATATGTGTTGCACTTTACCAGTTTCCTAAATTCTTTATTTATTATAACAAAACAAAAATCATGAAGTAAAAGGCATAATAAGGTGGGGGCTGCAAACATGGCTCAGCAGTTATTAGCATTTGTTGCTACAGCACAGGACTCAGATTTGGTCCTCAGCACACACATGATGGCTCCTGACGATGCATAACTCCAGCTCTAAGAGTTTGAGTGCCCTCTTCTATCATCTGCAAGCATCAGACATACACATAGTACACTTATATAAGTGCAGCCAAAACACTAACACACAAATTTAAATACATAAATTTAAATAATAAATGAGTTAAAAAGTCTTTTTTAAAGAACAATTTAATATTAGATATATTATTGGCAACCTCTATCACATTTACAACTTTAATTTAGTGAATAATGCCTTCTAATTTATATAACATCGATACAGAAGGCTCTAAAACACCAACTAGTAATTTCTATTTCTACGTTGCTGAGTTGGCAGATAGTATCTTATAAGTGAGTCATTTTCTGAGTTCACTTATTAACCAGAAATATAGTAAGTAATAAATTTTTGCAAACTTATCACAAATAATTTATGGGCCAAAAGCATCATTTTGTAGTGCCTTCTTTTCCTATGTCCTTCCTAGTTCTTAGTGATTATTTTGGTAACTATAATTATCATCAGAGTAGTCAGGTCTCTGACATGGACTAGAATTACAAAAACAAAATCTATGAGTTCAGACTAGGGAAGGGCAATTAGGATGAGGTTTGAAAAAGTGCAATTGCTTCTGCATTTATCACAAGTGACATTGCCATTGTCATCATTAATCTCTCTCAGTTATCACAAGTACCTTCTTATGTTTAATGATCCATTTCTCATTCATCTCCACCCTGCCTCTGTGTCATCTTTTGTTAAGCAAGTACTGGGTGAACTCTCTCTGAAACTGAATTCCCAATAGGAAATAGCTGCATTTTCTCATAATTTTTTCTAACCATATGTACCTATAGCCTTATATTCTACTCACTATTAGATTAGTTAAAAAGGATTCATACATGGCTGATTAAACAGTTTTTCATTTAGTTTAAATAGTAAGTTTCAATTTATTCTTCTATACTCACTAATGTTTGATGTGTGTGTGTGTGTATTTATTCGTTACTGTGAACATAGACGTAATTTTCCTAAAATGAATGACTTTTTTCTCTTTGCTGAGAATCAAATCTAGGGGCTCACATATGCTAGACAAGCACTCTTCAACCCATCTATATCTTCATCCCCATGGGTATTCTTTTTATTGTGATGATGATTTTTATTAATTAAGTTATTTTACATCCTGATCACAGATTCCACCTCACTGTGTCAGCTTCTCCCAGTCCTTCCCTCTCACCTCACCACCCTCATCTACCCATCCTCCTCTCCTCCTCAGAAAAGAGGAGGCCTCTCACGGGTATCAGCCAGTCTTAGTATATCAAGTTGCAATAAAACTAATGGCATCTTCTATTGAGGCTATACAAGGCAGCCCAGTTAGAAGAGGATCCAAAGGCAAGCAATGTAGGCAAAGACAGCCCCTGTTCTCACTTTAGGAGCCCCACATGAAGACCCAGCTGCACAACTGTTACATATGTGATGTGCAGAGGGCCTAGGTCCATCCCACGCATGCTTTCTCATTAGCAGTTTAGTCTCTGTGACTCCTAGTGGGCTCAGATTAGGTAATTCTATAGATTTTCCCATTGTGTCCTTGACCTCTCTTGTTTCTTCCATCCTTCCTCCCCTTCTTTCACAGGATTCCCCAAATTCAACTTAATGTTTGACTGTGGGTTTCGACATCAGTTTCCATCAGTTGCTGAGTGAAGCCTCTCTGATGACAAGTACGCTAGGCTCCAGTCTGCAACTATAGGAGAATATCAGTAGTAGTGTCAAAGATGAGACCCTCTCATGACATGTATTTCAAGCTAGACCAGTCATTGATTTGCCCCTCCCTTAATTTCTGCGCAATCTTCTACCTCAGCACATTTCATAGGAAGATAAATTTGAAAGTCTGGGGCTTTGTGATTGAGTTGGTATCCCAGTCCCAATCCCTTCATTGGAGGTCTTACCTAGGTATATGAGATGGCTGATTCAGGATCCATATCCTTCATTGCTAGGAATCTTAGCTAGGGTCACCTATTTAGATTGTTGGAATTATCATTGTCCTAAGTTTCTAGATAGTCACTGAGATTCTGCCCAATCCAGTTGTCTGTAGAGTATTCTCTCCCTCAGTCCTCCCTCTATCTCATTCTTCTTGTTTCCTTCCCCACTCCCTCTCTAAACCAGTTCCCTCCCTGCATCCACCCTGATGTCTAATCTATTTCTCCTTCTCAGGGAAATTTAAGTATCCCCCCGCCTTAGGCTCTCCTTATGACTTATCTTCTTTGGGTCTGTGTTTTGGAGCATGGTGATCCTGTACTTTATTACTAATAACCACTTATAAGTGAGTAGATACCATGTTTGTCTTTCTGGGCCCGGGTTTTTTTCACTCAGGATGAATTTTTCTCGTTACATTCTTTTGCCTACAAATTTCGTAATAACATTGTTTTTAAAGGCTGAGTAACAATCCACTGTGTAAATGTGCCACAATTTTTTATATAGTCTTCTGTTGAGGGACATCTAAGTTTTTTCCAGTTTCAGGCTATCATGAATAAAGCTGCTATGAATGTAGTTGAGCAAGTATCCTTGTGGTATGGTAGAGTATCTTTTTGGTACATGCCCAGGAATGGTATATCTTTAGGTAGAACTATTCCCAATTTTATGAGAAACGCCAAATTGATTTCCAAACTAGTTGTATAAGTTGGCACTCCCATCACCAATAGAGGTGTATTTTCCTTGCTCTAAATCCTTGCCAGTATATGTTGTCACTTGAGTTTTTGGATCTTAGCCATTCTAACGGCTTTAAGATGGAATTCCAGAGTTGATTTAATTTATATTTCCCTGGTGAGTAAGGACATTGAACATTTCTATAAGTACTTCTTGACCATTCATTCCTCTGTCGAGAATTCTCTGTTTCATTCTGTACCCCATTTAATTGGTTTGTTTTGTTTTGATGTCTACTTTCTTGAATATGTAGTTGGTGAAAATATTTTCTTTAATTATAGTGAATCATAGGCTGCTGTTTTGTAAGCCAAGTGTCTGGATACAAAGTTAACTTAAAAAAATTAATAGCCCTCCTATATTCAAAGAATAAACAGACTGAGAAAGAAATTAAGGAAATAAGACTGATAACAATAGTAACAAATGATATAAAATCTTGGTGTTACTCTAATGAAGCAACAGAAAAACCTGTATGACAAGAACTTAAAATCTTTAAAGAAAGAAATTGAAGAAGAAATCACATGGAAATATTTGCCATGCTTATGGATCATTTGAATTAACATAGCAAAAAACAAACAAACAAACAAAAAACAGCCATTTTACTAGAAGCAACATGCAGATTCAATGTAATTGCCATTAAAATCTCAACACAATTCTTTACAGACCATGAAACAACAATACTCAATTTTATATGGAAAAACAAAACAAAACACAAGACCCAGGATAGTTAAAACAATCCTGTATAATTAAAGAATTTTTGGAGGTAGTCCTGATTTCAAGCTGTACAACAGAGCAAAAGTAATAAAAACAATATGGTACTGGCATAAAAACAGACAGATTGATCAGTGAAATCCAATAATAGAACCAGAAGTAAATCCACATACCTATGGTCACTTAATTTTTGGCAAGGAAGCCAAAACTATACAATGGAAAAAAGAAAGCATCTTCATTCAACACATGGTGCTATTCTAACTGGTTGTCTGCATGTAGTAGAATACAAATGGATCTATATCTATCACCCTGCATAAAACTCAAGTCCAAGAGGATCAAAGAACTCAACATAAAACTGGACACACTAAATCTCATAGAAGAGAAAGTAGAAAATGTCCTTGAACAGAACGCTGTATTTCTTAACCCTTTCTACTAATAATAGTTTAAATCTGCTTTGAAGATTAAAAAGAGTTGTAAGTGAATGACTAGAAATGTATCATAAATAAATGTCACATTATGCTAGATGATTCTCAGAAATAATTAACGGCTGAATTTCCCTGCAAACTACTTATCATAGTTATAGGTACATACTGGTATATAAGAGAAGATACATATTTAAAGTGTAAAATATAAAATTATAAAACAAACATATACCTGGAAGGTATTTTCACAATGAAAATAAAGAATATATGAATATATGATTAATCTAATGTTTCACCTGTAGCCTTTTATTCCTTTGGCATAGACAGTCATTAAGCTGAGTTCTTCCATATTACAGTAATATACTTTTATCATATAGTGTATATGTTATGTATATACTTTTAGTCTGTTTTCATTTGGCATATTACCTCAAGATATAGTAATATGTTGCATATTAATATGTACTTTGTTCTTGCTGCTGAGTAAAATATGACTTATTACATAGATTAATGTGCAGATTATGTGTGTGGTTTTACATAATTATAAGTGAAGTACTATTGACATCCACGAAAAGTCTTTCAATGAGTATAAGCTTACTTCTATTGAATAAATACCTATAGGATTGGGTGTATAACAAGTGCATTGTTAACTTATACATAACACTGAAAGTATTAAACATAAAAATAAAAACTAAAAGCTTATAAATTAAACTTTATTGAAATTCAGTGCTTCTAATCTTCAAATAAAATGCAGAGAAACCATAAATGATGTGAAAATATTTAAAAGGTACATACATATGATAGTAGTCATTTCAGACCTATAAAATCTACTCTTAATACCAAAATCTTAAGTGTCTAATAAGTTTTGAGCATAAAATCCAATCTCTGAAATAGCTACAGACAGCAAATAAGAATGTGAAAAGATGCTAAAGCTGGCTGGTTATTGGAGAAATACTCGGTAAAACATAAGGAGGAGTGACTATTGTAGCCTTAGAATGACTAAGATTAAAAAGACAACACATCTCCAATTGACAAGGATTCATAACAGGACTGTCCAGTTCCTTGTTGGTAGGAATGTAAATTCACCAATAATTCCCCTCACAAAAAGTAGCAATTTATTAGAAGGCATTACTTCCTAACATATATTAAACTATTAATTTTAAAAATTCAAAGAAATTTGTACTACTTGAGCCTTCAAACTCTTCAAAGACCATACTATGTTCCTATAAACAAGAAATGTAAATAGAATCATAAAATGGTTAGGTCCATTATCAGGGTCCGACATCCATGTTTAGACTTTAAATAGATGAGGCAAGATTTTCTTTTAACTCAAAATTCATGTTTTAGCTACAGAAACCTTGTCTCTATTCATAACAGACTCTGAAAGCCAGTGTTCATAACAAAGAAATAAAATGCCTACAGAAACAAAACAAGTATTTTCATACAGCAAAAGATCTTTAATCTGGTATCTACTCCTAAGAATTAAGATATTCACTTAGTCAGAATTTGAGAATCTTTGCCAGTTTCTAAATTTGACAAATTCTTCTATTTTAAATAAGTCACAAAGTTGCAATTCTGGTTCTAATGTCAACCTAAATTAACTCACTTCAAAACTGTCAACTCTTTTTAAGTATCACTAGTGCAATGGATCCTGTGATAATCATCTGATACATAGATGAGTGAGATGGTGCCCCTGCCCTTGAGGGCTCAAAGGCAGCAGGTTTATGATGTTGTCTTGGCTGGTGATGATTTACCCAAGGAGATCCTTTCATTAGTGAGCTTTATGACTCCTAAAGCTTGATCGTGGCAGCTGAACTGCCAAGAGCCTGTCACCAATTATCTATTACCTATTACTGGGGAGCCGTAAGGGGTTCACAAAAAATTTTTCCCTCTGAGCAACCGACACCCCTTCAATCCAAATGCCAGCCACTCGTACATTTAGTCTTACCATGTAATTGAGATAACAGAAAATCTAGGAAACTCAACTTGAATTTTGAAAGCCCTCCCTTTTCCCTCAACTCTTGCTACATCCACCAGTAACCACATAGGCCAGCCAGTCGCCATCACCTTGTTGATTGTTGTGCGGCATTTTCCAACCTAATTTCTCCTGCCTCTTCTTGTGGCACACCCTTTTCTGGTTCTCATTCCAAGCTCCTAATCATTACTTTTCAAATTTTGTCCTGTCCTCACCTCCCATCCTCGGAAGTACCAAGATTTCTCAGACTTACACGTTTGCATTTCTCTTTGCTCATGCAAAAGAGAGGAGCACAATCCATATTCATATCTGTAGCTACTCTATAAGTTCATGGATTCTGAATCTTAAACCTCAAGCTGCTATTTATGGATGCCTACTACGTGCCTGTTATGCTAGGGGCTTTGCATAAATTATCTAATGCAATTCTCCACATTCTGGCTTATTTTTCAATCCATTCCATATGTCCAGGATTTAAGCCCAAGCCAATCCCACTTAGTACACTGCAAAACCTTTACACTTGCAGTAGCTTTTTAACAGAATCTCAAATTCCCTATTCAAAAGCAGCATTGAGAATTATTATTTTTAAAGACATAATTTAGACAAATAAAAATCACTTAAGAGCATTCAAGAAATGCACTCTTAATGTACAAAACATGCAAACATTTTCTTTAAAGAGAAACTAGATAATCAAAGTTACTCTTTTTTAACCAAATTTGATGGGAGGGACATAAAACTAGGAGGTATAGCAACTAACCCAAAACACTACGGTAGCCATAAAGAATTCAGCTTTTTATACTTTATATTTTCTAGGAAAGTTTGTGTGACTGTGTAAAGCTGCAACTGCACATACCAGAAGACAGTGATGTCAAAACTTAAAATATGTCAGCTACCACCTGTTTCACGATATACTGCCTCACTCCTGAAATCACAAAACCACATATGCCCAGTGTAAGATTTTTCTGCTTCCTGTTGGTGCTTCAAGACTCCAGTTTCTCATCAGCTCATATAAACTTTTGTTATATCTTTGACTGTTTTTCATGTCAACCTTATCTATACACTTCAATCATGAAGCATCCACATTTGATTACTTAGAAATCAACCAATAAAGAATCCCTCTGCCACAGCCTGGTTTTATGTTACATAATATCTTCTCTGACTTGATAAATGGATATTTTAGAAACTCATTTTTATTGATTATTTTATTTATTTGTCAAATGTTGTCTCTGTTCCCAGTCTCCCCTCTGCAACCCCTCACCCCATTACCCCTCTCCTTTGCCTCTAAGAGGGTACTCTTCACCCGCTTACCCATTTCCACTTCACCTCTCTAGCATCCCCCTACACTGAGGTAACAAGCCTTCACAGGATCGAGCGCCTCCCTTCCATTGATGCCAGATAAGGCAATCCTCTGCTACACATGTAGCTAGAGCCATGGACCACCCATGTATACTCTTTGGTTGGTGGTTTAGTCCTTTGGAGCTCTAAAGAGACCAGTTAATTGATACTGTTGTTCTTCCTATGGGGTTGCAGTCCCCTTCACCTTCTTCAGTCCTTCCCCTACCTCTTCCACTGGGGTCCCAAGGCTCAGTCCAATGGTTGGCTCTAAATATCTGGATCTGACTTAGTCAAGTGCTATCAGAGAGAGTCACTCAGAGAACAGCAACTAGGCTCCTGACTGCAAGCACTTTTTGGTATCATGAATAGTATCATGGTTTGGTGTCTGAGGATGGGATATATCTCAAGGTGAGGCAGTCTCTCGATGACCTTTCCTTCAGTATCTGCTCCATATTTTGTCATTGCATTTCTATGTATGTCCTTTTGGGTCTGGGTTACCTCACTGACATACAAAAATATTTGTGATATTTATTTGATTAGCTTGTACATTCTAAAGCCACAAGCTAGAAGAACATGGAAAATGTACATTAAAGTGGACACATGAAGAAATTGATGGCTTGTATCTAGAGTATACACCAATAGGAAACATTGAGAAAAGCACAATTCATCATTGGTTCTCTTAAAATCAGTGCTCTGGATAACTGAAAGAAGATCCACTCCTCAGGAAAAAACTCACACTAGGCTTACAGAGAAAAAAACTAAAATTCACACCAGTTATTTAAACATAAAAAGAAAATGTTACTGGACAAATCATTGTACAGGTATGATAAGTAAAAATTGAACCTTTAAAACTAATCACTTTCTTGAAACATTCACCATAAAAAATGCATAAGCAGATAAATACTTAAGATTATTCATAAAACTAATGTATATGGTAAACAATTCCCAATTCCAATGGTAGAAATGCAGAAAGACTTCTGGTCTGGGCCCAAGCATAGGGCAGATCCCAGGCACCAGCTCTGTACCCAACCTCACAAAACTCAGAGGAAGAGGGCCTCCCAGGAGCTCTAACATGGGCAGTATCTCAGTGTCTTCATGACTCTCTGAGTGTGGAAGGAGTGGCTGCTGGTGCTTCAGCCCTGATTTTACAAGAACTCTGAAAAATTGGCTTTAAAAACAAAAGAGGGGGAACAGTACCTCCCCAGAAGGAGTACTCCTGAAATACTCTCCACCATGCCTTGTTCACTTTTAACCCTCTAAAACTGAAAGCTCATGGCAAATCTGCTGCTGACTGCCTCTGGCATCACCGAGACTAATAAAAACTATGCCACAGCTATGTGGAAGGACCCTCTTACCCTTAAAAGGAATGGCCCAGACCGAGTTCTCTTATGGGGCTGAGGATTGATATGCCTGTCTGATACCACAGAAGGCACAACTAAATGGCTACCAAAAAGATTAATGAAATGAATAGATACCCCCCACAAAGCCAAACCCAACCATAAATAAGATGAATAACAATTGACATCCAGGGAAGAGAAATCTCCCTGAGAATTCCCTTCCTTTTCCTTTCCAGGTAAAAATGAATCACTCATGATGTCTGCTGTTAGAAGCTCTAATCCAGGTGCTGGCCTCCGAATTTATACCACATAGACCTTTGACAGGCCGTTGACAAGAACATCAAAAAGCTAGAGATTGACATCACTAATCTAAAGAAATGCCTCGTTTCACTGTCTGAAGAGACCTCCAAAAATCGCAAAGAACTTTACTGGACATGATTTACTCTTTTACAATAGAAAAGGCTGTGTACAGCTCTTGACTGTGTACAGCCCTTAAAGAAGAATGTTGCCTTTACATACACAAGACAGAGATGGTTAAAGAGAACATGAAAAAGGTCAGAGAAGGCCCTGAGAAAAGACAGAGAGAGAAAGAGAAAGACGAGTGCTGGTACAAGAATTGGTTTTCAGCCTCTCCATGGTTGTCAACCCTACTTCCTCCCATCTTGGGACCATTAACTGGGTTATTTTTGCTTATTTCTTCTGATCCTTGGGCCTTAAATAGGTTGACTAACTTTGGGAAACAACAGGTAAATAATTTGGTAGTAAAACCTATTCAGATACATTATCATAAGTTAGCTATGGAGGACCACGAGGCTCAAGATGAGGTTGTTACTTTATCCAGGGTGTTCCCAAAACCCATCTCCACCCAACCTAAAAGAGGGAACTTCTGCTCCTTTACCAAGCAGAGAGGGGCCACCCAGAACCCCCTCTGACTGGCGATCTGAATTCTTGCTTAGACTGCGAGGCTAAGCACTGCAAGGGAATATAAATAAAAGTTAAAACTGTCTCTCTGGGTTCCCTGAGGGACAAGCCTGGCTACATAGGGGTTGATGTCAAAAGTATCCCCTCTCCAGGAAAAAGACATTGGGATAGGTATGGCCCTCATGCTTCACTGGACAATGACAGGGGGACCACAGCCATTACAAGGTCCCCTTCAAATACTGGAGGTCAGGCCTCTATCCCCGCCTTCACAAGATTAGAATCGCATAAGCCCTTCTATACTTAGAGAAGGGAGGAGATGTCAGGGGCAGCTTATACACTGAAGGCCTAAAATCAGCCATAGGCCTAAAATCAGCAATAGGCCTGTCATACATGTATACTAACACCAAGTCTTGGGTCTCTGTGGAAAAACACTGAAACAAATGGCTATAAGCTATTGTAAACAGGCAGCTGTTGTGGAAATTTACCAGCCTGGGTAGTCATAGACCTCGTAAATTGGTAGCCTTGGCAGATAATACCAACTTAGATAAAGACAAGTGATTCATAGGCAGAGTTCTAGCGACCTGTCCCCTGAACTTTAATCCAGCTGATACCCGTTTCTGAAAGATATCTGTATTCTCCCTGAACAGATATCCCATGGAATCCCATGTGGAAAAAGAGGATGAAGAGGCCCGGAAAAGGAATGAAATCCGTCAGGACAGGCAAAAAGAGAGGCAGCAGGGCTGCAACCTTTCCAGGACAGCACCTGAGAAGAGGTCAAAACCACAGAGAAATGTTAATCGAGGTATCAGTGAAGTCATTGCTGTTGGAGTGCCCAAACCTCCACCTTCCAGCGATGTCCAGTATGACCTAAGGTTCTTCAACCAGTCCAAGGGTATGGACAGTGGGTCTGCAGGTGGAATGTTTATGATCAGCTCTGGAGAGATGGCAAAAATGTGACTCAGAGTATCTACAGGCCCAGTAAAAATGTGGACAAGGACATAGACAGCGATTACCTCGCAACCAGGATCGAAACCAATAGATGCGTTCCTCATAAGGTGTTTTCTGGTTCAGACCATACACACAGAGGCCAAGAAGGACCAGTTCAATTTGAGGAAGATCCTTTTGGTTTGGACATGTTTTTGGCAGAAGCCAAACACGCCAGTTCGAAAAGACCCTCTGAAAGCAGTCGCCCCAAGGAACATGAGCATGAAGGCATGAAGCTCAGGAAGGAGTAGAAAGGTCTCTTGAAACTAAAGCTGACATATCCAGAAGACTATTGCCTTGTCTAACCTCTGTGAGAGAAGATGCGCCTAACCCTGGAGAGACATGAGAGCCCAGAGAGTGAGGAGGCCTGGCCGTGTGTGGTGTGGTAGTGGGGATTATGAACATGTTCTTGGAGACAATGGTGTGGAGATACTGGATGTGGAACTGTGTGAGAGGGGACCAGGAGGGAAATAAAGACTGGACTGTAAAAAGCATGATTAAAGTTAATAAATAGAAAATAAATCACAAAAAAAAACAATTTCCAACTCAATAAGCCAATTTAAATGTTACTATTCCTCTCCAAAAAACTCTTTTGAAGTATTCTTTAACAAAGCATTAGCAGAATCAAAGCACGTAAAGAATACTATCTCATGATTGTGTGGCACTTACACCAAGAATGAAAGTTCAACAAATACCAGAAAGTTAGCATAATTCATCATACTTATTAGAAACAAAAAAATCCACAGAATCTAATAACTGAAAAAATGCATTTAATAAAATTCAATGTTTACACTTTTGCATTAAGGGAGTGGTTATAGATGCAGGAGTATCACTTAAAATGATAAGAAAAAAAAACAGTTATACAGAAAAATAAATCCTGATGCTGACATATTTTCTGAGCAGAACTATCCTCTCCTAAAAATAAGAGTAAGAAAGACAACTACTACTAAAAATTCTAAAAATTTTAACAGAGGTTCAACCAAGATGCTAAGACCAAGAAAAAAAAGTATTATAGAGTCTAAAATATAAGGTGTCTTTGCTTGTGGTCATAACTTTTTTGATTTTGTTGTTTTAACAAAAGCCCTATAAACTGTAACCAAAACCACTACTGTAACTATTGTGTGACCATATGAAGACATTGACATAGAACCAATCCAGATGATCAAGTTTATTTCTATATACAAGCTACAAAAATTGAAAAGCAGATGTTTTATTGATATATTCTTAATAGCACAAAATAACACAAAAAATAAACACAGTTGACTTTTATGTTAATCCTACAAAACATTGAAGAGAGGAATAACCAAGCTTCAAAGGTGATAGGATTTTTCATGCTAAAAGATAAACATACAATACTGTTGTAAATAAACTACCAGTGCAGTCACCATCAAAACTAGCATGGAGCAACCTCAAAATGCTAAAATTAAATATAGCATATGACCCAGCTATACCACTCATTGACATATGCCTAAAGGACTCGACATCCTACTTCACAGATAAACTGTTCAGCCATGTCCAAAGCCTCTTTAGTCACAATATCTATGAAATGCAAACCCAAAAGTCCTTTTGCTGATGAACATATAATAAAATTTGGCACATAAACACAGTGGTATATTATTCCACTGTAATCAAAAATAAAATCATGAATTTTTCAAGTTAATCAATGGAAATAAATAAATTATATTGAAAGAGATAACCCAGACACAAAAGGACAAATGCCATAGGTTCTCTCTCATTTTTCGGTAATAGTGAGGGTATCACTGGAGTAACTGAAAACACTAGAAAAGTAAATAGATGTCAAGGACCAGCCATAGCACCAGTTTTCTGAGGAAAGCAGTGATAGACAACATTGGAGGTTGCATGCATGGGCAAACCTTGGTTTTGCAAAAGCAAAAATTGCTTACACTGGGCAATATTTTCCTTTCTTAATTCTTCTCTATTCTGTAGCTAAAAGCCACTGATTTCTGGTGATTAAAACCTGCAACAACAGCAACAGAGAATTAAATAAAAAAAATTAGTTTACTCAGGATCAGAGGTTGTTGACTCTGAGCCAGAGAAAAAGGAAAAAAAGAGTCATGCATTCAGAAAAAAAGACACTCACTCTGGATGAAACAGAAAAACAGTCTCCATTCATGTTACATACATACATACATACATACATACATACATACATACATATGTAGTACATACATACACATACTCACATAGATCAAGCACCAACAATTTCATACATACACATATTTGATAGATAGAACAAACCTCCATAGAGTAAGATCTAACCAACCTTTATTCATATATGCAGGAAGAAACAAACATGCTAGATGAAGCTAAAAAATAAGTTCCTGTCGCTAATGCGTAGCCTAAGGATTCCTGGGCATCAGCCCACCCTATGTGGCCAGATTTTCTGCAGATCAACACAAAGTTGTACTCTCTTGTAATAAAGCTGTGTAGACAAATTAAGGATTTCATAATTCCTCATAACAACTTTTAGAATTCTTAAACTAATACAAGCAATTTTGAGGCCTCTATAGGATGAAAGTTGCAAATAGAGTCATGTAAACCTTCATGTGCCATGAGCTAATTATACTAGGATAAGAAAGCAGGCTTGGAAACAAAATTACAATCAAGGAAAATATTCCTTCTAGGCTAAGAACAAGGCCACTATCTGGTAACTAAAGGTCATAAATTGCAACAGACAATTTATTGTAGATGCAAGGACAAAAAAAAATAAAATATTGACTGGTTTATCTGTACAAAACTTCAAAATTAATGAGACACAAGGCAGATGATTTGTCTCTTGACAAAACCATACTAACTTATATGTTATTTTAATTTCCAAGCCTACTCTTAATGATGGTTCTTAAATGCTTTAACCTCCCTACTAGTCCTCCACCTATCAAATGTAGCAGAAAAGAAAGGATATGTGGGGAAGTGAACCTGTTTAGAAATAGTTTTTTGGAGCAACTATCATCTATGTTGTCAGGAAATCAGCAGTTTAGTTCATAAGTCAGCAGCGGCAGCTAGACCCACTCAAGAGAACTTCAGGGATACACCAGCAATGCAGTTAAGTAGAGTATGGATAGCAAACATGAATCGGCAGTGGTAGCACTACCCAGCAGAGACAGCCAGGCCTTAACCTCAGCACTTGTCAGCAGGAGGAACCAGGATGGATGCCAGGAGAAATTCTCAGCTGTGCCTCTCTCAGAAAAGTAAAGATCAGCAAAGAGATGAAACCAACAAGCATTATACAGCTAGCTCTATAAGTAAGCCTTGCTCAGTCTCCATCATTGTCCTTTGAGTCTTTTTTATACTCCCTTCAAATATCATGTGTCCTCTAAGGGTCTTGACATATGTCTTGGCTCAGTAAGTCTGTCTCAGTTGACACCATTCTGTCTATCAGCCTGAGTACGATGAAGCAAGAAACTGTAGCCCATCACCAGAAGTTTTTTGGCACATTTTTCTCTATTTTTCTCCAACAAATGGTGTTCAACTACACAATGTAAGACAGACTAATACATGTTTGTCATTAGCAAAGAATTCTTCATCATCTGTCCTTCTGTGTGTTTTAGTAGAACATCCTTTCTCCTGTGTCTTTTCAGAAGCAAGAAGCAATCCTTGGATAAAGTCTCTAAGGATCCTGTATTCTTAGAGCTCATCCTTCACAGGCCATACAAATCAGTGAGCTATCTCCAGAAAACTCACATGCAAGCCTTCAGCCTTTCCTGGATAGCTTCTGACAAAGAGACTATGGGGAAGGGGAATTCTAGAAAGAAGAATAGTAGTACACATAAGCAAGGAAAGATTAGATAAGAATAAAGAGCAGGGATGGTTTAACCTGTCGATGGGGAAGGGAGAGTAACACAAAAGAAGAAAGATGGAGGAAAGATAAATAATACTAAGAATGTTTTCAAAAGTCATAGGGAACCATGTTATTTTATATTTGCTTAAATTTGCAAACACACAATATTTAAAAAGTTATGCCACTTTGGGTAACTATGCTCCCCTAAGAGCTATAGACTATCTAACAAAGCCTCTAGCTCCTGACATGGGAAATTTTCTTCAATTGTGTGGGTCAGGGAATTCCAAAAATATCCGAAACTATATAGACCATTGTTATACCTTTGATTGAATCCTAAAATTGAAGATAAGACCCAATTTTTGAAGATACCCATACTTCTAACAGAGTACTTGAAATAATCAAACTGTAAATGACCCAGAAGCCTATTCCCAGAGGACTGACTGTCATAGCACTAGAAAATCTATGCCAAAATAACACTCAAGAGTTTTCCCAAGGTATAATGCCTACGAATATCAACAATAAGCAGAATGGCAAAGTATATTCAAAGGTGCAATAGTTGTACTTATATCATGGGGATGAACAGTAGCTGTCTAATTGGACCTTTGGCCCACTTAATGGGAATAATAGGAAGTAAATCATGCCTGATATTATAAGCCTAGCCTGCTACCTGTGGCTGAGGAAGCCATGCACCCTAGAATAGTGTCTACAATTCTCCTTTCATTAATCCGATATAATTTCTAAATGCATTCTGAATATGTATCCTTAGACCCACAGAGAAGAATATATCTCTCTCATTATCAAGGAAGCTTTTTTCCACATCAGATGGAGACCATTACATAAATCCACAACTGATCAAATGTGGAAAACTGACTGTGGGATGCCATCCCCAGCTAGTGAATCTACAAGACAGCCCTTACACCTAAGGCTCAGAAAACACTGTTGAAAAAACTATGAGTTTTTCTCTGTATCAGTCTTTCTCATCTTTATACATTATTCAGTTTGCAGTATCCTGTTAAAACAATGCAAAATTTCTTGAACAGAACACATGGTTAAGACTCTAGGATCAACAATTGATAAATGAGACCTCATGATACTGAAAAGCTTCTGTAAGACAAACGGCACCATTAAAAGAACAAATCAGCAACCTACAGATTGGAAAAAAGTCTTCACTAATCCTACATCTGATAGAGGGCTATTATCCAAAATATATTTTTAAAAAACTCAAGAAGTTAATCTCTAAAAAACCAAATAACTCAATTTTAAGCTGGAGTACAGAGTAAAACAGAATTCACAACAGAAGAATCTCGAAAAGGCCAAGAAGCACTTAAAGAAATGTTCAAAGTCCTTAGTCATCAGGGAAATGCAAATCAAATGACCTTGAGATTTCACTTTACTCCAATAAAATGACTAAGTTTAAAAACTCAAGTGATAGCACATGCTGATGAGGATGTGGAGAAAGAGGAACACTACTTCATTGCTGGTAGGATTACAAGAAGGTACAACCATTCGGGAAATCAATCTGGCGGTTCCTCAGAAAATTGGAAATAGTTCTACCTGAAGATCCAGCTATACCACTACTGGGCATATACCCAAATAATGCCCCACTATACCACAAGGACACATTCTCCACTTTGTTTATATCAGCCTTCTTCATAATAGCCAGATGATAGAAACAACCCAGATGTTCCTCAGCTGAAGAATGGATACAGAAATTGTGTTTCATTTATACAATGGAATATTATCCAGCTATTAAACATGAGGACATTATGAATTTTTCAGGCAAATGGATAGAACTAGGAAATAGCTTGAATGAGGTAACCAAGACCCAAAAGGACATTCATGGTATATACTCACTGATAAATAGATATTAGTCAAAAAGTACAGAATATCTAGGATACAACCTACAGGCTTTAAGAAGTTTAACAAGCAGGAAGGTCCAAGTATGGATGCTTGAATCCCGATTAGAAGGGGGAACAAAATAATCACAGGAGGCAGAAGGAAGGATGGCCCTCCGTGAGAGAGAAGGGAGGAAGGGGAACAAGACATGTATTGTGGGAGGAAGCAGGAAAGAAGCCCAGAGGGCCAAGAGAATGAATGGAAATATGCAGTCTCAGAATGTGAGAGGTGGAGGAACCCTCTAAAAAGTACCAGAGACCTAGGAGGAGACAGCCCCTCAAGACTCAATGGGGTGACCTTAGCCAAAATCCCCAACAGTGGGAAAAGGGAACTTGAAGAGTCCACCTCCAATGTATAGATAAGGCCTCAAGTAGAGGGATGGAGTTACCAACCCACAGTCAAAATTTCTGACCCAGAACTGATTCTGTCTTAAAAGAACTGCAGGGGAAAAATGGAGAAGAGACTGAAGGAAAGGCAGTCCACTGCCTGGTCCAACTTTGGATCATCTTATGGGGGTGAGGGGCACCAAGGAAGACACTATTACTGATGCTATGATATGATTACAGTTGAGAGTCTGGCAGGGATGTCCTCTGAGAGGCCCTACCAGCAGCTGACTGAGACAGATACTTACACCCAATCATTGAACTGAAGGCAGGGACTGCTATGGCTCAACTAGGGGAAAGATTGAAGAAGCTGAAGGGGATCCTGACCCCATAGGAAGACCAGCAGTCTCAACTAACCTGGAACCTTGGGAGCTCCCAGAAACTGAGCTACCAACCAAGCAAGTGCATGGGCTGGTCTGAGGCCTCTTACACATACATAGCAGAGGACTGCCTGGTCTGGCCTCAGTGGGAAATGTGCCTAATCCTCAAAAGATTTGAGGAACCAGGGAAGGGAGATGCCTGGTGTGAGGAGAAGAGGGGGAGCACCCTCTTAGAGACAAGGAAGAGGAGGAATGGGATGAGGAAATATGGGAGGGGGGGACAATGCCTGGAATGTAAATAAATAAAGTAATTGTATATACATGCATATATATGGTAATATATAATTGCAATATAGATATAACTAAGTGTTATTCAGTAATAAAAATACATATATACAACAACATGGATAAACCCCAAAGTTATTTTTATCAAAACAAGAGGGACTAAAGAATACCCAGTCATTATAGGATTCCATTGATATGAACTTGTGAAATTAATATATAGTGACAGATAAAAACACTGGTTGACCCTAAGGACTGAGTCCAGATTGAATAATGGTATGAAACACCTTGTAAATGTTACAGTATATATGCTGATAGGAATACATATTGCAAATAGATGTACATTTGTGAAACCTCATGAGGAAAACCCTGACATCTGAACATCTTATTGAAGATAATGCACATCTGTTTTTTAAAACTTCACTGAAACACAACTTCTCACCCATCAGTTTTTCAGACTTCCACATTCTATCAGTGTAACTATGGCGAAACCAGCCTATTCACACAGTTTGAAGAGAAGATAAAATTATATAAGTCCTAAGGGGATATGGAAAATTTGGAACCATCTGGTAAAATCACACTGCATTTGCTCTTTGATCCAGAAATTTCTCTTCTGGGATTCTATACCAAAAATACATAAGCAAATAAATGAAAATATTTATACTCAAAGAAGCTCACTACAGCATTGTTGATAAAAGTAAAAGAATAAAATTACTAAAATATCCATCAACAGGGACTGCTTGACTACATTATGGTCCAGACAAGGAACAGAGCTCTCTATATTCACAAAATGCAAAGAAAATGGGGCTGGAGAGCTGACTAAGTGGGTAAAGTTTCTGCCCCTATAAGTACCATGACCTGAATTGTGATCCCCATAGCATACATAAAAAAACATGTACCAATAACCATGTGCCTATAACTTCAGCCTTTAGAAGATGCTTAGACAGACTAGAATATCCTTGAAGATTAATTGGCTGTCCAGGACAGCTGAACCAATGAGCATATTTGGAGAGACTCTATCTTAATAATAAATGGAGTGAGCAAGCAATCAAGGAAAACATTTGATATCTATTGTGAGCTCCTCGAGCACATAAAAACCACAACAGTAATTTAAGCACACTAGTAATGTACAACCTTGGAGGAAAACAAATGAGAAATTACATAACTGATGTTTAAGAAATTTTATTTTTGCT
Organism: Grammomys surdaster; assembly: GCF_004785775.1. Classification (NCBI taxonomy): domain Eukaryota; kingdom Metazoa; phylum Chordata; class Mammalia; order Rodentia; family Muridae; genus Grammomys; species Grammomys surdaster. Next base: position 3,644,586 of record NW_021604594.1, read on the forward strand.
ATTATGAGACATCTATTTAGAATATTTATTTTGAAATAAAGTAAATGAATAAGTGCATGGATAAGAGGCTTTATTCCACATGGAATCAAAAAGTACCACTAGCAAGACTGAGGGAAACATAGTACCCCATACTATCACGTTTGTACCCCCAAAAGAAAATCATCAGGAATTTTAACCACCTCCTCAAAAATAAATTAAATATCCTAATTTTCTCTACTGAAAAGGTTCAAAAACAATAAACAAACCAGAAACAAAAAGTATCCCCAGGAACTATATACCAACATTGAAATAACATGTTTCAGAAAGAACCCTGACTCCAGACAAAATGCCTGATGCCAAGTCTAGATCTAGAAATGTATAAAATGATCCAGGAGCATGTGATCACAACAGCACAAAGCTTCCTTGAGTCTGCTAAGAAGGATTTTGTCAACATTAAGAGGATCCCACTTCCAAGAAGGTTTTTATCTATGAATTAGTAATAATAATAAACATTCCTTGCTGGTTACCAGAGAATACCAGTGAAGTCATTAAGTGTCAAACAAATAAATGCAGCTACATTGTCTTTTAATGGCTATAAAGCAAAGACGCACAAATTCAACCCTCCTATCTATACAAACTAATCTAAAAGTTCATAAATTAAATAGCCAAAGGGGCATTTCCTTTTGTACAAGCATTCCAGCTGAAAATGAGAGAATGTATAAAAGAATTAGAGAATGGCCAGTTTACAGTCCTTATGTTAATATTCTGTGTGGCGAGGCAAATATCATGAGTAACTACACACATCTCAAAAAGCCATCATAATAAAATTAAATCACAAAATAATCAGATATTATGTTTTTTCCTAGTAGAACAACCAGCCACTAGTGTAGTATTCTTTTAAAAATTGATTTTCAAACTAAGGTCATTTTCTACAACTGTTAAATAAACAATACTGAGACCAGAGGAACATACCTGTGCTGGATAGTTTTATGTCAGTGTGACACGAACTAGTTAGTCATTTTGGAAGAGGAAATCTCAATTGAGAAAATGCCCCCACCAAATTGGCTTACAGTCAGATCTGTGAGGAATTTTCTTGATTGATGATTGTTGAGGGCCCCACTCACCATGGGCAGTGATACCTCTGAGCTGGTGGTCCTGGGTGCTATAAGAAAGCAGTCTGTGTCAGTCATGAGAAGTATGTCAGTAGGCAGCACTCCTCCACAGCATCTGCATAGTGTCCTGTTTCCAGGTTCCTGCCCTGTCTGACTTTCATTGGAAGTGTAAGATGAAATAAACCCTTTCCTCCACAACTCATGGCCATGGTGTTTTTTCACAATGATAAAAACCCTAAAACAATAGTGGACATGGAAGATGAAAAAGCAAAAGAAGAACCTAGAGGAAGACCACCAGTCAAATAACTAAGTGACTTACTTATAAAATGAGATGGAAGAATAATCTATAAGAACAAAAATCAAAACAACCAAGTGCAATACACACATCATATTTGCATCTTTCAGTTAACAACCAATTTGGAAAGTATGGGGAAAACAATCAAAGTAATTTAAAATATTTACATTCATGATAGTAAAAATATATGTAAAATTATGTACTAAATTTTTATTATTTATCTATTGATGGACAACTATGTTGATTCCTATTCCTTGTTAGACTGAAAAAAAGCAGCTACTCCACTCTAAAAGAAAACATAATCGAAAGATGTACAGAAAAATTGATGGAAATAAAATACATAATATTAAGTGAGGTCACAGAATCTCAGAATGAAAAAAATTCATATTGTTTCTCTCACGTATAGGACCTACCCAACAATTTACATAGGTGCATATAAAAGTGTGAGTAACTATAATATGTACAAAAGAGGGTAAATATTAGGTGGTGAGGAAAGACTGAATACAAGTAATAAAGATTAGTTATAAAAGGAGATATAAAACTGTTTTTCTAGTTCTAACTCAGTAGTGGACTTTTCATTTTGGGTGCCACACAAAATATAAAAATATATCCAATAAAAATATATCCAATAGTGAAAGTATAAAATCCAATATGAATCTCCACAGCCTCATAATGGCTATTCTAACTGCATAGAAGTTCAATGAGATTTATAGACTTTGAATTTGGTTAATTTTGAAATATGATCTTAATTTGTAAGAATTTTATAATAAAGTTTATTTTAGAAGTTATGCTAAATATGTTAAAATATACTTTCTGTGGCTTTAGAAATATACAACAGAGTATTTAAACTATGCATGAGATTTTCTTCTTCAAAATGCTGTGAGTAAAATATTGTAGGGATATAAAAGAAAGCAAGAATGGATGTGATTTGATAGTGAGATAAAGAGACAGGGTCATAGGTGACAGGTACATGAAGATGCATCTATTATGTTCTTTTCTTAAATGCAAAAAGAGAGGGAGGGGAGGGGGAGGAAAAGGGAAGAGGAGAGGGAGGGAGGAAAGGAGGGAGGGAGGGAGAGAGAGAGAGAGAGAGAGAGAGAGAGAGAGAGAGAGAGAGAACACATCTGCTAATATTATGTGCTCATTAAGTCCAAAAAGCCAAATTATCAAACTGGTGAAAATTTTGCATGGAAAAGAGAGGCATCCCCCCAAATAGTGAGCATCACATGTAAAGACTGCAGCTCAGAAGCAGCATGTGCTTCTCATCTGGCCCAGCTGGAAGGAGAGGACATGGGAATTTGGATATACAAGGCTTATATTCTGATTAGCCACTGTATTAAATATATACAAGGCTGTGTACTGGTAAGCTACCACATAGAAGAGAGTTCTTTATGCAGCAGATAAGCCTATTGAAACAAAATTTCATATAGATAGATACACACACACACATATATATATATATACACAAATACACGTATATGTGTGTGTTGGTGTGTGTGTTGATGGGTGTACATGTGCATACATGTGTGTGCATGTGTACATGTGCACAAACATATATATATATTCTAGAATCGATATAAAATATTGAAATTGGTGCATTTTTATAATTCAACAAATACAAATGTATTAATATCAAATGAGTACTCAAAATAAAACTTTGAGATATTTTGTTGTTTCATCTTCTAAACTTTTACGATCCAATGCAAGTTTTATCTTTATAGTATATTTTGATGCATACCCCTTAAAGTGCTCAACAGCCAATATGGTTTGTCACTGTCTTATTTCGAGTATAACTTTAGACTCAAAGTCTTTATACTTAATGTTTTCCTATGTCTACCTGTTATTCTCTTCCTCTTGGTCACCAACTCTATCCTATGACTTCACTTATGGGAATTCTCCGACCCCTGTGGTTCCTAAACCCCAAAGCCTTTTTTAATAAACTGGTAACTAGAGTCTTAGTGTCTAATTTAATTGCAAATTCAGTGCTCCAAACCAAGATCATTTTCTGCCTCCTTTACATCTGTATCTCACTAGAAATACTTCATTCCCTCTCCCCCTATTCCTAATCAGCCAGTCTTAAAAACTGCCTCAAACTTTCAACAACTTCTACAGTCCAAATGGATCATAACTCCTGATTAACGTTACTAAAATTATTTCTCCCTCACCTTGCAGCATGATTCCATTCTTATCCAGTCTTCATTATCTCCTGGGCACGTCTTCATAACATTTTAAGAATTGAAGAAGGTCATCTGCATAAGAAAACATCTGAATTTTTAATTCAGTATCTTCTCGTGCTCAACAGAGTAAAATTCAAGGACAAATATCTGACAAAGTTCTTAAGAACCACACAGTTCCTTTATATGTAAATTCTACCTTATGACTTACAGGGGGAAGAAACTAGATTGGGTAGACTAGTAATCAAAGCATAATTCTACTAGAAAAAAAATGGTGACTTGATATCACTACTGTTAACAAACCTAGAAATGTAACTGTAAACTCACAAGCCTCTTAGAACTAAGTCAACTATTCTTCACAGAACTCTAAGCAAAACTCCATCACTTCTCCAGTATATAAAACCACAAAATAAGTTCACTGGAATTATATTACTAAATATATTAGAAAATAAAAGACATATCTGCCCAGACCCTGGAGTGGGTCCCAACAGTGAATGTGATCGTTAGGTAAACAGACCTAAATGGGCAGCTCTTGGTGAATTACTGATGTGTGGGAGAGGAAAGGCAGGATTTATACCTCGCCTGCACAGCTGGAAGTCGAGCAGGCACAAGGACTCTAATATATAACGGAAACCAGCTGCCTTATTCTGTTTCATTGAGGCTGCCAACTGAGACACATTATCTGACACTGCTATGCAGAGCCAAATCATTCATCAAGCTCTTTAAAGCTCAGCACACCACCTGTCCATGGACCAAATTCACATTTAACGAAAAAATGAAAACTTTCCTCAGCCTATTACAAAAGTGAAGATACTTCCATTAGAGAGAATAAAAGTTATGACATCTTTTCCTGACAAAGTTTGCTATGAGGCCTGAAAGAGAAAAAAAAAGACAAAACAAGGACAAAGAAAGTAAAGTATGTCACACAGCTTGTCTGGATGGTGGAAAATAGTACAACTAAAACAGGGTCATAAAATGTGTCACCAAGTGAGAACACAATGTATTTTCTAGTAGCGTCAATTTTTAAAACACATTTAAGACCTGCAATTGCAGGCTAACTCTTCACACTTTTGTTATTAATCCCAGGTTCTTATTTGAAACACTTACAAGACACAATGGAGCCGAGTGAAGGACCCACTCATCTGCTATTTAGCCCACGCTATCTAAAACCTCTTTGCAACAGCAGCAGCAATGATATCTTTAAATATTCTAATTCTTTTGAACTCCCATAACCATCAGGGAAGTCTGGGGATCGAGCTATTTTTAATTCTAGTGACAGACTATTCCATCCAGCTGAACTCAGGGGAAACAAATTAAACATTTTTTTGCGTGTGAAAGTCTGTCAAATGTGATTTAAAGGGGGAGAAAAAGGAAATCTGGGGTAATTTAGTTCGCTCAAGCATCGCTTATTCTTTTCTTGGAATATATCAACAAATTTCTTTATACAGAAGTTACTAAGTCCCATGAGTTCTTGTGATAGTTGGTGATGGACTGGGTGAGAACATTTCAGGAATCCTCAGATGAACTTTGAGAAACAGTTGTGCTGGTATGCACTCACTGAATATTCCCACATTAAATTGAAAGCAATTCTAGAGGAGGGGATATTGAAGACAATCTGAATATGTTTTTACAAGTTCACACACGCTTTGCTCTGCTAAATTAATAACTGAATCTAAATGTATCAACCTAGGTAAATGTCATAATTGTAACACTAACGGAATAAAAACAAAAACAAGGTATGCAGTGGTGTGTGTGTGTGTGTGTGTGTGCGCGCTCCAAACACCAATCCTGCATTTCTTGTCAGCAGGATAAACTTTAGGTGGAAAGATTTGATGATGGGTTGCTCTCTCTACTGCTCCATAGGGATTCCTGCCTGGCTACAGGACATGGCCTCTTCAGGTTCCATATCCCCAGTGCTATGAGTCACAGTTAAGGACACCTCCATTGATTCTTGTGTGAGTTCCTTTTTCCGGGTCTCTATCCCTCCCTGGAGATACCCCCTACCTCCCTACCCCCTATCAATTGTAGTTTTCCATTCATTCTCATGGCCATCTAGCCATCCCTCCTGTCCCACCCCACATCTGATCCTGCATACCCCTACTCCCCTCCCCACTTCCCTCCCTCCCAGTTTCCTCCCTCCATATGCCTCCTATATCTGTTTTATGCTCCCTTCTATGTGAGATGTGGATTGAGGGAATGGCCAAACCAATAACTGGCTCAACTTGAGACCCATCCTATGGGCAAGCACCAGTCCCTGCCATGATACTACTAGCATAGCTGACCTCTGAGAGGCTCTACCCAGCAGCTGACTCTGACAGATGCAGACACCCATAACCTAACAATGGGGACTCTTATGAAAGAGTTGGAGGAAGGATTGAGGGCCCAAAGGAAAGGAACTCCACAGGAAGACAAACAGAGTCAACTAACCTGGAACCTTGGGACTCTCAGAAACTGAAACACAAACCAAAAGAACATACACGGGCTGGACCTAGGCCTCCCCACTCAAATGTAGCAGATATGCAGCTTGGTTTTCATCTGGGTCCCGAACAACTGGTGTCCCAAAAGTTGTTACCTGTCTGTGGGATAACTGGGCTGCCTTGTCTGGCCTCAGTGGGAGAGGACGGACGCTCCTAGCTTCACAGAGATTCGATGTGCCAAGGTAGGGGGATACCCAGGGTAACCCCACCTGATCAGAGGAGAAGGGGAATGGGGGAAGAATTGTAGGAGAAGGTGACTGGGAGGGGACAGTGATCAGGATATAAAGTGAATAAGTAAAAACAGAATAATAATAATAATAATAATAATAATAATAATAATAATAATAAATAATTTTAATAAGTAAATAAATAAAAATAATGTTATTATACCTATGTCAATGTTACAGACCCAGAACACACAGCATATTTTCAAAGCATATGTAGTACTGCAATATTCAAGAGAATCAGAATGACCCAAAGACCCCCAAAGAAGACTTTCCTTAATAAGTTTAGCAAAGGCCAGATGTAATTAAAACTTCCAACAGGCTATGAAGGGGAAAGAGGGAGAGACTGGAGACAGGAGAAAGATAGTGAAGGTGGGAACCAGGATAGGGATTGGCTATGTAGATGCCCAAAGTTGCAAGTCTTTGTAGACTGAACACTGAGTCAAGTTTAATAGTTAGAATTTGCCACCACCCAATAGAAGATCTCTGCACTGGAAAACCACTACCTACAAGCAGTTAAGAAAGTCAGACTTGCATTCATTTGTCTCTTTCTCTCTCTGATTTTTTATGAGGTCCCATTTGTCAACTCTTAGTCTTAGAGCACAGGTCATTGGTTCAGGAACTTTTCTCCTGTGCTTATGTGTTCCAGGCTTTTCCCCAGTTTCTCTTCTATTAGTTTCAGTGTGGCTGGTTTTAGGTGGAGGTCCTTGATCCACTTGGAATTGAGCATTGTACAAGGAGATAAGTATGGATTAATTCGCATTTTTCTACATGCTGACCTCCAGTTGGACCAGCACCATTTGTTGAAACTGCTGTCTTTTTTCCACTCGATGGTTTTAGCACCTTTGTCAAAGATCAAGTGACCATAGTTATGGGGGTTCATTTCTGGCTCTTCTATTCTATTCCATTGATCCTCCCGCTTGTCTCTGTTCCAATACCACACAGTTTTTACCACTATTGCTTTGTAGTACAGCTTGAAGTCAGGGATGATGATTCCCCAGAAGTTCTTTTATTGCTGAGAGTAGTTTTCGCAATCTTGGGGTTTTTTTTTTTTTGTTATTCCAGATGAATTTTAAGATTGCTCTTTCTGTCTCTGTGAAGAATTGAGTGGGAATTTTGATGGGGATTGCATTAAATCTGTAGATGGCTTTTGGCAAAATAGCCACTTTTACTATATTAATCCTTCCAATCCATGAGCATGGGAGAACTTTCCATCTTCTGAGATCTACTTCGATTTCAGAGAGAGAAAGACACAGATGAATGCTGGTACAAGAATTGGTTTTCAGCCTCTCCAAGGTTGTCAACCCTATTTCCTCCCATCTTGGGACCATTATTTGGGTTCTTTTTGCTTTTTTCTGCTGGTCCCTGGCCCTCAAATAGGCGGACTAACTCTGTGATACAACAGATAAATAATTTGGTAGCAAAACCTACTCAGATACATTATCATAAGTTAGCTATGGAGGACCACGAGACTCAAGATGAGGCTGTTACTTTAAACAGGGTGTTTCCAAAACCCATCTCCACCCAACCTAAAAGGGGGGACTTCTGCCCCTAGACCAAGCAGAGAGGGACCACCCAGAACCCCCTCTGACAGGCGATCTGAATTCTTGCTTAGGCTGCGAGGCTAAGCACTGCAAGGGAATATAAATAAAAGTTAAAACTATTTCTCTAGGTTCCCTGAGAGACAAGCCTGACTGCATAGGGGTTGATGTCAAAAGTATCCCCTCTCCAGGAAAAAGACATTGGGACGGGTATGGCCCTCATGCCTCACTGGACAACGACAGGGGGACTGGAGCCATTACAAGGTCCCCTTCAAATACTGGAGGTCAGGCCTCTATCCCCGCCTTCGCAAGTTTAGAACTGCCACAGACCTTCTATACTTAGAGAAGGGAGGAGATGTCAGGGGCAACCCTGCTTACACACTGAAGGCCTAAAATCAGCCTTAGGCCTAAAATTAGCAATAGGCCTGTCATACATGTATACTAACACCAAGTCTTGGGTCTCAGTGGAAAAACATTGAAACAGATGGCTATAAGTAATGTAAACAGGCAGCTTTTGTGGAAATTTACAAGCCTGAGTAGTCATAGACCTTGTAAATAGGTAGCCTTGGCAGACAATACCAACTTAGATAAGGACAAGCGAGTCATAGGCAGAGTCATAGTGACTTGTCCCCTGAACCTTCACCCAGCTGATACCCGGTTCTGAAGATATCTGTATTCCCCCTGAACACCCACACTCCAGTGTCATTCCCTTCCCCACATCCTGCCTTTCTGTGTTTATAACCCCTGTATGAATGAATTACAATTTGGAAAAAATAAATTATAAAAAAAAACAAAAACAACCAAAAAAAATAAAAAATAAAAAAATGAAAATAAATTAATTATGTCAAACTCATAAAGCAGTAATAATGACTTCATATTCTTGCAGCTGAAATGTCTAGTGCCCAGGTCCAAGAAGAAACCCTAAAAATAAAATGGAGAGGCATTTGATAAAGGCAACCCAACATTAGACTCACATTGGCAAGGATGCCTGTACACACACACACACACACACACACACACACACACACTCACACAAAGCTAAAGCAGTATCTGCCTGCTTTTTCCTGGTATCTTTCATATATCTGCTACCCAAACAGAAGGAATTAAGCACTAAAGACAACTGTAAGTAATTTATGACAATAGTGATCAAACACAAACAAGCTGGGTGCATAGAAGTCTTTCTTGCAAGCAGCTGTGGCAGCACAGGTTGAACAATAATCCATAACTTTCATCTGTTTGGTGAAGCAAATTAACAACAACAACAAAAATATAAGTAAGTAAGAAATTGAAATGTGTTATGAGATATAAAATGAGTATACTTCAGGGAAACCACTGATTAAAATAGCCTTTTATTCTTTCCAGGTAATGTGGGCCAGAAAAAAAAAAAACATTTGCTTAATTCAGACAGACCTACAGGAGAATGATTAGGGACAAGAAGGTAGTGCATTGAAGAATGAATCATACCATTTAAAAGGGAACACAAGGATTCAAATAGAGGTAAAATCTAAAAGATGGTGTACACACACCTTCCAAGCCCTTATCACTAAGCATATTTCCACAGCTTATAAAGATATCCTCAAGTTTTCTGGCATGCTGCTAGAAATTTAATGTCATCTTTAATCAAAAATCTAAATGTTGACAGATGCTTTGCCTTTGGATGTGTTTAAAGTTTTACGTTAAAACAACTTTATTTCATTTATCTATTTTTTTTAAAAATCTTTGAAGAGACTGGCAATTAAAGATAGCCAAAATAATGAGCAGTGGGAACACCTTTAGCTGTTGTACATTATGTTAAGGTGATGAGAAACACATAGGAAAGGGGTAGGTTTGAGTTATATATAAGTCCTAGCAAACAGTCTCTCCTAAATTGGAGAAAATCTCAGCCATGTTGGTCAATTTATTTCACGAATATTATAGACAGAATATTTATGTTCCTCACTAAAATATATGTGTCCAAGTAGCATTTATGTCAGTACTTTGGGCTTCAACTTCCATCTGTCATAACTGTGGGATGTAAACTCTTCTATTCATTACCCATCCAGACTATAGTACTTTGTGTAGGAGCCTGAGGACACTGAGACATCACCAAAGAATGTATCACTTGGAGGAAAAAAATCAAATGCCACTGGTGTTTATTATTGTCTTCCTGGGAAGAAGCACTAGACTATCAAATATATCCTGATGAAGAATATAACAAGATGTTTTGCCATGATGGTGGGGGAAAAAGCAGTTTCCACTCCAGTGGGGAAGAGAGAGAGAGAGAGAGAGAGAGAGAGACTTCAATTTTTTAACATTTGTTAATGTACTGGATCTGCAAGCTGAGATAATTCAAGCCTACTTCAGCATGGTGGTACAGTCATCAATACATTAAATGATGATTACCGAGAGACATTCTCCTATCTGTGAGTTGATTTCCTGACTCTTCAGGAACTACTTTTGAACACTTAATACTGATAGTGAAAATCATAGGCAACAAAACACAAAGTTCTTTTCCTCCACAAGAATGACGACTCATTTAAAGTTGAGACGAGAATTATGATTGAACAACATGTCTACAGTTTTCTAAGAGCCAGAATGAATTCATTGTAAAACTTTCAATATTGCCACTCTTCTTAGGTTATTCTTCAGTAATCATAATGGATTTCTAGCCTCAATCATCACATTAAAAAAAAAAGAAACAAGCCTTTAGATGCCTCTTAAAGTAATATAGACACAGGTTCAATAAATAACAATTGAGATAAAAGCCATAAATGTTGGTGTTTGTAGGTACAATGAGTGAAGGTAATGCATTTCTTGGAAGATTCTTGAAAGTAGCTCAAAACACTCATGCTGATACACTGTAGTGATTTATCAAAACAAACCATAAAATATAGCATTATCTACTGCTATCCGCCTGCCGATAGCACTAATAAAATTATATAAGTAACAGACTGACAAACAAGCTATGCAAAAGTAAGGTTATAGCTTGTCGATTATTTTAATGTTGACCTGGCATAATTATCTGTATCAATTAGAATCATTTTAAAAATCACATGAACTAAGGCAGCAGAGTCGAAGGTGAAGTCACTGTTCAGACCAAACTCTTGTCATAGAGATTACTAATGCATATGATGTTTCCTTGTCAAAAGATTTTGATAAGTTCATTAACAAGTAAATTATAGCTGTCAAAGTCTCAGGAATATGCCATAAAATAAATTGGTTGATTATGATGAAGTTTTACCTTATAATACTCTTGCTTTTTTTAAGAACTTCAACTAGAGTACATAACTGTCAAACTTAAAATGTTGACTTTCATGACTACAGTTTTTTAAAATATTGAAGTGGTTTTGCCCTTATTCCTAAGCACTTATAGCAACTTCCTTCCTCACATTCTACATGACTCCTTTTCAGTTGATAGCAGTGAGGTAAAACACATCATTAATGAACATGTGTGATATTCCAATATGAGATAACATTTTGTCAGGATAACATTTTGTTAGAATTTTAATAATTATTTGCTTTATTATGTGTTCTGCAGAGCTCAAAAGTATGTATATATATGCACCACTTGTGTTCAGGATCCTGCAGAAGTGAGAAGGCTAGATCTCTTGGAATTCGAATTAAAGAGGATTGTGAGCTGCCATGTGGGGGCTGAGAACTGAACGAGGGTCCTCTGCAAGAGTAGTAAATGCTCTTAAACAATGAGCCACCTCTCAAGTCCCTTACTAGGGTTTTAAAATAAATATATTTGGATCATTCTCTGAGAAAACCTTTCCTCACTAGGATAGAAAAATCTGCCTATTTCCCAAAATAGCTTTCACTATGTATACATACGAAAACACGTACTTTAATATATTACTCATTCTTTTCACCATTTACTAATAAACATTATGCCATTCACCATAAGCCATATTAAGACAAAATAAAATAGATAACAATAGAAACGTTCAAACATCTAGAGGAATAAGTAATGCATTGCCAATAATAGCATCACCACATAGAATGAGAATATAGAAAAGAGTTTTCACTCGAGAAACTGGAAAAGGATCAGAGGTTATGAAACAGAATCAGAATACAGAAGTAGTCATGTCAAAACACTGGTTCATGAGCAAAGAAACTACAAAGCAAGAACACCAGAACCTCTTCAGGCACACTGATTAACACCATTGGATTAAGTGAAAGCAAGCAAAGAGTCACTGAACCAAACCTGGAAAGATATCTCTTGTTTCCCAGAATTCAAAACTTGGACATGTTGCAGTACATAACAGGGACTTAGGAGCAGGACATGATTTGGAAATTTTAATCTGTACAGAGTCCAAGTGAATAGCATCCTTCCAAAGGGGCTATGTCTGGCAATGCAGGAAAAACCACCTTGGTATAGTGAATAGACTGAGCTACAAATACATACACATACTGAAGATCTATGTAGGTGCTATGTGTTTTATTATTTTTGGATTTGTATTTACAAAGAAATTCAAAAGCATGCATATCCATTAATGATATAAATACACTGAATTTTAAAATGTTTATAACGATACTTATTTCAACTAAGGAAGAGAACAGATTATAGTGTTTTTCCAGAGTTACATTTCAGGCCATATGCTAGCTCTTCAGGCACTTATCTGCTATAAAACCCACTCTCCCAAATTAACTTACACAAAAATGCTTTATTGAATGTGGTTTGGGGGTTTGAAAGTGTGTTTTATAATTTACAGCAAACATCTGGCTTAAAATTTCAAAATGCTTCTTAATTATAGCACATTATAAGGTACTTTACCCCCCAAATTAATAGATTTTTTTGCACGTGCTTGAAATTTGACTAAACTCTCCCCAATATAGATTTTGTTACACACTCCTTACTGCTCAATTATTCTGGACTCTTCACATATGTCATCTGTTTTGTTCTTGTTTTGTCTGCGGAATGAGAATGCTGATCTTGCCGTTTGGTATGACAGTAACTTAGGAACAGTGGTTTGTGTTTTAATTGCTGTTAACCTTTTTCTCCTCTTGATGAAGGTAAACCTCTGTGATATTGTCAGGCTGACATAATATCAGTATTTCTTGGTGGTTATCAATAGTCTACTTTTCTCCCTCATTACCTGTACAGAGTTCAGGCAACTGACTGCATCAGTATTTAGAAAGTATGTGTTGAAATAACTGTATTTTTGAAATAATTTTTTTATAAATGAAAAACAGACATTTTCCATTCTGGGCTCCATAAGTCAAAGCCAATTCTGTGTGGCAGAAACTGAAGGAAGCAAAATAAAATGAAAAAGGAAAGAGAGTCTGGGTAGTAACAGAGAATCCAGAGGTTCCAGGAGTAAGTAACCACTTCCTGAGAAAACATTTGATCAAGGAAATATCCCAGAAGTTACTGATGCACCTGCTCCAATGGTCAAATTCATCTGTATCTTTTGCTCTGTTGTTTTATAAGGAAAGTGTATGTGATAAGGTGCATCTCTGTATTTCTTCCATCTTGTCCAGTTTGTGAGGGCACACAGCTTGAACCCAGAGCCTTCTTCCACTGGCTCGGCAAGGGCTGAGCCATTTAGCTACATTCCGAGCTGCCAGAGTCCTTTTTGTTACAGCTTAAATACATCTGAAGCTACACAAAAAGCTACATGAAACATTCCAGAGATCCTGGTTCCTTGCCACAATGCCACTCCATTCCAAACTTGAGCTATACTTCCAGCTTTGAAGTAATCCCTAGTGCTATCTGGTCCTAGATCTTGGATCTGCACATCTTTGCTTCTGTGTTACTTTAAGATGCCTCCAAGTTATTTTAATTTACTTTTGTTTATAATGTGTTCTTCTGAAGAGGAGAAACTTATTCTATAGTTTCTAGAAATGAAATATGTTGAATTTACTCATTTCTTACTCCATCAATGTAAAAGTAACCAAAAAAAAATTCAACTTCAGTTTTTGAGGAGAAAATAACATAAACTGAATAGAGCTTTTAGACTCTTTATATTTATATAACAAATAAACAATAGATTTTGAAAATACAGATTAAAAAATCCCTAAGCATAACAATTTGAGAATTCCTTTAAAGATCTATACTTGAGTGTGACCTGGCTCTAAATACTTAAAAACTATTAAAGATACAGAAATTAATTCCATTTTCTGCTTTGTGGTAGACTTTAAATTTTCTATCCTGCAAAAGAGAAACAATCAGTATAAAGGATTCTAATGTCCTAATCAATGCTTTCTGAGTCACTACACTTTCTTAGGGAAGTCAGAAGCAAATGACTTTAATGAATGTTATATTATTTGGATATTTGTAAGATCATTATTTCATGATTCATCTGAGATTATGAGTGTGTAACTACTTTAATACATGTATTAAAATGCATGAAGAAGAAAAAGAAATAGACTGATATAAACATTTAAGAATACAATTTTCAGCACTCCTGTGTTCCTATGAATTTTATTAAATTACTTATGTGAATACAGAAGGTCAGTGAGATAAAGTGTTAAGTTTCTGGACCATTTAATGTCTATGACTTCTGAATTGATCACAATCAGAGAGACAGCAGTGCTTAACCCTGCAGGCTGAGCCACTCTGAAAGTGTATATTCAGTCAATTTCTTAGACCACAATCTAGTAACAGAAGAAGAGTATAATGGTTTAAATATGTACTTTCCCCCGAAAAACTCATGCTTGAACAGAGATTCCTCTACTGTTAATGCTGGGAGTTCTAGGGGGGAGATAATAGAAGTTTTAAGAGGGAAGCATGAATGGTGAAAATAATCCAATTTTGGGAAAGGGGATATAGGCCTTGGATCATAGCATTGACCTGCATCCAAATGAGCTTTCTGATTCACAACTACTATTGCAATATAACCTAACACAATCCCTCTACAACCATGATTTCCCTGCTAGGATGTGTTGTAACCCTTGACCAATAAATCATTGACGAATATACCCTTGCACCCTTAAGATGTTTCTATGTGGTACTCTGTCCCAGTAAAGTGAAAACTTACATAGAAAATAGGTAGTGAGAAATAGGGTCATCACAATGCCATATCTAGCCATGTGGTCCATGAACTCTTTGTGGAAGGGATTTTGAAAACATTGCAGAGATGAGCTGAAGAAATTCTGGAATGTTGTAAGAAGACCTTAATACATCATTCTAGGGGAAATGAAGAATGCCAAATGATTACAGAGGTGTGAACAATGAAGGCCTGACTAAGAAGGTTCCAATATGCAATTGAGAATTGGGCTAGAAAGAATTAATACTACATTCTAGCATATCATGTGGTAACATTTGTGGGAGTTTTTTTATTGGTTTGGTTTGGTTTGGTTTGGTTTGGTTTGGTTTGGTTTGGTTTGGTTTGGTTTGGTTT
>NW_021604594.1:3659722-3675350 GCF_004785775.1 Grammomys surdaster
TTGGTTTGGTTTGGTTTGGTTTGGTTTGGTTTGGTTTGGTTTGGTTTTGGTTTTTCGAGACAGAGTTTCTCTGTGTAGTCCTGGCTGTCCTGGAACTCACTCTGTAGACCAGGCTGGACTCGAACTCAGAAATCCACTTGCCTCTGCCTCCCAAGTGCTGGGATTAAAGGTGTGTGCCACCACTGCCCAGTTTATGTGGTAATATTTTACTCTTCCGATTTTATGTGAAGACGAACTCAAAAGTAATGAACTTGTTTGTTTGGCAAAGAAAATTTGAGGGCAGTCATAGCATTCAGGCTCTTGTATGGTTATTTCTCGTTGTATCCAGTCAGGCTTACATGCAAATTCCTGGGATTTTCTAAAGCAGAAAGACATTATAAGTTGGTTAGGTTGATGACAAAAATATAATGGGTAAATTTAAATTGCAGACAATCTGCTTCAGACACAGGGACAGTAATTGTTAATGAGATTACCACAGTTAAACAGAATCTTTACATCCTGAACTTGAAAATTAGACATTGTTCCTTGAGGGCAAGACCATACCCATGAAAAACTTCTGTTGTCTTATTTCAATAGAACAGCCTAGGAAAGTTTTTTCCCTAGTTCAGCTACACATACACATGGAAGACCCTACAACAACTATGGTGAAAGATCAGGTTACATTTCAAAATGGCAGCAAACTTGTCAAAGGCATCTCACAGTGCTGATTATTCAGACATTCAAAGTGCAAAAATGAGTGAGACATGGAGTCCCTAGTTTGTAAAAAGCCAGTGGGGTTCAGAAAAAATGTCTTATAGGACCTGGTTGCTAACAAGAACTCCCTGAACAGCCACTGTGTGAAGCTGTGAAGTCAACGTTGTGATATAGATCCCAAGAACATATGCCAAGGAAATCCATAGGCACTGAACGTAATTGGCACAAGAGAAATCTCAGTTGCTATATAGGCTGATAAACTGTAGAGCTGAAACCATTCAAGGACATGGGCAAAGTATGCTCTCATGAGCCCTGTTATTGAAAATGGAGCTATGAATTTGACACTTATCCTACTGAGCTTTGGCCTTCTTTTGATCCAGTCTTTCCATGTTGTGCTCACTCTCCCTCCTCTTTTCAAGTGGAAATATTTACTCTGAGCCTTTGTATTTTAGAAGGATGAAATCTGAATTGGTTTCTTTTTTATCTTACAGGGGCTTACATTTAAGATTTGACTGAGTATCAAGTGGCTTGAATTTTGGAGTTTCGTAAGTTATAAAATTTTGTGAGTGTGTGGTGTGTGTGTGTGTCTGTGTGTGTGTGTGTGTGTGTGTGTGTGTGTGTGTGTATCTGTGTGTGTTGAATTAGATGGATTTCACATTATGGGATAGAAGTTAGCCTTTGGGGACCAATAGTGGAACTTTAAGATTTGAATGTGAAGTATCTATTACAGGCTCATGTGTTTCAACTCTTGGTCCTCAGACAGTGGTGTTTCGAAAGGCTGAAGAGCCTTTGAGTTAGGAAAGGCTTGGCTGGCAGAAGTAAAATTGTAGGAACTGGTTTTGGAATACGGCATGATCAAGCTTCCAGCCAAAATTCCTCTACTTCTTAACTTGCCACCCTCATATAAATAGTTACCTCATAGTTCTGCTGCCACTGCCACGATCTACTCTCAGGACCGTACCTTTCCTACAGTGATCGATATCCTATGAACCATGAACCAGAACAAATCCATCTGTCCTTAAGTTGTTTCTATGACATATTCTTTTCTTTCTATCTGATAAAAAATTGACAAATACACAGAGTATTCGATACAGGTGCTTTTCATTGTAATCTGAGGATTCCTATTGTATCTTCAACACATAAGAGAACAAACACTCCACATATGTTTATCAGTAGGAAAGGCAAGATTTAGAAGATTTACTATAGAATTCAAATATAGAAATTTAAATCCCTTTGTGCTTATTAAATTATTTTGTAATGATAAAGTTCAAAATATAAAAATATAGTAGCATCTATCTATCTATATCTAGATAGTACTTGTGTGAGCATATTGGCACAGAGATGAAAGGCAAAGAAAATGCTGTCTAATAAAGTCCATTTGCAGCCTAATAAAACATAACTATTTCTTCCTAAACTTCTAGCATCATGAAAAATTTTGGGCTGTTTGTCATTTCCTTGGTACCAGTGAAAAACAAAGATTTACAGTTCAAAATTAAAATTAAGGAACCCATAAAGTATAGCACAAAAGTCTGAGGTATCCTTGACATTGATAGTAAATCAGAAAACACAACAAAAGCTCTCAATACCTAATAATGCGTCAATCTACTCAGTGCTAAAATTGCTTTTGCTGAATGGAAATTTTCAATGTAATTTCCCAAAAGTACAAAGAAATGGAATGATAGAAAACATAATTGTAGATTTCAAGTGTGCAATTTAGTTAGTAAGACTGACCTACCTAACGCTGTTTAGAGACTAGAAGCTTGAGAGTGCCAAATGCCTTAACATTCATAATACTTTACACCTTGGGCTCCTGTTCTGTGTCACAGCAAGAGAGAATATGTTGAAGGAAAAGTCTCACGATACAGAAGAAGACAGTATGATCAAACATACACACACAAACACACACACACACATACACACAATGTCTAAATGGTAATGATAAGAGATGATCTTGGGTAGGCAGTGCAGAGGAAGCCAAGCCACTAATATTCTGTTCTGTTATTTTTTCCCCACATAGTAAAGCTGAATATATCCTCCCTACCCACCCCTCCTTCCCTACATTTGCTCTCCTATTGTATAGCACACTTCCTTAACTCTCCAGAGATTCCCTGGGAATATAAAGAAGCTATTTAGTTTCTCTGACTGATGTCAACTTAGATTGTACCCTTACCTCTAGAAAAACCCATGCCAAGTACCATTCCTTTACAAATAATTACTCTGGTGTATTTTCCCGAGATTCTATAGAAAATGTATTTTTAAAGGATGTATGTTGTTACTCACAGAGGAATGGATACTTACATAGTGAAAGGCAGATATTTGAACTTCAACCCTAAGGAATAAATTACTATGATAAAAATGTTCACATATGGTAAGACATTATTCAGCAGAAAGTACTGTAACGTTCCTACGCCATCAGAACACATCATTGTGTTCAACATAGAAGCTAGTGGAGCTTATAGACCTGCATCTCTCTCACATTTTTGTCTTAAAAATGATGCATCTGTGTGAAATATCCTGCTGAATGCCTTAAGAGTTAGTGATAAACCCTCTTTGCTTTCTGCAGGATGCTATTTCTATCTCTAATTACTCATCCAAGAAAGAAACATCTGTTGTTGCTCATTACCATTTTCTTCTCACTTCCTTAAAGCCTTCATGTATCTTGAAAGTATCTCAGATTATGTTGTTACATTTTCTAATATTTTTCATAGAAGTGAATAAGGCTTTTTTTAATATAGAGATGAGCTGCGAGATAACCCTACTAATTTCATTTCTTTTATTCCTTTCCTCTTTTGTACTTTGCCTATCATTATTTGTAATTTTACTTCATTCAACAAAATATTTTAATATAAAATAAGCATTGAACTGAGAACTAGAAATGAAGTATCCCCTTTCACCTAGAACACTGACAAAGATATTACCTTGTTTTTAATCTAAATTCTGTAATTGCATTCTAGAAGGAAATCAGATTTAATCCTGGTGACAAATGTCATACCTCTACTGTTGGATTTTTTTAATGTGCTATATTGTTGGAGAAAATATGTACTAAAAGACACTTTAAAACATAAATTTTTACCCCTTGACTAAAGTATAATGGAGGCCAGTTCCTTAGAGCAGCTTTGGAAGTAACTGAATCATCAGTCATTACCTGTCTATCTTGGTGCTGCATATTTATTACTTTCCTTAATCCTTAAAGATGAAACTCCCCGATGCATTATTCTGATCTGCATTTACTTTCACAAGAAACCTTTGTTGCTTGCTGTCACCAGAGATTTAAGAATCTCTGCATTCTACTCTCAATATATTTATTATCTATATCTTCTAACGTGTCTTTATAGATATTTTTCTCAAAATGGTGAATTTTTAATCTACTAAATATTCTCCAAATGCACGATTTGAAGGTTTCATTTACTTTTATGTCACTTTTTTGGTTAAAATGAAATTTATCTACAATGAAAGGTGCAGTTATCATATGTAGAAACCTGACAAAATTTAAAATATTTGTATACTTATCATAGTTTGCTTTCTGTTTCTGTGATAAAACACTGACCAAAACCAACTCAAGGCAGAAAAGAGCTTGTTGATTTAACTTCTGCATCCATACCACAGTTCACCATTGTGCCCTATCAGAACAAGTACTCAAGCAGAAAACTAAGTCCAGAACTGAAGCCAAGACCATAGAGGAAGGCTACATCCTGTCTTGCTCTCTCTGACTTGTTCAGCTATCTTCTTTATATAACCCAGGACCTCCTGCCCAGGGATAGCACTGTCCACCGGGAACTAATCCTTCCTAAATCAATGATCGCTTTAAAATGCCCCCACAGAGATATCCACAGGCCAATGCAATGGACCCTTTCCTCATTTGAGGGTCTATCCTCTGAGGTGTTTCAAGCTGACAATGAAGTCTGTGACAACACCCAGACAAGCACCACCCAGTAGAAAAACATACTATTCCTATCACCCAATAACAAACGTTCCTGTCCCATCCACTCACTCTCCACGTAACAAAGGCAATTATTGTTCTGATTTCTATCATCATCATCACCATCATCTTCATCATCAGGCCATTTTTTTCTTGAACTTTGTATAAGTAGAATTATTTTATTCATGATCACTAGTGCCTGGTGTTTCTACTTAGCAATTTTTAGGATAAATCTGTGCCATTTCAAGTACTCTTACCCTAAGAACTTTTGCCTGCAATAGCTAAAGGTTATAAATGTGGGCTTGGAGTAGGCAGAGGACTATTGTCTCAAGCTGTTCCACATAACAGAATTCAAGAGTGGAAACTCTTTACATTCTGAATGAAGAAAAAAAGAAATTAAAACTAGCTAGTAAATGCTAGGAAACACAAATTTCCCAGCATCCTGAAGTACAAAAGAGACAAAAAGTCATTGTCAAAATGATAGGCAATTGTCACAATATTGAGAAATGTGAGCTCTGAGGTGAAGGTCTCTGAAACAGTGCAAAACTTTTCAGTTCCTTAATGCTGAGAGTATAGCCCCTTCAACCTCCCTTGAGGAACCCCAAGTAGAAAAGCCCACTTGGGATGTGTGAAAAACAGTGAAAGGTTGAGTTTGGAAGACTGCAACCAACCTCAGACCTTCCCACTGTCTAAAAAATATTCATCCCCATTCTATCAATACAGCAGACAGAAGCTTTCTTTTTGGTAGAAAAACTCCAATCACATCCTAAATGGACATTTATTCTTAATGCCTAACATCCAATCAAAACATATCTACTAAGTGATATAAAACCCTATGAAGAGTAACTGAACAAAAGGTCAAAGAAGAAACTCAAGAGGTGTTCATGCATTTCAGTTACCAACAATTAATATTTAATAAAGCTATAGTCTGTTAAATTATGATGAATGATCTGGTTAATCTTTACATTCTGGTACTGCTTCAGCATCCACTTGCAGTACAAGTCATAGCTCATACCAGAAGCTGGCCTCAAATACTGTGAGAAGGTTTCAACGTCTTCACCTTCTATTTAATAAGGTCAGTCCTGATGTCTACCCCAAAAGACAGCACAATCCAGTCTACGTGACAAGTGCTCTGATCATTTCACCCCTTGTGGGCTGAGAGAACATACCGCAGTGACTGAGGGGGCATCTGGGGCAAAGAGTTGTGTTTCTGGCTTGCTTATCGTCCCTTCACTCATCCACCCTGCTCACATCTTGCAGTTGAGTTCATCCCTTGCTGCTGCTAACGCTTCTGCTGCCATTTCTCACTGGAGTCAGAACTCAGCTTCTTTGGCCACTCCAGGAATACCTCAGACCACACTAAGGCTGCCAAGGTATGACTGCCAGTCATAGACTGAAAAGCTTATCTGTGTTCTCAGTCTCTCCAGTACAGGACAGCCACTGTTGGACTAACCAGACCATAGTACGTAAGCCAATTTAATACATCTCCCTTCAATGTGTATTCATTCTATTAGTTTTGCTCCATTAGAAAACACTGACTAATATAGCCATGATCTAATGGAGTCTAGAAATACTAAATAGGAAGGTCCAAGAATAACTCACAAAATACAAATTACAAATCATCATTAGTAGTGTGATATAATCTGGTGCCAACACACGCCACCCCTCCCAGAACATGAGTCATCATCATCCTTCTGCCACGATGTTCATGATGTATTTTCTACTTTCAGTATCTTATTTATTAGATCAACAGCCATGGTCCTGAAGAGGTTGCATTTGGCTGTGCATTGAGTCATAGTATGCTGCATTTACAGTGCCTGTACCATTCCTCTCAGGTCATCTTAGCATGTTTTCACCAGACCACCTTATATCACCACCACAAGGGTGATTAGAGTTCAGTAAGGGATGTTTACCGCAAAAGATCATAGTCACAAAGTGTCCATCATATGTGCTATAACTATTCCATGAATATTATTAATATTTTAGTTGTTCTAATTTTCACATTAAATTTTATCATATGTATGTGTATATATGTATGTAAGTGTGTGAATCAATATTTAATATAAAAGGTTCAGTATTTGCCACAGTTTTGAACCCACTTGGCATCTTGAACTATGCCCCAGTTAATAAAGAAGAAGCACTACAAAGGGATTAGCCCATAGACTTTTCATACTAAACTTCCCTGACAGGTTTCCAGACTTGCACTTATATTGAGGGCATGCTGCATAACCCCATAAGACTTCAAGTAATAAAATCTTTATTTCAAATCATTTAAGGGATACTTTTCCTATTAAACATCTTAAATGACAACAGAGAGAATATTAGAAAGGAACAACAAGTTACCAAAGAACTTGAATCTTCAAAAGAGAAACAATTGGAGAGTTTAGTACTACGAACAAAACAAACAACAACAACAAAACTATATGACACAATAACTGAATGAATATTTTAAGAAAGCCAGTTTGCATGGCAATAGAAAGCAATAATATAAAAGAAAGCGGGCCTATACAAAATATTCAGGAAAAAGACTGCTATTATAATTTCAAAGGAATATCTTCATTAAAAAAAGTTTATTTTTATTTAGCTTTTTTATTTTTGTAGGCCTATTTAGTAACTGGAATTCCAAGGTTGATCATTTGATTGGTATTGGTAAGGACACTTTGGATACATCACAAGATGCGGGTACTTCTCAAAACACCAGCGCATGCTAGAAAAATCACATGATTAGAGAAAAAGCCAGAGGCCATAACATGGCCAGGATCATTCTCTTGTAGCAACTCACTGCCAGAAACTAGTCCAGTCCTGAGATAACTACATTAGTCCCTTCTGAGGCGGAGTCTCCACTGATCTGATGTCTTTCTACTATACCTATTAATGGTCGGCCCGGTCTCAGTACCACCACACTAGTGACCAGGTTTATAATATATAATTCTTTGAGACAAATGAAACTAACAGCATATGGAAAGATAAAGAAAATGTAACATATAAGGTATATGTCAGTTTTAGCCTTAATGTATAAACACGGATGATTTATAATCCCATGTGTAGAAGTGATGAAATGAGAAAGAACCAATATTTGAGGGTTATTATCTATATATGTTCCAGAGCTGATAGGTGATACAAATGCACAATTTCAGGAAGTTTGGCATTCCCATGACAGGCACACAGAAAGAAAATCAGACTCAGATAAATTATCACAAAGGTTCTGAAAATCAAGCCTGAAGTATCAAAAGACATCAATAAGGGACAAAAAAGAACAAACAATTAAAGTGACACATACCTTCTCTAGGGAAACCATGAATGTCAGAACACAATAATACTTTAAGAGTTGGGAGATTAAAACTAGAGACAACTAACGAAGAGACAGAATAGAAAGCATAATAATCTCATCTTTAGACAAAGACAAAGAATTCATTGCTATAGAACAGGTATTAGAATATACTGAAGGGATTTCTTTAGGTTGACAGAAAATAACCCCAGAAGAAAACACAAAGTTTTGAATGAACAGGTGACCCTAATGATGAATCCAGAAGTAGACACAAATGGACATTGTATATGTGAAACAAAAATAAAGGCCAAAAGGTCAACATAATTTATAATTTAACCATAATAATTGTTTAAAAAAGTATAAAAGGAGTTAGTGAGGCAGAGTTTTCAAATTAAGTTTTAACATATTTACATGGATCTTAGGTGTGCTAGTTAGTGAATAGCAATATGTGAGCATACACTATAAGTACCATCCCAATTAAAACATGGAGATTTTCAGCAAACTCTCCTAAAAGTCAGAATACTTTCACATACAGTAGGCTAGTTTACTTGTTCTGAAATTTCACATAATAGGTACAGGCTTTATGTCTAAATTCATTCATAATTATTGTCATGATTTCAACCATTATTGTTGAAAGCAGTAACTCATTCCTTTATAATAATAGGAAGCATTCCATTGTACAAATATTCCATAATTTATTCACTCTATTGATGAACATATGGTTGCTTCCAGTTGGGAACTATCACAAATAAAACTCCTGGAAACATTTTTTTGAGTTCTGATATACCTATGTTATAATATTTCTATGTATAAATCACAATGAAATTGTTGGATCACAAGCAGGTATGAATATAATTTTGGTTTGGATTATAACATATAGCATTAAGTTTCTAAAGTATCTGAAATAACTTGTTTGATATTAGCAATGTAGCTTTCTTGCTTCATTTTTTTAACCAAACCATGGTACTATAATTCTATAATTTTCATGCTGTTTTGAATGTGTGGAGACAACTTTATCATGGTTCCAACTGTATTCTCTTCAATATCCAACATTTCACATCTTTCTTCTTTTTAATATTAACATGAATAGTTTGTTTTCTTTAGGTACTTGTTTAAAATGTGTCTGGTCTTTAGTAAGAATATCTGTCATTCCCTAATTGCTGTATAAATTGTATGTATTCTGCCTAAAACTCTTCTTTGGAAGATATATACACAATTATTTTTACTATGTATATATAGGCTTTACTTCACCAAAATAATAGTCTAAGAATTTGACCACCATAACAAATGAACCTAAATTTCTTGTTCCTAGGATAAGAGAGGATCTAGGTTACAGAAACAGAAATACAGAAGAACAAAATGTGGTTCATTGCTTCTTCTGTTATGATCATTAAGTAAATGTATGCTTAGATATATACTCAGAATATAATATGGATGCCAAATGCTGATGGATCTCAGGTGAGCAATATAAATAAAAAGAATGAACAAAATAGAAAGTTGGATGACTTCAGAGATGGGACCTTATATGTAGCTATCCAGATGAGTGATGAGAATTATCAATAAAACAAAGAACACAAGATTTATCTCAGTGCACATAGTTAAGCTAGTTGTCACCAAACTATGCTTATTTTCTTAAACATATGATTGTAATAATTTAAAAGCTTAAAATATTTTCAGATTATACCAAAAAAAAGACAAAGAGTAACATCAGCTATCTGTGAGTCATATCTCTTCTGTGCACCTCAAGTTTATAGCCCTTGATTTAATTATATGTTGAGGAACCCAGAATGATAAACAAAATAGTACAACTACAGCAATATCCACTGAACCCATGAAGACCTTATGGTGGATGCCACAGGGAATTAATATTGCAACTCAACTGACCTACAGAAGAGATTATCCTAGAATGTACAAGGGGGTTCAGTGTAACGAGAATGCTGATGTATAAGACAGAAGGGGCCACAAGTTAGGGAATGCCTATATTAAGTAGAGAAGGGCAAAAAATAATTCTCCTCCACAGCCTCCTGAGATAATACATCTAAGCTAGCACCTTCTTTGACTCAGTGACTTCTGGGTTGCTTCTGGATTCCAGAATCATCAGATAGCAGACTTGCATTCTTTTCTTTTTTTTCTTTTTTTTTTTGCTTTCCAATTTTTCTTCTATAATTTATTTTTTCTCAAATCGTAATTCATTCACACAGGGGTTATAAACACAGAAAGGCAGGATGTGGGGAAGGGAATGACACTGGAGTGTGGGTGTTCAGGGGGAATACAGATATCATCAGAACCGGGTATCGGCTGGGTGAAGGTTCAGGGGACAAGTCACTATGACTCTGCCTATGACTCGCTTGTCCTTATCTAAGTTGGTATTGTCTGCCAAGGCTACCTATTTACAAGGTCTATGACTACTAAGGCTGGTAAATTTCCACAAAAGCTGCCTGTTGACATTAGCTTATAGCCATCTGTTTCAATGTTTTTCCACTGAGACCCAAGACTTGGTGTTAGTATACATGCATGACAGGCCTATTGCTGATTTTAGGCCTATGGCTGATTTTAGGCCTTCAGTGTGTAAGCAGCGCTGCCCCTGACATATCCTCCCTTCTCTAAGTATAGAAGGGCTGTGGCAATTCTAAACTTGCGAAGGCAGGGATAGAGGCTTGACCTCCAGTATTTGAAGGGGACCTTGTAATAGCTCTGGTCCCCCTGTCGTTGTCCAGTGAGGCATGAGGGCCATACCCGTCCCGATGGCAGACTTGCATTCTTATCCATCACAATCTTGTGATTGTTGCTCACAGCAACACCATAATAGACCTTCCCAAAGACAGGAAGCCAATTCAAAGTACACTGGAAATTATCTTTATTCAAGATAATTTACAAATGGCCTAATATGTTTTGTTAGTGATAAGATTTCTCATCTGACTTTCTGAAAGAATGCAAGTGTCACACATTAAATATGACATTGACAGCCAAATAGTGTGGATAAAGCTTGGGCACTCTTACAGAAGAAGAGTGGAGAGGATTGCTGCCCTGAAGGAGATAACAACTCCATATGAAGACCAACAGAGTCAACAAACCTGGACCCTTGAGGCTCTCAGAGAATGAAACACCAACTAAAGAACATACACAGGCTGGACCTAGGCCTTCCTGCACATATGTAGCAGATATGCTGCTTGGTCTTCATGTGGGATCCAAACAATTGGAAAAGGAGGCTATCCCAAAAGCTGTTACCTATGCATCAGATATGTTCTTCTACCTGGGCTGCCTTGTCTGGCCCAAGTGAGAGAGAAAGCACCTAGAGTCGAAGAGACCTGGTGTACTAACGTAGGGGGATACCCAGAGGAGCAGCCACCTACTCAGAGGAGAAGGGGAGAGAAGGATTGGGGAAATGAGAGTGGGAGGGGTTGACAAGGAGGGGGCAAGTGAGCAGAATATAAAGTGAATAAGTAAAAAGAAATGTTTTGAATTTGCTAATGGGTATGTAATGTAATAAAACTCTTGATTATGCTGAAATTTTGCTATGGAACTGATGAGATTCATACTGGATGACAAAACATATTTTCAACTTATTTTCACAAAATTGTCCGATCTCAGTAACAAAGAATTTAATACATGAGTATCAATAGAATCATATGCTTTCTTTATCTGAATATCAAAATGACACAAAAATAATACTCCTCCACTGCTCCATACCCTACTACTCTCTAATGACATTTTTTTTCATTCTGTTAGTCCTAAACTAACATAAGTTATGCCAACTGGATTTAACAGATATCTATAGAAAATTTTATCCTAAAACAAAAGAATATACCTTCTCAGCACCTTGTGGTACCTCTCCAAAACTGAACATTTCTTTAGGTGCTTCTTGGTCATTTGAGATTTCTCTGGTAAGAATTTTCTGTTTAGCTCTGTATCCCAATTATATTGAGTGATTTGGGTTGCTGGTATCTTACTTCTTGAATTTTTTATATATTTTTTTATATTAACACTCTGTCAAATGTATGGTTGGTAAAGATCCTTTTCCAATCTGTAGGCTGCCTTTTTGTCCTCTTGCCAGTGTCCTTTGCCTTACAGAAACTCTGCAGTTTCATGAGGTCCCATTTATCCATTGTTGATCTTAGAGCCTGAGCCATTAGTGTTCTGTTCAGGAAGTTGTCTTCTGTGCCAATGAGTCCAAGGCTATTCCCCACTTTCTCTTCTGTCACAACAGAAAGTGTATCTGGTTTTATATTGAGGTCTTTAATCTAATTGGACTTGAGTTTTGTGCAAGGTGATAGATATGAATTTATTTGCATTCTTTTGCATGCAGACATCCAGTTAGACCAGTGCCTTTTGTTGAAGATCTTTTCGTTTTTCCATTGTATTATTTTGGCTTCATGGTCAAAAATCAAGTGTTCATAGGTGTGAGTTTATTTCAGGGTCTTCTATATGATTCCATTATCAACCTGTCTGTTCCTATTTGAATACCATTCAGTTTTGTATTACTATTCCTCTGTACTACAGCTTGAGGTCAGGGATGGTTATACTACTTAGAACTTCTTTCATTGTTCAGGATCGTTTTAGCTATCCTGGGTTTTTTGGTTGTTTGGTTGTTTGGTTAGTTGTTTGTTTGTTTGTTTGGTTGGTTGGTTGGTTGGTTGGTTTTCTTTGTTTTTCCATATGAAGTTGAGAATTGTTCTTTCAACCAATGATTGTGTTGGAATTTTGATGGAAATAGCATTAAATCTGTAGATTGCGTTCGGTAAAATGGCCATTTTCACTATGTTAATCCTACTGATCTCTGAGCATGAGAGATCTCTCTATTCCTCTGTCATTTTTAATTTCTAATTTGAAGTGGTCTTCTTTTTAACACCACTGCATCCACTAAGTGATATCTGATGTGCATGCACACAGTAGATGATGCACAGGACTACAGCATCTACTGAAGCATGGGTAACCTCTCAGGATTCCAATGTCTGAGAAGCATTGATTTTCCTTCCAGTGACAGCCATCAATTGCCACCAGCTTTTCAGCTAGCGGTGGGATTTCATGAGCCCTCTTCCGTCCATGCTGGGATTTTGTCTTGCTTGATCTCCTCCAGGTGTTATGCATGCTGTCACAGCTGCTGTGAGTTCATGTGAGCAGTGGTGCTCTCCTTTCTGGAAAACACTGCAGGAATTTTACAGCAATCAGCCACTTCCATTGGCTCTTATGATCTATCCATCCCCTTTCATAATGATACTTGAGTTTTGAGGGGGAGAAAAATGAGACATACGTGTCCCATTTAGAACTGAACCTCCCACTGTCTTTTATTCTCTGTGTGCTATTCTCTGTGTTAATCACCATCTATTGCAAAAAGAAGCATATCTGGTGAGAGTTGAGAGAGGCTATGATCTGGAGCCTGAGAGGAGATGACAGTTTATTGTTTAATAAAAAAAAATAATCATGTTATGTTTTATAAAACTCAATTATTTTGCTTGGAATCATAGAACAGTGGTAGTTAGGTTGTCACTTGTAAAAAGCCTTAAGTGGAGGATATTTCTTGGTTCAAGCAATGGCTGTCTTTAAAGTGTTAAGCAAATTACCTGATCACATTACCTTCTATTTTAAAAAACTGGAAAGTGTTTCTGACATTAAAAATAATTCCATCCAGACAGATGAATAAATTAATATTTAATTCTTTGACCATTAAAAACCTATAATGTCTGCTGTAAAATTAATTTAAGTATTTAATACATTTATAATCAGATACCTTTGTTTAACTAAATATAACTATAATTAGACAAATGGTTGTGTTTATCCAAATGGAATCTGAGAGCTTATTTCTTGTCATTTAAACAATGAGTGCTATAACAAATAAAGATACTTTAATAGCCTCTAATTTCTATAAATTATGTAGTCATCTGAATTATATATTTCAATATCAGATTCAAAAGTAGACTGTTGGATATAGGATTTAGATAAATGCCTGACAAGGCATTGTATGAAGAGATATGAAATGTTTATAAGCACTGTCTTTTTAACATTAAAATTATGTGAGTTAACAAATCATATAAGCCTGGTGAAAAATAAGCTTTGCATCTCACTTCAGTGAGGAAAGACTATAAAACCTCAGGTTACCATGTTCCTTTAGGATGGACAAGTGTTGGTAAGTGGTCTTGGTTTTATCTCTTCTAACTTGTTGCAAGTTTTTGCATCTAAAATTAACACCAAATTTGTAGTCTTCCTTCTGACTTAGAATGATTTTATCACTCGTCATAACACCAGTGAGGGATGATTTATACATTAAACCTTAATGCAAGGCATTTGGGTTTCTTTGCCCTAAGATTCAGGACCTAGAAGTTATAAAGCAGACACCAAAAAAGCTGAGCCATCAACAAAACATATTTCACTTGTGGTGGTTTGAAAATCTGAATACTCAGATTAAAATTTAAAATACTTTGGCATAAAAGCAATCTAGATATTCCTTGTTCCTGGGAGTCATAATAGGTTTGTTGATAATAGATATCTCAGCTATGAAATTTTTTCTACAGTAATGTTTTAACTGTCTGTTGTATCCAGTGTCTCTTGAAATTTTTTTCTTTATCTAAGTTGACTGACATTTTAAGCTACCATTGGCCTAACCCTTAAGGCTACAGTGCCTTCTCCCTGTTTCTTTATGTACTCAGCCCTTCTGCCACATCTCTATCTGTCTGTGCTGTATGACTGGACTATCAGAAGCTAAGTAACTTAGAACAGCAGTTTTTTAAAAGACAGAAAGTACAAGGTCCAGACACTGCCAAGTATAGTGGAAATCTACTCTCAGCTTTCAAGACACCCTGAATTCATGGCACCCTGAATGTCTATTTCTCCAGAGGGGAAGAACACTTTATCTTGAAATAATAGAAGGTGATAGGCAGATGGAATTGCTCTCCTACAAGACTTTCTAAAATAGCAACTAACAGTAACAGGAAGATGGCCCCTCATGGTCAGATTACCTTTCAAATGCCAGCCCATAATACTTTACTCTGGCAATAAAATTGCAACATGTTTTGGTGGAGACAACACATTTAGACAATAGTATCCCCCTATTCTCTCACCATGTGAGGGAGCCTCCTCGTCCTCCATGTGCTGAACAGTAAAGTCGACGGACTTTGTAAGGGGCAGTGAGAATGTGAATGAATGAAGAAAATGAAGCAAATTGCCCAAAATAATTGGAACAGATGTATACAACTGTGTTGTGTTTGTTGCAGGAAAGCCACTGTGACAACTCTTTCTGGAATCATCCTAGGAGTAGTACAGCATCAAGTAGAAAGAGATATTTGTTTTTCTGTGCTCACTTAGCTGCAAAATTCCTGGAACAAGGAACAATCTTTTATTTGATAATTACAGATAAATGTTTTTACTTAAGTGATAATGTGATGTATTAGTTTTATTTCAAGTATAGAAATGAATTATAAATGAGCATTCATTTTCTCTATTTCAGTTATAATCTAAATAATACAACACATTATGCAAGGAGGGTTACATGAGGTAAAACACAAAAAGGATAAACTGAAGTCCCTGTTCCTCTCTGGTACTTTGCCTTTAAGCTAGAATTTGCTGTTACTATTCTTATTACTATGAATGCTCAATAATGATCATTGTTGTTGTTGTGAAACATTTATATGAAAAACAATTACAATAAAAGAGATCACCAATATTTTTATACTTTCATACTTGATTTATTCTAGACAATGCCTATACACAGGAGACAGAGAGAAGTGCATTCTCTCTCTCTCTCTCTCTCTCTC
>NW_021604594.1:3675750-3705608 GCF_004785775.1 Grammomys surdaster
GACTGAGAGAGAGAGAGAGAGAGAGAGAGAGAGAGAGAGAGAGAGAGAGAGAGAGTGCTAGGGCAGTCATTAAGGGTAGTATTGTGATCTCTATTGCAGAGATAGGAAAGTAACTTTAGGGAATATACGTATAACTAATAAATACTGAAACTAATATTGTATGCAAAGTATGAATCCTAAGTTCATAATTTATTTTCTTTGATACAATATTTGAGTATGTTGTTTAAGCCAACTTCAAACACAATAATATATCTCTGGTTGATCTTGAACTCACTATCATAACGCCCCAGCTCCCCAAGTACAAGGATTATAAACATATGTCAGCACAATTTGTCACAACCATACTTTTGACCAGCATAGGGATGTTATAATATTATGTCTTGTCCTTAATCCTAGTAGTTATAACTTTAACTCAGTGGTTTCTATTTAAAGACATACCCTCAGTGTTCCCCAAACTGGTTACCTAGTATTAAGCTCTTCACTCATTTATCTGTTCTTACCTGAAGAGAGTGATTGGGAGAAGAACTGGTGCAAAAAGGTACATGTAAGAACTCTAGCTGAGACCCTAAACACATCCATTTAAATGTTCTTTACAAACACACTTCTCTTCATTATCAAATCTTCACTCTATGGTCTGCTCATGGAAGAGACCCAATGGATTTCACATAAAAATTTACCTCTAATTAAAGGTTGAGCCTTCAATGGATTATGGAATTTTTCTTTCTATAAGAAGTCTCTTTTCAAGCTCACAAATGAAAGATTGATACATGTCAATATTCTACTAACATAAAAAAGACATGGTCTCGGTATGCAGCTCTGGCTGGACTAGAACTCTCTATAGAGAAAAGACTAGCCTGAAACTCACTATACAGACAAGGTTAGTCTGGAACTCACTATATGGACCAGGCTGGCCTGGAACTTGCATTGATGATCCTCCTGTCTCTAAACCCAAGTACTAAGATCACAAGCATGTGCCACCAGAGCTAAACCTGAAGGACATCTTAGAAAAGCTAAACAAGAAACCCAATTGCTTCGCAGACCAAATTCATATTCGCGTCACCATTGTCTTATTCCTACACAGCTGAAGACTTGACTTTTATACACAGGAAATTCCGTATCTTTGAGAAAAAAGATACTCCCAGTGTTCACATAGACTAAAGCAACAGGAAACATCAAATGCAGTGAGGAGAACCATAGTAATGTATTATAACATATCTAAATAAAAATATCATTTTTTCCATTTCATCTCCAGAACCAAGAAAAGTTATAGTGACATAAAAGGTAGCATCGGTGATTCTTAAACCCACTAGGAGAAATGGAGACTAAAAAAAACAGAAGTTGGGAATAATAAACAATAGTATGGAATTGATCACTAGCCTTTCCTAGATCTTGTGGGAAACTTTCTTCACTTCTTCACTTTTTATGGACATTTAAATGGGAGCGGAGCAATTGATTGTGGCATTGATAGCTTGATTATCAGTACAGAAAACAGTAAAAAGGACAACATTTAACTAGCAGCTCATCAGCCAGAGCATCTGTCCGAAATCTAGTTTGCAGAAATAGCTTAGAGAGCCAGGTCTCTGTTCCTCTTTGATTTCTGCTTTCTTTTCACATCTTGCAATCACCAGGGAAATGGCAGCATTGCTCCAGAGGCCTCCTGACACTTGGCAAGGCAAGAACAAAACATGAGATCCCGTATTTACTAAATACATATCAAGAAGTAATCAGAAAAAGGAAATCTGGAATTTACATCTTTATATCTTTGGGAATGTTATAAGCTGAATACAATAAGGATGATGTAAATACACTTTTCTTCAGCTGTAAATAATACAAAAATCTCAAAGTTTCAAATCTCCAATGTGTCTTTATACATTAAATGAAGTTGAATCTGACCTAGGCACCCACCTTCTCCTATATTTTCAAAACTTCCAGAGAACATTTCTCAGATGTACTCCACTCTTCCCATTCTACTTCCTGGAAAATCCTGAGCACTGGATCCACTGAGATTCTGTCCTTTCCTCTACATGTTACTGTCATTGCTGGTACCTCAGCACTCTGTGTGTGGCTTTAGATGCCCTTACACACAATCTCAAATCACTCCAGTCACCTTGAATAAATAGGCAGGTCACTCATTCTCCAGTCTCCCCACCTGCTTCTGTGTTTCTCTTTCCCTCCCCTTCCCCATATGTATCATCCTTCGCTGTCTCTCTGCCTAATCCCCCCCTCTGTGTGTGTGTGTGTGTGTGTGTGTGTGTGTGTGTGTGTGTAGTGAGCATGTGTGAGTGTCATGAATATCATTCCTGCATCTACCCTATTGACCTCCCAAATTTTTTTTAAATTCCTTATGAAACTCGGCTTTTACCAAAAAAGGGATGGGCTCAGAAATTGAAGTTACGGGAGCAGATGCTCTGATAACTTGCTCTATTGTTCTTTTCTGTCAGTCTCTTGTCTTTGTTTTGGGTACTTGGTTACAAACCTATTTCTAAAAGTTCCTCCCAACAAAGGCAATCTATTCTTAACAAGAGACATGTGGGATTCAATGCACTAGCACCTGTTACCACTGCAAGTGTGAGCATCTCCTCTACAACTCAATGCCTAAGGCCAGCGCAGAAAGTGAGTTATCGTATTAACTGACCAACCACGACAATGTGACTGTCATGCCACTGCCCCACCCTGCCCTGTTTGAGCCACATCATATTACTTAAAATGTATACCCAGACAAACTACAACTTTTCTTTACACATTACCAAGCCTTTATTAATTATAGGACCTCTAACATACTACTTAACAGTCTGCCTTACATTACATACATATAGAAGTCTATTATTACTGTAGCTCCTGCTGACCACATGTGTCTGTTTTCCACTTCTGCATTCTCTGCAATATCTAATATAGTATTGTACAAGGATGTAGTAGAGGATGGCCTTATTTGGCATCAATGGGAGGGGAGGCCCTTTGTCCTGTGAAGGCTTGATGCCCCAGCATAGGGGAATGCTAGGGCAATGAGGCAGAAGTAAGTAAGTGGGTGGATGGGTGGGTGGGCGGATGGGTGGGTGGGGAGCAGCCTCACAGAAGCAGGAGGAAAAGGGTGAGATAGGGAATTTGAAGAGGGGAAACTGAGAAGGGAGATCACTTTTGAAATGTAAATAAATGAAACACCCAGTAAAGAATTTAAAAAATAAAAAAGAAGAAGGCTAAGCATTCTACAGCCTCCTATTCTCTACACCTGTACCAGTTGTGGGTCTCTGTGTTAATCACCAGCTACTGCAGAAGGAAGTCGTTCTGATTAGAGTTGAGAGATGGACTAATCTATGGGTATAATGATAAATCATGAGGAGCTGGTTTAACACTATGCCTATTTAATAGAGTACCAGTAGTAGGTTCTCCCAAAGGGCCTATGAGCTATCTAACTATGTGTTCTTGAATTTTTAGAAAATGAGGAAATAGTTCTGAAAGCTGCTGAGTTCACAATGGTGAGAAAGGCGAGAAAGACAGGAGTCAAAGCAATCTGCTCCACTGTTGAAGCTCTGCGTGCACTTTCAGGTTTGAAACTGCTCAGCTAAAGGATGTTCCATGTTGGGGAACCCACTCAGTGCCCTTACACAGCATCATGTTCTCAACTGTCACCAAGTTGAGCTTTTATGAACCTCTCTTGACTAAGCATCCAGACTCCTTTCTTTGCATGTTGCACCCTAGGCATTCTGCTCTTAGGCTGGCTTACCCTTAATTCACAGACAGGTAAAGAAGTTTTGAAGATGTCCTCCTTGACTCTAGGCATCTATCTCCCCATTTAATGGCTATATTGCATTCCTTCTTGCCTGGACTTAGCAGAGTCAGGGGAGTATTTTTTTCCTCCTCTCCTCTTTTTTTAAACCTTGTTGTGGAGTGTCTGGATGGCTTTTTTGTTGGTTTGTGATTTTTTTGTTGTGGCAGTCTTGTTTATTTGTTTGCAAAGCTCTGAACCCAGGGCCTCACACATGCACAGAAAGCAGTCTGCCACTGAACTACATCTTTAGCTCTAGGGAATTTACTAGGGAAATCAAGTTAATTTCAAAGTTTTATCTAGATTTTTTTTTGAGTTCCCATTTTCTAGTCTTTGTTTATTTATTTTGATGTTTTCATCCTGATAGTAAATCCAGTCCAAAAATGTAAGTGCTAAATCCCCACCAACCCCTAGTCCATGCCACCATTTCCTTAAACAATTAGTGCCCAGTGAAAAATAAACACGCCTCAGCAGACAACCCATCAATTCTGAGTCTAACTATGGCTTGTAAACCCCAGGCTTTGAGCTTGACTTGACCCCCACTGAACTTCTAATCATATGCATGTTTTCTACCTGTAGGGGGTCACATTTCCCTCTTAACATTCAGAGCAGAAACATGTTTTTCTTAATAGATGTCTAATGAAACATGACTTTAGCCCAACCAAAACCCATCTTAGCATGAGCTGATAGAAAGGAAAAGACTCGAGACAGTCCTCCATGTAAGGATTAGCCACAGCCAGGACATTTCTAAAAACAGTAACAATTACACTGGGAAAATATGGTAGTAAAAGTAAAAATTTGACATGAATTTGCTTGTTTTAGAAAATGCTATATAAGGTAATTATGTCTCCCTTACTGTAATGTATCCTTTTTTTCCCCATTTGAAACTAAGCTAGAGGGGTTTTATTTCCTTAAAATGTTAAATACATATTTAAACACAGACATTAACAGAGAGAGGAGGGAAACAAGTAATAGGATGGTAGTACACAATCTGGAGTGAACAGAAGTTTCCCCAGAGTCTTGTAATGTATTCTTTGGAATACATATCATTTAGCCCAGGGTGATCTTGAACATGTTTTGAAGTCAAGAATAACTTTGAACTTCTGACTCTCCTGCCTCAATCTCTCACATGCTTGGATTACAGGCATATGCTGGCACACTGAGTTTAGAATAGCTTCTTAAAATGATATTATGTCTGCAGAATATTCCCTATCTGGTATTTTAAACAGAAGGTTTAGGATATTCTTCATCCTGTATTCCATGTGAGCCTAGAGAATCATATAAGGTCACTCAGTTTGTTACTTCTAGCGAATATGGAAAAGCTCGTAAATAAAGAGATTATACCTTAGTTCAGTTACCTAATAGTAAGGAGACTTTCCATACAAGTTTCATCATCCATCTCTTAGCCTATTGTCTGAGCCAAGCAGTGCCATCTACAGAATCCCTGTTATGAACACAATATTTATCATAGAAAGACATCAACAAAATGAGACAGAGTATATTCTCAATTCTTCATTATTATTAATCAATAAAATAAAGTTTACAGCACCAATTTGGCCAAAATTTGGACATTTTCTGTTTTTTTAAATTTTTTTCTCAAATCATAATTAATTCACACAGGGGTATAAACACAGAAAGGCAGGATGTGGGGAAGGGAATGACACTGGAGTGCGGGTGTTCAGGGGGAATACAGATATCTTCAGAACCGGGTATCAGCTGGGTGAAGGTTCAGGGGACAAGTCACTATGACTCTGCCTATGACTCGCTGGACATTTTCTTATTAACGACATCTGCAGGTGTCCTCAAACACCTGTAACACTCATTCTTTCTCTTCCAGAAGTCACCAACTTCATCAGTATTTGAATATTGTCACTAAAATTTTCAAAGTTGTTAGTTTTCCTACTTGTAGACATAATGACAGCCTACTACAATTCAGGAGTACCAGACGAAGACCAGAAACTCCAGGGTCAGAAACCAAGAAAATAACTAAAACTCACAATGATTGGAGCATCAAAACCTTCTGGTGTCATTTTCTTAAAGCTAACTTCTATAGGCTGGTAAAAATAAATGGTGATGTTTGCACATAATGTGTGCACCACAAAAAAAAAATTTTGAACTCAGAGAATACAAAAGTATTTTAATAGATACCAAGGTAGCCTGTTGCCATGCTCCAGAAGATTTTTTATTTATTGTAAACTACAGCTGAACTTTGCTTCAATGGGAAACACTATCTTTCTTTTCCAGGACTGTGAACAAATATCACCAGTATGATACACAAACTACCTGTTCATTCAAAAAATAAACTTTATTTTATTTTATTTTTCTGTCTCTGTCTGTAATTGGATACTTTTTTTTACATTTCAATGTTATGCCCTTTCCTGGTTTCCCCTCTGCAAACACCCTATCCTATCCCCCCTTACACTGCTTCTATGAGGGTGCTCCCCCACCCACCCACACACCTAGAAATTCTCTACACATGAGCATTGAGCCTTCACAGAACCAAGGGCCTCTGACCCATTGATAACAGATAAGGCCCCTTTTGCTCCTTCAGTCCTTCCCCTAACTCCTCCAGTGCTCAGTCCAGGGGTTGACTGTGAGCATCTGCATCTGTATTGGTCAGGATCTAGCAGAGCCTCTCAAGAGATAGCTGTTTTAGGCTCCTGTCATCAAGAACTAACGGCATCAGCAATAGTGTCTGGGTTTGGTGTCTGGGATGCATTTCCCGGACAGGGCAGTCTCTGAATGGCCTTTCCTTCAGTCTCTGCTCCACTCTTTGCCCCTATATTTCCTTTAAATAGGAGCAATTCTGGGTTAAAATTTTTGAGATGAGTGGGTGGCCCCATCCCTCAACTGGGGGTTGTGGAGGGCATGCCTACTCCTTGGATATGGTCCCTACAGGTTCCCCCATCTAAGTAGGACTGAAGCATCCCCACTTTGGTCTTCCTTCTTCTTGAGCTTCATATGGTCTATGAGTTGTATCATGGGTATTCCACATTCTTTGCCTAATATCCACTTACCAGTGAATACATACCAAGTGTGTTCTTTTGTGACTGAGTTACCTTACTCCGGACGATATTTTCTAGATCCATCTATTTGCCTGCTAATTTCATGAAGTCATTGTTTTCAATAGCTGAGTAATATTCCATTGTGTAGATGTACCAAATTTTCTGTATCCATTGTTCTGTTGAGGGACATCTGGGTTGTTTCCTGCTTCTGGCTATTATAAATAAGGCTGCTATGAACATAGTGGAGCATGTGTCCTTATTACATGTTGGAGCATCTTCTGGGTATATGCCCAGGAGTGGTATAGCTGGGTCCTCAAGTAGTACTACATCCAATTATCTGAGGAACTGTCAGACTGATTTCCGGAGTGATTATACCAGCTTGCAATCCCACCAGCAATGAAGGAGTGTTCCTCTTTCTCCACATTCTCACCAGCATCTGCTGTCACCTGAGTTTTTGATCTTAGCCATTCTGACTGATGTGAGTGGAATCTCAGGGTTGTTTTGATTTGCATTTCTCTGATGACTGAGGGTGTTGAATATTTCTTTAGGTGCTTCTCTGCCATTCAAGATTTTTCAGCTGAGAATTCGTTTTTTAGCTCTGTACCCCATTTTTAATAGGGTTATTTGGTTCTCTGGAATCTAACTTCTTTAGTTATTTGTATATGCAGCAAAATGATGCATACATTTTACATATCCAGTCTGTTAATCTATGTCGTTTTATTGGGGAATTGAGTCCATTGATATTAAGAGGTATTAAGTAATAGTGATTGCTACTTCATGTTATTTTTGATATTATTTTTATGTTTGTGTGGCTATCTTCTTTTGGGTTTGTTGAAAGATTACTTCTTGCTTTTTCTAGGGTGTAGTTTCCCTCCTTGTGTTGGAGTTTTCTAGCTATTATCTTTTGTAGGACTGGATCTGTGGAAAGATATTATGTAAATTTAGTTTTGTCATGGAATATCTTGGTTTCTTCATCTATAATAATTGAGAGTTTTGCTGGGTATAGTAGCCTGGGGTGGCATTTGTGTTCTCTTAGGGTCTGTGTGACACTTACCCAGGATCTAGTTTTCATAGTCTCTGGTGAGAAGTCTGGTGTAATTCTGATAGGTCTACCTTTATATTTTACTTGACTTTTTTCCCTTACTGCTTTTAATATTCTTGTTTGCTTTGTAAATTTGGTATGTGGAATGTGACAGGAGGAATTTTTTTCTGGTCTAGTCTATTTGGAGTTCTGTCAGCTTCTTGTATGTTCATTGGGCATCTCTTTCTTTAGGTTAGGGAAGTTTTCTTCTATCATTTTGTTGAAGATATTTACTGGCCCTTTAAGTTAGGAATCTTCGCTCTCTTCTACACTTATTATCCTTAGGTTTGGCCTTCGCATTGTGTCCTGGATTTCCTGGATGTTTTGGGTTAGGAGCTTTTTACATTTTGCATTTCCTTTGACTGTTGTGTCAATGTTTTCTATGGTATCTTCTGCACATGAGATTCTCTCTTCTATCTCTTGTATTCTGTTGGTGATGCTTGCGTCTATGACTCCTGATCTCTTCACTAGGTTTTCTATCATCTCCAGGGCTGTCTTCCCTTGTGATTTCTTTATTGTTTCTATTTTCATTTGTAGGTCCTGGATAGTTTTGTTCAATTCCTTCACCTGTTTGGTTCTGTTTTCCTGTAATTCTCTAAGGGAATTTTGTGTTTCCTCTTTAAGGTCTTCTACCTGTTTACCTGTGTTCTACTGTATTTCTTTAAGAGAATTATTTATATCCATCTTAAAGTCCTCTATCATCATCATGAGATGTCATTTTAAATCAGAGTCTTGCTTTCCTGGTGTGTTGGGGTATCCAGGACTCTCTGTGGTGGGAGATCTGGGTTCTGATGATGCCAAGTAGCCTTGGTTTCTGTTGCTTATATTCTTACCTTTGCCTCTCATCATCTTGTTATATCTGATGTTTGCTGGTCTTGCTGTCTCTGACTATGGCTTTTCCCTCCTGCAAGCCTGTGTGTCAGCACTCCTAGGAGACGAGTTCTCCTTGGAAGAAATTTTGGTATGGAGAGCTGTGGCACAGGGTCCACTCTGTGGTGCAGAAAGAAACCAGAAGGATCCTTTCCCCTGCTCTTCCTTGGTTCCTGTGTCCTGATGGCTCTGGGCGGGTCCCTCTAGGACCAGGAATTTGAGAAGAAGTGATGGTCTCACCTGTGCTCTCAGGTGTGTCAGCACTCTTGGGGGACCAGCTCACTCCTGGCAGGATTTGGGTATAGAGAGCTGTGGCACAGGGTCACTTCCAGGTGCAGATGGAAACTGGTAGCCTAAAAATAAACTTTTAATAAAATCTTAACAAATATAAGTCAGTTCCTCTCCAAATCACTGATCTATCAATTTGACCAATAAGAAATCCCATCCCAGTTCTTTAAAGCATTTCTATGTTTATTTTTTGAAACACAGCTTCTTTTTAAAGAGTTAAATATTTACTTTTACAGTGGTTATATTTTTAGTGGTAGTCTGGCCATAATGTCAACTAAGGGATGGCAGGCTATGAGTTACAAAGAACTTGAGGAGTTGATTCTTATTCGTCTTAATATAGTTGTGTAATAGGGTCATATATTTATAAAATAAACAGTCCTCTACATTTCTTGAGTTTTATAAGACAAAATTTAAATACATTTGTCACCTAGTATAAAGATCTAAACTGGGAGATGGTGCTATACACCTTTAATCCCAGCACTCAGGATATAGAATCAGTCATGGTGGCATATATATTTATTCTCATCACTCAAGAGGTAGATATTGGAGTATATCTGTCAGTTCAAGGCTAGCCTGATCTACACAGTAAAATCTTGTTTAAAAACAAAACAAAATCCAACTATCTATTTCGGAATATTGAGGTCTTGTGTCTTGTGGATCAACAAGGAAGTTATGGTTAACAATAGATTATTGCATATCTCTCAATAAATTCTAATTTTTAGTATTCTCTGTGCAAAGATGATAAATGTTTGAGATAATGGGTATACTATTGAGCATGCTTGAACATTATTTTCTAAATGATGCTAGAGATGACAGATATGCTAATTACAATGACTTACTCATTACACATTTTACTCTTTATCTACAGCTCACTGTGCTCATGTATATGTGCAATCTCTATGTACCAACTCAAAAGTTAACTTTTCAAAGCCTAAAATGTAGATGTGATCTTTCAGCACATAGAGATTTGCACTTCCAAGGCAGATGACATCTATTCCAAGTCCCTTCACAAACTCCATGACTCAGAATATTCACCCCACTTCTCCTTGAAAAGATTATTTCTTGTGTTTAACAAAACAGGTCAGAAGGGCTTCCATAGAAAACAATGTTCATAAGGTAATTTGTGGCTAACTTTGTTTTTAATTCTAGCCCTCTCTCTATTATAACTTCCATTCCAGATGTGACATCATTTATGAAAATATATTTAGGCATTATAAAAATATTTATTTCAGGGGCTAAAGAACTGGTTCAGTGGTTAACGGAACTCACTGACTGCTCTTCCAGAAGTCCTGAGTTCAATTCCCAGCAACCACATAGTGGCTCATAACCATCTATACTAGGATCTGATGCCCTTTCTGGTAGGTAGGCATACATGCATGCAGAATATGTATACATAATAAATAAACAAATCTTTTTTAAAATATTTATTTTATATTTTAAACTAAAGGATATCTAAATTCTGAAGAAATTTGCTATGTAGCCATACTTTATTCTAATTATAACAGCATTTTTTTAAGTCTGCGATTTTTTTTCTGAGAAATTTTTTTACACTAGTCAATACTCCAACTCTGAGGTTTTCTGTTGAAAAAGTTGTGTGTATCAATATAGGCTACCATGTTCTTCTTCTTTTTCCTTCTCCTCCTTCTCCTCCTCCTCCTCCTCTTCTTCCTCCTCCTCCTCCTTCTACTTCTTCTTCCTTTGCTGCAATAGAGGAACAATAACATATTCTAAAACCTCTGAGAAAAGGATTCAGAACCTGCTACTTCATTTGAATTGAGGAAAAGTAGCCTATATGGTCACTGTAAAATTTACAAGGAGTTACTCTTATACTGAGAATTATTATTAAAACACGATATTGCTCGGTCATAAATAAGTACTTGGAAATTAGGTGTAAGAATTTTGTAAATTAACTGACCATAACTTATTTTATGTCTGATTCCTCTTCTACATTTTGGTCCAACACTCATAATAGTAATAAATGAAGATGTATCATTCATCTAAAAAAAAACCCATAAAGCTGGTTGAAAATGTAGAACACATTTTATAACTAAGTTTTTTTTTTTTAATGAGGCAGATCACAAAGAGTTACCACCAATATGGACTTGGATTTAAGGACATAGGAAATAATATTGAAGTGCCAAGCATTAATAGTTATAGCTTTGCAGACACATGGCACAGGAGATTTTTTTGTCTTATTTAGGCATTTCTCATACTTTCTCATCATTATTAATTACTTTATTTTCATAAAATGATTCAAACAGCAAAGTGATTTTCTCAGATTTATTTTAGCTAATTGTATATTGGCTAATCGAAGCTCTGTCAACAGACTGACTTTCAAAAAATTACGCTATTAATTTGGCTAAATAAACTTCCCAAGTTTTCTGACATTTTATTAGGGTAACTGCACCAATATTCACATCCAAATGTGTAATAGGAGAAATTAGCATTTTCCCTCACATTATTTCAGCTATGTTCATAACTTAGTGGCTTAAACAATTCAAGTGTAATGCAATTCTATCCACATTATGAACACATTTAGTGACCTTGAGTCTATCTCAACTACAATGTTTTTAGTCAATTAAGCATGGGATCTGGATAAAAGAGGAAGACATACAAGTTAGCCAGGCAGCAATTGCTGTACCATGACACCATGCTGTTCTCTCTAGGGTGATTATTATCTCATTAACATCTAAACCAGTTTGGAAATAATTTACTCAAACTTAGGCTTAATTAAACATTATTTAGGTCACTATAACACTAGGAGCCAGCCTTATTTAAATTTCATCTTATAAACTCAAGCATAAGTAGAGGACTGTTTATTTTATAAGTATATGTCTCTGTTACACAACTATAATTAAAATGAATAAGGATCAACTCCCAAAGTTCCTTGTCACTCATGGCAGCTATCACTTACTTGTCATGGTAGCCAGATTACCACTAAAAAAAAGTGATTATCAATAACGCCAGAGGAGACAGCATTCATTAAGATGTTCAGTCACTGATCTGACATCCCATGGCTGTCCTAGAATTCAGGGTCAGTAGGTTGAAAACTGATTCAAAAGTTAAAGGGTGTAATTCATAAAGAAGTCCTGTTGAGAATGGGGCCTGCTCTCAGTAGGAAGCAGCAACAAAACAGTCCACAGCAAAGGTTTTGATGGGGAGCTGTGGTTTTATAGGTATTTCCAATTGTTATACTAAGTAAATACTTTTAAATTGTTACATTTTAGTAAGAAGCAAGGATGAGTTGAAGTTAAGGTCATCAGAATGAAATGTTGATGATAGTTTCAAAGACAAAGCACCATGGAATATAAGCTGCAGCAAGGAGGAAATAAATGTGTATCAACTATACCAGCTAGATAGATAGATAGATAGATAGATAGATAGATAGATAGATAGATAGATAGATAGAATATATACATATATATGCATATGTGTTATATATGTAAATATATATGTATCTAGCACAATAATAAAGGTAGAAGTTGAAATAAGGTAATTTTTGGTATCTTCTCCAGCATGATTTGATCATTAACAGCCCTGAACTGAGAACTGCATTTATACAACAACATAAAATAATGTAGCAGTGAAGCTTTTAACTGGTGTGTATGTATTTACACTTTTAGTAATGGCCTACATTGACTCTCTTTCTCTAGACTCAGAGGTGTCTTTAATTTCTTTCTTGAACTTTCCAATACTGCTGTCTTTCCTTTGAAAACAAGAGGAAAAAAACTTTCTTATTAAAGAGAAGAAAAACTGCTGAGAAGACTTAGTAATACCAGTGGTCCGATGTACATTAGGAAGAAAATCTTTATATGATGTCTTTGTTCTAAACCAATTCAAGGATGAAGACACTGGTGCCCACCTATGGCTGTGTTTAGTAATACCTTGGGTAGCTAAAAGGAAATCATAATGCTTCAGGTACAGTTCTGGAGATTGCAATTCGATTGGTCTGGGATATGTCTAAACACTCATCATTTCTTCAGAAGTTTCTCTACTACTCATTTTGTCTTGCTAATTACAGAGAATCACAGAGTGGCTAAAGTTTGAAGAAATGTGAGTCTGCAGGTCAGAGGTCAAAACATATAGCGTTAGTCTTCTTGACAACATGACCCTGAGGTGATGCCGGGATGTATATTCACCCTCTAGTCTCTTCGCTTCATAAAGCCACCTGTATTCAATCATATGGCTCTACCCTGATAACCTTATC
Source organism: Grammomys surdaster (assembly GCF_004785775.1). Taxonomy (NCBI): domain Eukaryota; kingdom Metazoa; phylum Chordata; class Mammalia; order Rodentia; family Muridae; genus Grammomys; species Grammomys surdaster. Next base: position 3,688,965 of record NW_021604594.1, read on the forward strand.
TAACACTAATCACTTCCTAAATCCCTCCCAGCTCTTAAGGTGTCACAGTGTAGAATACCCTTCAATGCTAGCATAAAGGAGAATAAGCCAAATTCAACCAGAGTGCTTTCCCAGTAATGCTAAATGAGGCTATGACTAAATGACACATCTCTGAAAGAGCTAAAAATTAGTATTGTCTGAAATGTGACACTTTTGGATAAAGAGCTAGAATAGGTTGCTGGTAATAAAGATGACAGAAAATTTAGCATCTTGAAGGCTCTACAAGACCAAAAGGGAAAAAAAGTAAATTTTGATTATATGTTTAAAACTGAAAATTAGTAGTCACATTGTTGAAAAATAAAAGTATGTCAGAAACAGGAGTCTCTCCATTGGGAGGGGATCATCTGTGATTAAAGGGATCAGTAAAATGTAAATTCTCACCTATAGGAATGTCATTTGTTTGGATACTCAACTATTATTTTCTTTTCTGTGCTAGTGAGACTGAACACACACGGGAAGCTCAAAGCAAGGAAGAAGGAAGAAAGGAAGGAAGGAGGGAAGGAAGGAAGGAAGGAGCTTATAAGAGCAAGAACAAGAAAAGGGGGAAGGAGTGAGAAAGCTTTTACTACCTAAGGCAGAAGTGCAGAGATCAGACAGGATTCTCCTCCCAGTTCCCCAGGTTAGGTTTGGCTATAACTCTCTCACTGTCTGACTTCTGTGAGAACTCTTCTCTTCCCACCTGAAACCAAAGTTTAATAGCGATACACATATGCTACTTTGTGAAATATGTTGTGAAAACATTTATAATATTTAAAGTACAGGATAATACAATTAATATGTAGATTTAGCTCATGCTTTGTCATGTTATTTATACATAAAGTGAGCCCAAAATACTGGCTCACATCTGTACTTCCAGCTAAGGTAGAAGGATAGTTAGATTCATTCTGAGTTACATTGTAAGATGTATCAAAGGAAGAAATCACTGCTGTAAAATTGCATTCACTTCTCATATCATTTAACTCATCTTTATCCTTTTTCTCCTGCTATTATTATTGTTATTATAATTATTATTATAAAATGACTCTCGATCCTTTATTTTTAAAAAATCCTAAAATTTAAGCATTACTTTATTGATTATCATCAGTGATTATAAACCAACAACAGCATCACTGTATTCTCATATAGTTTAGATTTAAGAGCACACTTTATAGAGCAGGTATCAGAGACCAGCTCAGGGATACCAGCATATAGGAGTGTTCCATGAACTGAGTGGAGTAGCAAACAGGAGCTGAATACCACATGGTCAAAGTTCGAATCAAATAAAGCTGGCAGGGCCTACAGGAAGATAGAACACACCATTCAGTCAGGTGAAATTCAAACACATTTCCCAAATATGTTTTTAAGTGGAATATCAAACTTGAGAGAGGATTCAGATTTAAATGAGCAGATCAATAAAGAAAACTATGGACGGGGCATGGGAAAGTCGGCGGGCTTCACAGCCATTACTGTAGAATAATGAAAGCTCACAGTGCTTATAGTGAGAAGTTGTTAGTAGGACTGGATGCCTCCTTGATCAAAAGGAAAGAGACAGATTAAGATAGTGAACAATCTCATCTATCTCCAAAGAATCCTAGCTTCTCTCAGTGCAACAAGGAAACACTTGAGGGTGTTAAGTAAGGTGTGCATAATACAATTTTAGGCCACAGAGATTCGACTGGCTACAGAATGTACGGGAGGACAGCATGATTGATTTGCATAGACCATTACAAAGCTGTACTTTTCCTCCTGGGAAGACATAGTCATAATAACTGGTACTAGAGTAGGAACAATTTTGCCTCTCCGTCTTACATTCTGACATAGGGATAACCTTATTTAAAAGATAAAAGTGAGGCCCAAAATATTTTAGCAATTTACTCTCAAGGTTGGTGTTTGATCCCAGAATAACCTGATAACAAAATTTAATCTCTGTTGTTTGTAAGAGAATTGACTTAAAAAGAAAAAAAGGATTTGCAAGTGAACATCGTGTTTGCCTAACAGGATGCTTCATGCATTTTTACCCAACCTGAAAACTTTATAGCATTTACTGAAAACTATTTACAAATCTTCAGGGAGGAAAAAAAGAAAGGAAATAAAAACCAATGAGAGCAATCCTCACAAGTGTTCAGTAAATAACCCTGCAGTCTTTTTGCCACTGAGATTGCCTTGCAGTTGCCTGTGCGTTCTTTTAGGAGGTGGCAGATGCTTCCTGTTCAACAGGAAGCAAAGGTTTTGCTTAGAAGCCCCGCATAGTATATTTATTAAAGCATCCTTCTGCACAGATTTTGTACCAGGTGTTCCACATTACTGAGCAGGCTCGGGCCATATGCTCTCTGAGGTGATTACAGATTGAGCAAATCTTGAATCAATATAGTTAAGTGATGTATAGACAGAAGCATTACTGATTTTTCATAAAGAAAAAATAAACTGGTAGTAGTTGCACTTTTAAATGAAAATTTAAATTCAATAATATAACACATAAGTGGAAACGTAGGTAAACCTGTTGATATAGAACTGCAATATAGCAAGAGTATCAAATAATTAATGTGGGTTTTCAAAATATTCTGATTTATGGAAATAATAGATTTCTTCATCATTTTTATAATTCCCTTAATTTACCTTCGGTATATGCTGTCCCTTCTATTTTTTGATGAGTGTCCTCTAACATGGACACTATTCAATCTTTTTGTTCGCTTGCTTGCTTTTATCTTTTACTTTCTTTTACCTATTTTCCTGAGCATGAAACATTTTACAGAAAGCCAACCTAAAGCTATTCAAAATGATGGTACATCCTTCTTGCAAAAAGAAAAAAAAAAACTCATATGGGTTGAACTTCATTCATCCATAATTTATATATTTACAAACATGACCTCACAGTGTGACTGATTTGAAAATAAGGTAATCATAGATGTAAACACTTGAATTAAGGTGAGGTTATTGCACTAGGTCCTAATGTGGCTATCCTCAGAAAAGGGGGGAAATTTGCACACAAACCCTTGTGCATATGGAGAATTTTGTGTGAAGACAGAAGCAGAGATGGGTATGATGGCTCCAACAGAGAAGAATTGGCAACAGTTGCCAGCAAACACACACACACACACACACACACACACACACACACACACATACAAACGAGAACAAAACAACCCAAAAACCAGGAGCTGGGACAACAGATGAAACATTTTTTTCACTCAGTATCCTCAGAAGAAACAACATTGCTGATATATCTGGATCACAGATGATAGACTCAAGAACTGAAGAAATCATTTCTAAACTGAAGTAGAAGTCACTTAGCCTGTGGCACAATGCTCCCAAACTCCTAGTGAGCTAGTACAGTAGCGATCTGTAAATACTACGCTGACCCCTCTGCTGGCAATTCATTTCACTCTGGTAACCACTCAATTTGGAATTCTCAAGTGCCCTTAGCTATCTGACTTAATGATGGTAATGGGATATAAATGAAATCCAAGAATAGAATAAAAGCCAGTACTTATCAAATCCCCACACAATATTAATTTTTAGGAATTAGTTGAAAAATACTTTTGACAATAGATCATTGGGGAAAATCACTGAAGTAAAGCAAAGTAGATTTGGAGAAATTCTGAATTAGACAAAAGTAGTTAGAGGATTTCTTAGGAACATCTCTCAAGGATAAAATGACATCCAAATTCAGCCACATTGACACAGCTATTTTGATGTAATCATTTTAAGTGATGTCTAAATGACACTGTCAAAATGAAAAATCATTATTATGTGTCCAGCAGACATCTCACATAATCACTCTGTTGCTAAATGCACCTCAATTATGAAGAAGGATGAAAAGTATAGAAAATATATTTAATGTCTTCTAGAATTATATGTCTCCTCTACACTTCAAAATCTTCAATACACCAATGTAAAAGAGTTTAATATTGTGAGATTCATGTGTATGCTGAGAGTGGTGAATATATATCAAAAAAATCCTCTCAGTAACTAAACCATGAAATAAATTTCCTCAGTGTAATAAAATGCACTTACAAAAACCTTCTGCCATATGCTACCTGGAGAAACAGTGAACCTTTGCTCTGAAATTGAGTCGAGGCAGGATATCCTCCCCAAGTTTAAATGTCTCTCTGTTTATATTCAGCATTATATACAAAACTACACCTGTCGTAGTAAGGCAAAAAATTAAGTAAGTAAAAAATTAAAATGTTCTTTATTTGCCACATGCATCATCATTTAAGCAGAAAATGTTAAGGAATTGGCCAAAAACATAAACATCATAACTACTAATGAAATTCTGAAGTCTGCATGGTCAATATTTAAAATCCATGTTGGTCTATGTAATAAGTGATAATCATGTAAAATTTTAAGAAAAAACTAGGAATAAATTTAACAAAAAGAAACATAACTACCAAACATTGAAAAGTATTACTGAATTAACAGTCTATGCAAATTGTGGCATATCATATTCAAGGATTACAAGGATGCATTTTTTAGGATTTAAAAGCATAGTTCTATTGACTAAATGATCATCTCAAATAACTAAATGACTAAAGTATCATCTCAAATAAAACAAACAGATTTTTTTGTGGAAGAAATAGATATTGACACCCAAATTCAAAAGGAAATGCAGTGGACTTAAGAGTAGATATTGCATAAAAATAAAAACTAAGTTGGAATGCTCACCTCTAGTTCCTGGCTTTATATATATATGAAAAAAATGAGTCTAAGCCTCTGCATTTATTCAAGAATCTGGTAGTATTGTGGAATCAGAAAGCAAAGGCTAAGAAAACTGAATGCTTCCCAGATGAGTTGCAAAAATATGTTTAAGAAGCTGGAAAGATGGGCTAGGGATTAAGATCATGTTCTGGTCTCCCAAACAACCCAGGATTGAGTCCTAGAACACACATCAAGGAACATGCAGGTACCTATAACTCCTGCTCCGAGAGGATCTAACACCTCTGTTCTTAGCTGGCACCTGTATTCACATACACATAAGCACACAGAGACACATAGGCACATAATTAAAAATAATGAAATAAATCACTTGTATGTATATGATTTAGAGCTATTTGATATTGGATAACCAAGTATGGGGCTCATGAGTAGGCAACAGTATTTCTTGTACTCTCAGCTTTTCTTAGTTGCCTGCAATTCTTTGCCTAGGGGCAGAGCCCTGTAATATTTACTGTGCAGGTTTTATTATCTATTTAAACATTTAGAACTATAAATACATAATGGGAAGGAGCATTTTTCCCTCTGTGAGCTATATCTTAATTTTAAATGTTATCCTCATAAATAAGTAGTCTGAAATGAAAGCAAAATGATATTCCATGTAAACAAAATATGACAAAATAACCTCACGGTTTCCCCTGAGAAAATAATGAAAAATCCCTCTACATGCAAACTTGACCTACATGTAAGACACACCAAGGCAGTGGTTCTCAACCTGTGAGTCGACACCCTATTGGGGAACAAATGATCATTTCACAGGGGTGGTAGATATGCTGCATGTCAGGTATTTACATTATGATACACAACAGTAAAATAATTACACTTATGAAGTAGCAACAAAAAAAATAATTGTATTGCCGGGCAGTGGTGGTGCACGCCTTTAATCCCAGCACTTGGGAGGCAGAGGCAGGTGGATTTCTGAGTTTGAGGCCAGCCTGGTCTACAGAGTGAGTTCCAGGACAGCCAGGGCTATACAGAGAAACCTTGTCTCAAAAATAATAATAATAATAATAATAATAATAATAATAATAATTGTATGGATGTTAAAACAACCATAAAATATACTATATCTTTGTAATACTTCCAAGGCCATATTAAGTAGGTGCGAACAATTCTTTGTTCATATACTGTATGCATGCTTCCTTAGTAGCCAAATTATATCCTAACAAAGTTGTTAAGAAACAAAACCTATTAACCAAATCATTCTAAAGTAGCCATTAATACAGAATGCTAAAACTGAATAAGAAATTACAGCCTGGTTTTCATTGAATGACAACTTGTCTTCTATAACAAGGTAAAGAAATTTTTGGAAAGTTTAACACACTTAATATTCTCCATCAAGTGTCACAAAAATAAATTAAGAAAAAATGATCACCCAGTAGCTGACAGGGTATAATCTTTCATATTAATTATATTTCTAAGATCTACCTAATGTACTAACCCTTTAAATTATATGCATAAAAAGAATGAGTCATAATTCCCCCTTAGAGATTTGGAATTATCAAACTCACCGTTGAGACTTGAATCTGCACTCTTCATTTTAAGGTCATAATAATATAGTTTTTATTCATAAAAAATTAGATTATATTACCCTAAAATAACATCTTTTGTACGGATTTAAATGATTTAACATTATGAGAATATAAATAAGTTTATCTGAAAAAAATCACTTGCCTCACATAGTCAAACATCACTTCTGCATTTTTTTTTTTAGTAGAGTTAGATGCTTGCTCTTCAGTGTTTGTCTAATTATGTCTGGACTAACAGTCATAAGAAAATCTAAGCTGGTAATTTCAGAAAAGTTCAAAGGACTTTCTTCCAACTTGATTGTCTTCAGCGTCGATTATTTCTGCAGAAGCCATAACTTAAGTCGCAGGTGGAGTCTCCTCTTTATTTTTACTGCACAACTGAACAGCTTCTCACCTTTGGCATACAAGCCATGGCATTTTCCTTCCACAGGTATGAGAAATTTTGATTTGAAATTTTGTATAGAAAAGCAAAAGAATAGAAATTCTATAGTGAAAAGGAAAAATAAGACTTTGAGGTGAAACTTCCTCTGCCCTTTATAAAAGTGTATCATATCCTGTATCAATAAATAATTGAGCTGAGAAGCTATGAAGATGAGCACAAATTCCAGATATAGCTCAAGAGATATCTGGAGACTGACATATAATAGTTATGATTGCATATTTGTACAGTCGTTTCATTCTTGTGACTCACATATAAAATCATTTTCTTCCATTCAACAACTTGTTGCAAAATATAAGATACAATAGTAACACCAAATAGTAATTGAGTTGTGAAGCAAAATTTAGTCATTATGTGCTAAGTGGTTTACAAGAAATATTTCATTGAATAACCACATTATCACCAGGAAGGAGTCATTATCTGCTATGTTTTACAAAGCATAGAATTTCACAAATGCAAAGAAAATATTTGAGTTTCAATGACTCAGATATCTTAATCTGTTCACAATATGTTCCATAAAATATTCAATGAGTAGCTATAGCTATAACTTAGAATAAAGAAGGCATGTTTGCTATGTATATATTTATTTCAGAATATATAATTACAAACTACAATTCAATTTTTAAAAGGTAAAGAAATAGTAATGTAAGTAAAATATATTAGCAGTTAGTACATGGCAGAGAACTCAAATACAAGAAGAATGCTCCATCTCTCTTGCCATAAGAAATTATGATATAAATATATTGTATTTCAGCATCTGTTATGTTCATGAATACAATGGCCCTTTATATTCAGAAGACACCATTTTGCTTTAGTCCTACCCAACCTCTGGCTCTTAGAATTTATCTAACCCATCTTTTTCAATATTCCCTGAGTATTCAGAGGAGATGATAGGATGTGGGTATATCATTTATAGCTGAGTATTTCGTGGGTACTTACTCTCAGCATATTGATTGATAGACTCTATTAAAAGCCACTCCTTCGAAAAGAAGCTTCTCTCAAAAAATACTGAGAGATGCACCTATGAGTACAGACACACATATGTGATACTACACCCATTTACCAAAATAATAGTAGTAAGTTTATTACTTGGGCCTATGAGTTCCCCAGATAGAGGTTTCTGGCCAGAATTATAATACCAGGCATAAATTGCCTCTTATGGAGAAGGCTTTAAATCCCAGGAGAAAATGATTTCTTAACACAACAGCACTCATGACACCATTGTACTCGTGGCTATATCTTGCCTGACTAGTTATTATTGTGGTTCACAAGATTCACATCTGTGTAAGATTGATGCCTTCCAGCAATCTGTACAGATCCTTCTGATTTGCCTACAAAAGATCAAGTCAGACAATATGCCATCACAAATGGAGGCAGATACAGAAGACCCTGACCCCTAGCTGAGGAGTAACTGAGCAACTGAGCAACTAGCTGGCTTCTAGGGAAGGGAGGATCAGTTTGGTTCTTTGGGGATGGGGCTGTTTTTTAATGGGTGTGGTCTTGAAAGTTGGCTGTGCTACAATGGATGTTCCACACCCATATGTGGTTATACAGCACCAATTAGACTCAATGGGTTTTTTAAAAAGAGGACATTAAGAGTTTAGGTAAATATGAAAATATTGAATGCATGTATAAAATTATCAAAGATTAAAAATGTTTTAATATATTATTCTGCTGTATATCTTCTATTAACTATTAATATAAAATAATTTAAAATAATTCAAAATCAGTGGAGCTCAAACTCACACATGCTTCCAGTATCTCTTTGAAAATCAACTGACAATAGAGTCATACCTCTGAGGTCAAGGACTTCATGGATCAAAATATGGTTTACAAGTAAGCTAACTAGCATTAACTGTAAGGGTGTGTAAGTTTTCTATTGTGGTCATATCAAAATATCATAAATTTAATGGCTTATAAACACATAAATTTATTATCTTATAGCTCTAAGGATCACAAATGCAAAACTGATCAGCAGAGCTAAGGCTCCAGAAAATCATCAGACACCTTTCCCAGCTTCTAGACTTCCTAGGCTCACAAACCTCCATGACTCTGACCTTACCTTCTGTTGTCAAAGATGACCCATAGCCTTCTTATAAGTCCTTTTTACTTAAGCATATCTGAAAATGCCTAATCACCATGAAAGGTAACAGTTTACAAGTTTTATGATAAAGTAACTATAAATATGGAAAACTACTATTTTTATTTATTTATTTAATTATTTATTTATTCTTATTATATATTTTATTTATTTACATTTCAAATGTTATCCTCTTTCCCAGTTTTCCCTTTGGAAATCCCCTATCCTGTCTTCCCACCCATGCTTCTATGAGAGTGCTCCCTCACCCACCCACCTACCCACTCCTGCCTCCATGCCCTCTCATTCCCCTACTCTGGGGCATCGAGCCTTCACAGGACCAAGGGCCTTTCCTCCCATTGATGCTAGATAAGGCCATCCTCTGCCACATATGTGGTTGGAGGAATGGGTCCCTCTTTGGTTGATAGTTTAGTCCCTGGGAGCTCTGGTTAGTTGATATTGTTGTTCTTCCTATGGGGTTGCAAACTCCTTCAGCTCCTTTAGTCTTTTCTCTAATTCCTCCGTTGGGGACCCCATGCTCAGTCCAAAGTTTGGCTGTGAGCAGCGCCGCTGTACTTGTCAGGCTCCGGCACAGCCTCTCAGGAGACAGCTTTATCAGGCTCCTGTCAGCAAACACTTCTTGACACCTGCAAAAGTGTCTGGGTTTGATGTCTGTACAAGGGATGGAGCCCCAGATGGGGCAGTTTCTGGATGGCCTTTCCTTCAGTCTCTCCTCCACACTTTTGTCTCCCTATTTTCTCCTGTATGTATTTTGTTCCCTGTTCTAAGAAGGACTGAAGCATCCACACTTTGGTTTTCCTTCTTCTTGGACTTTATGTGGACAGTGAGTTGTATCTTGGGTATTCTGTGCTTTTGGGCTAATATCCATTTATCAGTGAGTTCATACCATGTGTGTTCTTTTGTGACTGGGTTACCTCACTCAGGATGATATTTTCTAGTTCCATCCACTTGCCTGTGAAATTCATGAATTCATTGTTTTTAATAGCTGAATAGTGCTCCATTGTGTTAATGTACCACATTTTCTGTATCCATTCCTCTGTTGAAGGACATCTGGGTTCGTTCCAGCTTCTGGCTATTATAAATAAGGCTGCTATGAACATAAGGACACATAGGAGCATGTGTCCTTGTTATATATTGGAGCATCTTTTATGTATATGCCCAGAAGTGGTATAGCTGGGTCCTCAGGTAATACTATGTCCAATTTTCTGAGGAACCACCAGACTGACTTCCAGTGTGGTTGTACCAGCTTGCAATACTACCAGCAATGAAGAAGTGTTCCTCTTTCTCTACATCCTCACCATTTCAATCTCTTAGTTGCAGTTTTGTACTATTGACAGTTATTGGGTTAAAGTGTGTCCTGTGTTTGCCCCATTTCACTGCACTCTCCCCATGCTGGCGTCAGGCAGGCATCAGGCTATGGGAAGCTGCAAGACCCCACTCTGGGGGTGGGGAGTGTAGTCTGAGGTTTCCAAGGACTGTTGGAGTTGGCTATTGGGGGTGGGGTGTCCACTTGGACAAAAAGTGGCCGGGACCAGCTGGTTCTCAGGCTCTTGGGCCTCCAGACTCCACTGGGAGCAGTGAAAGAACCTAGAATGAAATGGGACTGGCTTGGCCCAAAGCCAAAGGGGGAGAAAGGGAGAGAAGCTCTAGCTGCTCCCTTAAGGGATGAGAGTCCTTGGCTTGGTCAGCTCTCTTGGCATGAGTTGGTGGTCGCTGTGACTGAGAACGCAGAGAGGTCTTCTGCGTGAAGTTAGATGGTGGCTCTGTAGGGGACAGCCTTCTCCATTGTTCCCCACTGCGGATCCTGAAGAAAAAAAAAATAGTCCATGGTTTTTGTTTTGTTTTGTTTTGTTTCTTTTTGAAACTCAGATCAAACACCTTTTTTTATTGGATATTTTATTTACATTTCATATGTTATCCCCTTACCCCATCCCCCACCCACCAGGGAACCCTCCATCCCCTTACCCCTCCTCCTTCTTCTCCGTGGATGTAACCCCCACCTACCCCCCCCACTCCCACTTCCCCACCCTCAAAATTCCCACCCCCTGGGGCGTCCAGCCTTCATGAGGTCAAGGATCTCTTCTTCCACCTGTGCCCAGAAGGGCCCTCCACTCTTACATATTCAGCTGAAGCCCTGGATCCATCCATAAGTGCTCCCAGGCTGGTGGTTTAGACCCTGGGAGCTGTGGTTGGTTGGTATTGTTGCTCTCCTCATGGTGCCACAAACCCTTTCAGCTCCTTCAGTCCTCACTCTAACTCCTCCATTGAGAACCTCATGATCAGTTCAATGGCTAGTTGTGAGCATCTGCCTCTGAATATCTCAGACTCTTGAAGGCCTCTGAGGAAACATCCATATCAGGCCCTTATCGGCATACACTTCCTGACTTCCACATCAGCATCTACCTTTGGTGACTGCACATGGGATGGATACTCAGGTGGAAAGGTCTTCAAATGTCCCCTCCTTCAGTTTCTGTCCCTCACTTTGTCTCCATATTTGCTCCCTTGAGTATTTTGTTGCTCCTTCTAAGAAGAACTGAATCACCCCCACTTGGTCTTCCTTTTTTATGAGCTTCATGTGGCCTGTGAGTTGCATCTTGGGCATTTCAAGGCTCTGGGCTAATATCCAATAATCAGTGAGTGAATACCATGTGTGTTCTTTTAAGATTGGCTTACTTCACTCAGGATGATAATTTCTAGTTCCATCCATTTACCTAGGAACCTCTCGAATTCATTGTTTTTAATAGCTGAGTAATACTCCATTGTGTAAATATACCACATTTTTTGAATCCATTCCTCAGTTGAAGGACATCTGGGTTCTTTCCAGCTCCTGGCTATTATAAATAAGGCTGCTATGAACATAGTTGAGCATATGTCCTTGTTATATGTTCGAGCATCTTCTGGGTATATGCCTAGGAGTGGTATAGCTGGATCCTCATGTAATGCTATGTCCAATTTTCTGAGGAACCACCAGACTGATTTCCAAAGTGTTTGCACCATCTTGCAGTCCCACCAACAATGGAGGAATGTTCCTCATTCTCCACACCCTCGCCAGCATCTACTATCACCTGAGTTCTTAATCTTAGCCATTCTGACTGGTGTGAGATGGAATCTCAGAGTTGTTTTGATTTGCATTTCCCTGATGACTAAGGACACTGAACATTTCTTTAGGTGCTTCGCGGCCATTTGAGTTTCTTCTGTTGAAAATTCTTTGTTAAGCTCTATACCCCATTTTTTAATAGGGTAATTTGGTTGTCTGGAGTCTAATTTCTTGAGTTCTTTGTATATATTGGATATTAGCCCTCTATCAGATGAAGGATTGGTAAAGATCTTTTCCCAATTTGTTGGTTGTCGTTTTGTCCTATTGACAGTGTCCTTTGCCTTACAGAAACTTTGCAATTTTATGAAGTCCCATTTGTCAATTCTCGATCTTAGAGCATATGCCATTGGAGTTCTGTTCAGGAACTTTTCCCCTGTGCCCAAGTATTCGAGGCTTTTCCCCACCTTCTCTTCTATTAGTTTCAGTGTATCTGGTTTTATGTGGAGGTCCTTTATCCACATAGACTTGAGCTTTGTAGAAGGGGATAAGAATAAATCAATTTTCATTCTTCTACATGTTGTCCTCCAGTTGAACCAGCACCATTTGTTGAAAATGCTGTCCTTTTTCCACTGGACAGTTTTAGCTCCTTTGTCAAAGATCAAGTGACCATAGGAGTGTGTGTTCATTTCTGGGTCTTCAATTCTATTCCATTGATCTTCCTGCCTGTCTCTGTACCAATACCAGGTAGTTTTTATCACTATTGTTCTGTAGTACAGCTTGAGGTCAGGAATGGTGATTCCTCCAGAAGTTCTTTTATTGTTGAGAATAGTTTTCGCTATCCTGGATTTTTTGTTATTCCATATGAATTTGAGAATTTCCTTTTCTAACTCTGTGAAGAATTGAGTTGGGATTTTAATGGGGATTGCATTGAATCTGTAGATTGCTTTTGGCAAGATGGCCATTTTTATTATATTAATCCTGCCAATCCATGAGCATGGGAGATCTTTCCATCTTCTGAGATCTTCTTCGATTTCTTTCTTCAGGGACTTGAAGTTCTTGTCATACAGGTCTTTCACTTGCTTGGTTAGATTCACACCAAGGCATTTCATATTATTTACAACTATTGTGAAGGGTGTCATTTCCCTAATTTCTTTTTCAGTCTGTTTATCTTTCATGTAGAGGAAGACTACTGATTTGTTTGAGTTGATTTTATAACCAGCCACTTTGCTGAAGTTGTTTATCAGGTTTAGGAGTTCTCTGGTGGAAGTTTGGGGGTCACTTAAGTATACTATCATATCATCTGCAAATAGCGATATTTTGACTTCTTCTTTTCCTATTTGTATCCCTTTGACTTCTTTTTGTTTTCTAATTGCTCTGGCTAGGACTTCCAGTACTATATTGAATAGGTAGGGGGAGAGTGGGCAGCCTTGTCTAGTCCCTGATCTTAGTGGGATTGCTTCAAGTTTCTCTCCATTTAGCTTGATGTTGGCTACTGGTTTGCTGTAAATTGCTTTTACTATGTTTAGGTATGGGCCTTGAATTCCTGATCTTTCCAAGACTTTTATCATGAAGGGATGTTGAATTTTATCAAATGCTTTCTCAGCATCTAGTGAGATGATCATGTGGTTTTTTTCTTTGAGTTTTATTATATAGTGGATTACCTTGATGGATTTCCGAATATTGAACCATCCCTGCATTCCTGGGATAAAACCTACTTGATCATGATGGATGATTGTTTTGATGTGTTCTTGGATTCGGTTTGCTAGAATTTTATTGCGTATTTTTGCATCGATGTTCATAAGGGAGATTGGTCTGAAGTTCTCTTTCTTTGTTGGGTCTTTGTGGGGTTTGGGTATGAGTGTAATTGTAGCTTCATAGAATGAATTGGGTAGTGTTCCTTCTGTTTCTATTTTGTGGAATAGTTTGAAGAGAATTGGTATTAGGTCTTCCTTGAAGGTCTGATAAAATTCAGCACTAAAACCATCTGGTCCTGGGCTTTTTTTAGTGGGGAGACTTTTAATGACTGCTTCTATTTCCCTAGGGGTTATGGGACTATTTAGATGGTTTATCTGCTCCTGGTTTAACTTTGGGACCTGGTATCTGTCTAGGAAATTGTCCATTTCTTCCAGGTTTTCCAGTTTTGTTGAGTATAGGCCTTTGTAGTAGGATCTGATGATTTTTTTAATTTCTTCAGTTTCTGTTGTTATGTCTCCCTTTTCAGTTCTGATTTTATTAATTTGGAGACTGTCTCTGTGCCCTCTGGTTAATCTGGCTAACGGTTTATCTATCTTATTGATTTTCTCAAAGAACCAACTCCTGGTTTTATTGATATTTTGTATTGTTCTTTCTGTTTCTATTTGGTTGATTTCAGCCCTGAGTTTGATTATTTCCTGCCTTCTACTCCTCCTGGGTGTATTTGCTTCTTTTTGTTCTAGAGCTTTTAGTTGTGCAGTCAACTTGTTAGTGTGTGCTCTTTCCAGTTTCTTTTTGTAGGCACTTAGAGCTATGAGTTTTCCTCTTAGCACTGCCTTCATTGAGTCCCACAAGTTTTGGTATGACATGTCCTCATTTTCATTGAATTCTAAAAAGTCTTGAATTTCTTTCTTTATTTCTTCCTTGAGCAAGTCATCATTGAGTAGAGAGTTGTTCAGTTTCCATGTGCACGTGGGTTTTCCATTGGTTTTGTCATTATTAAAGACCAGTCTTATTCCGTGGTGATCTGATAAGATGCAAGGGATTATTTCAATCTTTTTGTATCTGTAGAGGCCTGCTTTGTGACCAATTATATGGTCTATTTTGGAGAAGGTACCAAGAGGTGCTGAGAAAAAGGTATGTTCTTTTGTTTTAGGATGAAATGTTCTATAGATGTCTGTTAAGTCCATTTGGTTCATAACTTCTGTTAATGTCAAAGTGTCTCGGTTTAGTTTCTGTTTCCATGATCTGTCCATTGCTGAGAGTGGGGTGTTGAAATCCCCCACTATTATTGTATGAGGTGTTATGTGTGTTTTGAGCTTTAGTAAAGTTTCTTTTATGTATGTAGGTGCCCTTGCATTTGGAGCGTAGATGTTCAGAATTGAGAGTTCACCTTGGTAGATTTTTCCTTTGATGAGTATGAAGTGTCCTTCCTTATCTTTTTTGATTAATTTTGGATGAAAGTCGATTTTATTTGATATTAGAATGGCTACTCCAGCTTGTTTCTTGGGACCATTGGCTTGGAAAATTGTTTTCCACCCTTTTATTCTGAGGTAGTGTCTGTCTTTGTCACTGAGGTGCATTTCTTGCATGCAGCAAAATTCTGGGTCCTGTTTGTGTATCCAGTCTGATAGTCTGCGTCTTTTTATTGGGGAATTGAGACCATTGATGTTAAGAGATATTAAAGAAAAATGATTGTGGCTTCCTGTTATTTTTGCTATTAGAGGTAAAGTTATGTTTGTATAGTTATCTTCTTTTGGGGTTGTTGGAAGATTACTTCCTTGCTTTTTCTAGGTTGTAGTTTCCCTCCTTGTGTTGGCATTTTCCATCAATTATCCTTTGAAGTGCTGGGTTTGTGGGAAGATATTGTGCAAATTTGGTTTTGTCATGGAATATCTTGGTTTCACCATCTATAGTGATTGAGAGTTTTGCTGGGTATAGTAATCTGGGCTGGCAATTGTGTTCTCTTAGGGTCTGTATGATATCCGTCCAGGCTCTTCTGGCTTTTATAGTCTCTGGTGAGAAGTCTGGTGTAATTCTTATAGGTCTGCCTTTGTATGTTACTTGACCTTTTTCCCTTACTGCTTTTAGTATTTTTTCTTTGTTTTGTGCATCTGATGTTTTGATTATTATGTGACGGGAGGTATTTCTTTTCTGGTCTAGTCTATTTGGTGTTCTGTAGGCTTCTTGTATGTTTATGGGCATCTTGTTCTTTAGGTTAGGGAAGTTCTCCTCAATAATTTTGTTGAAGATATTTACTATCCCTTTTAGTTGGGACTCTTCATTCTCATCTATACCTATTATCCTTAGGTTTGGCCTTCTCATTGTGTCCTGGATTTCCTGGATGTTTTGAGTTAGGAGTTTTTTGCATTTTGCATTTTCTTTGACAACTGTGTCAATATTTTCTACCGTATCTTCTGCATTTGAGATTCTCTCTATCTCTTGTATTCGGTTGGTGATGCTTGCGTCTGTGACTCCTGATCTCTTTCTTAGGTTTTCTATTTCCATGGTTGTCTCCCTTTGAGCTTTTTTTATTGTTTCTATTTCCATTTTCAGATCCTGAATGTTTTTGTTTAATTCCTTCTTTGTGTTTTCTTGCATATCCTTAAGGGATTTCTGTGATTCCTCTTTAAGGGCTTCTATCTGTTTACTTGTACTCTCTTGTATTTCTTTAAGGGAGTTACTTAATTCCTTCTTATAATCCTCTATCATCATCATGAGAAGTGATTTTAATTCTGAATCCTGCTTTTCAGGTGTGATGGGGTGTTCAGGGCTTGCTATATTGGGAGAACTGGGTACTGATGATGCCAAGAAACTTTGGTTTCTGTTTCTTATGTTCTTGCGCTTGCCTTTCGCCATCTGGTTAACTCTAGTGTTGCCTGCCCTCACTGTGTAAGACTGGAGTCTGTATTTCCGGTTATCTTGCTTGTTGCAGAGCTCCTCAGAGTCCAGATGTCTCTGTAGTCTTATGATCCTAATCTTGGTGTCTGCTGCTCTGAGTGCAGTGGCTCCTCTAGGATGACTCAGGAGTCAGTATCTCCACAGGACAGGAGTAGATCAACTCAGTGTCAGCTGCTCTGAGTGCAGTGGCTCCTCTAGGATGACTCTGGAGTCAGTA
>NW_021604594.1:3705618-3753535 GCF_004785775.1 Grammomys surdaster
CAACTCTGTGTCTGCCCCAGCCCACAGGACCAGGCAGGGGAGGAAGGCTAGTCCATGGTTTTAAGATGTTTATTGTCACGGCAGAAAGTAGATGAAAAACTGTACCCCAGTTTCTCAGGGTGGGCCTGAGGTTAAATACCTTTTGCATAGAGGAGTGTCTGGGAAGGAAACCTTAATTGGCTATGCCCTTCTGGCCTTTAGGTACCTCATTAATATGAAGATCTGTCTTGAGGCTCCATGGCCTATAGTCACACCCTCTACTTGTGGAGGGGCTAGTAGGGGCATTGTCTTGTTCGACTAAAGGACACAAATCTATGGAGGGCTGTTGGCCTCGTGTCAGGAGCCTGGAGACTGGGAGTGTGGCAAAATGCATGCTGTTCCTTAGGTCCCTGGGGGTCTCTGGCAGTTTCAAGCCTGTGCTCGACCAGAAACCAGGTAGTCTTTCAAGGTCCAATAGACAGTGTCCTTTGCCTTACAGAAGCTTTGCAATTTTTTGAAGTCCCATTGTTGATCTTAGAGCATAAGCCATTGGTGTTCCATTGAGGAATTTTTCCCCTGTGCCCATTTGTTCAAGGATCTTCCCCACTTTCTATTGTAATGAAATTCTATACAACAATAAAAAGTTGCTTAGATTCTCTATTCTTATTTCCATTTTTAAAAGAAAAAGTTAGTCTCAATGTCTCTATCTCTCTGTCTCTATCCCCCACCTCATCTGGTTTTTCAGGATAAATGCAATTCAAACAATTAGAATAATTATTTTTACCCATGTTGTCAAAAGATTGCCATTTGGAACCTCTTTGAACTGGTTTCTCTGGGCTTATTTTTTCAAACAAGACTCCATTAATCTTTGAAGCCTCCTTGATTTCAAGCATAATTAGTCTCTTTATCACCTTGTACTTTCCTTGACCCACATTTCAAGTCATCCATTTCTCCAAGGGAGGAAAAGGGTTAGAAGACACAACCTTGGTAACATGGACAATCACTGTTACTGGAGTGAATTTTTTCTAAGTAACTTCAGGGTAGAGTGCTATATATTTAAAATGTATAACTCTGCCTTCATATTTGTTATGTAATTTGAATATTTTATCTTTTGTCCTGCAATTCAATCTTCTATTAGATTATTTCATTATCATATACTGTATTAACAATTATTTATTCTTTAATATTGTAAATCGGGACTAACAATACAATAATAGCATATTATAATGTAAACATTAGACTGCTTGGCAATGGTTTTGTTCAGATATATCTAAACCTATTCTAAAATTTATTACAGAAGCTCACAGAGCCTACATTGTTTCAACAATTTTGAAAAAGAAAAGAATAGAGTAGAAAGAGTCATTTTACTCTAAGCTACAGATTACTGTATAACCACAATAATTAAAACATCATGGTACTGGCAGATGAACAGGATCGAAGACCAATGAGACAGAATGGAGAACCCAAAAATAAACCACACAAATACTCCCAAATGACATTTGACAAAGGAACAGAAATAATTCAGTGGAGGAAGGATCGTTTTCCCAATAATGGTACAGATACAACTGGACATCCATAGGTTAAGCCAAAGAAGCAACATGAAGTTCACATCTTATTTTAAAATTTCTTGAAATTTCATATTTAAACGTGTAATGTGAAAACAGAAACATATTTTTAAAAGAAAGCATCTTCAATAAATGGTATTGATCTAACTGATTGTCTAGATGTAGAAAAATGAAAATAGACTCATTATTTGTCACCTTGCACAAAGCTCAAGTCCAAGTGGATCAAGGATCTCAACATAAAACCAGATACACTGAATCTATTAGAAGAGAAAGAGCCTTGAACTCATTGAAACAGAGGGAAATTTACTACACAGAACTCCAATGGCTCATGCTGTAAGATCAAGAATTGATAAATGGGACCTCATAAAAAAGCTGGAAAAGCTTCTGTAAGGCAAAGGACATAGTTAAATAAAACAAATTTGCAACCCACTGATTGGGAAAAAATCTTCACTAACCCCACATCCAATAGAGAGCTAATACACAAAATATATAAAGAACTCAAGAAGCTAACCACCAAAAAATCAAACAACCCAATCAAAAAAAGATGGGGTATAGAACTAAACCAAGAATTCACAACAGAGGAATCTCAAATGCCTGAGAAGCACTAAAGAAGTGTTCAAAGTCCTTAGTGATCAGAGAAATGCAAATCAAAACAACCATGAGATTCCACCTTATACCAATCAGAATGGCTAAGATCAAAACTTCAGGTGACAACACATGTTGGTGAGGATGTGGAGAAAGAGCAACACTCCTCAACTGCTGGTGGGATTGCAAACTGATACAACCACTCTGCAAATCAATCTGGAGATTCCTCAGAAAATTTGAAGTAGATCTACCTGAAGACCCAGCAATACTACTCTTGGGAATATACCGAAAAGATGCCCCACCATGCCACAAGGACACATGTTTCACTATGTTCATAGTGGCCTTATTTGTGATAGCCAGAAAATGGAAAAAATCCAGATGTCCCACAACAAAAGAATAGATATAGAAAATGTGGTTTATTACACAATGAAATACTACTCAGCTATTAAGAACAAGGACATCCTGAGTTTTACAGGCAAATGGATGGAACTAGA
The DNA here is from genome assembly GCF_004785775.1 of Grammomys surdaster. Taxonomy (NCBI): domain Eukaryota; kingdom Metazoa; phylum Chordata; class Mammalia; order Rodentia; family Muridae; genus Grammomys; species Grammomys surdaster. The sequence goes on from NW_021604594.1 coordinate 3,708,242, forward strand.
GCATATCCTGAGTGAGATAACTCAGAACTAAAAAGACATGCATGAACTACAGGGATGGAAATGGAGAGAAGCCCGAGGAGAAGAAGGTCCACCAACAGGCCCAAAGTGGGATCCAGCTCAAAGAGAGGTCCCAAGGCCTGAGACTATTACTGAGGCTATGGAACACTCACAAAAAAGGGACTTACCATGACTGCCCTCTCGGAGACCCATCAAGAAGCTGAAAGAGTCAGATGCAGATAATTGCACCCAACGAATGGACAGAAGCTGCTGAGCCCTGTGGTTGAATTAAGAAAAGGAAGCTGAGGAGAAGGGCATCCCTGTAAGAGGGCCAGCAGTCTCCTCAATTAATCTGGACCCTGGAGATCTCTCAAACACTGGACCACCAACTAGGCAGCATAGACCAGTTGATATGAGGCCCCAAACACATATTCAGCAGAGGACTGCAAGATCTGTGTTCAATCAGAGATGATGTACCTAACCCTCAAGAGACTGGAGGCCCCAGACAGTTTAGAGGTCGAGTAGGGTGGGGGGTGAGGGGTGGGGACAGCCTCTCGTGGAGACAGGGTGGTGGTTTGGAGGTATGGGATGTAGAATAGTAGGAGGATAGACTGGGGAGGGGAGAATAAAATCTGTAATGTAAAAAGATAAATAAACTAAAGAAAGAATGAAGAAAGAAAAAACAGATATATCTTCACTCCTTAGGGTAAGATTTAAAAAATTACTAAAATTACCATCAAAAGTAACATTCACAAAAGAAGCTGATACATTACACAAAAGTAAAAACTTTTCTTTCCAAAAGTTCTTAAAAAATAAAAAGACTAGGTAGAAACTGAAGAAAATGTTTATTAATAAAGTATCTGTCAAAGTCTATAATGTATAAATAACCTTCGAACAATAAAACAATACAAAGAAAAGGGGGAGAGAGAACAGTAAAAATCTCTGCAAAAAAAAAAAAAAGAAACAAAAGCTGAAGACACTTCACTGAAGGGGACTTAGAGATGACAGATGTCCAACATCTTTACACACTAGTGAACTGCAAATCAATCCACAGTGAGATGTCATACAGATCTATCAGAATGGCTAATTATGGTTAAGTAGTGATAAATAGCCAGTGCTGAAATGAACTGAGACATGAGATCAGCTGTGAGTAGGAGCATAAATGAGTCCATCCACTGTGTAACTCAGGATGACGTGCCCACAAAGATTCCAAGGGAAATCTTTCATATGACTGAGCTGTATGTCCAAAGAACCAATGGCAGAACACAGTCAGAAAACCTGCATACCAGGCTGACTGTGATTCTATTTGCAACAGTCAAGTCAGTCTGCCTAGATGACCATCAGTGAGAATAAAGAAAGGTAACGTGGCATATGTACACAATAGAGTTTAGCCTTTCAGAAAAGGGATTCTTTTTGAACATTTGTATTTTCTGCTATGTTCTCTTTACTGATCAGGTCCAAGATGCCACTTTTAACAGTAAATTTGTATGTATATACTTCCATTGATCAATGTATCCATCCATAATTTAATTTTAATTGCTGGGGTTCCATGGTCTGTTTTAACATACAATAAAGCTCAACCTTTCTCAGAATTTCAAATATCATATTTTTGCAACCATTATTTCTAATTTAGACACTTTTTAAAACCATCATACTGGTTCCAGGACGGAGGAGGGAAATTGGCATTTGTATTCTTAAACTTCATTAAATTTATAAATAAACTTAGGGAAAATTGACATATTGGTGATAAGACTTCATATCCAAAAACATGACACATTCATCTATTTATAGTATATTACTGTCTGTGTATCACAAAAGCAAGCTAAAAATAAGTGTATAAAACTTGAGTGATCTTATTATTTCTGTTGATACTAATAACTGTTGAGTCTTGCTGCACTGCTTCAGTACAGAGCACCATGGACATTCGGTGTGTATTTAATACATATTAACATTTATTGCAGGAATAAATAATACTGTTTGCCTATTCTAGGAACATATATAAGCACACGAAAAACATAAGTGAATATCAAAATACGAAATTTATAATAGTGTACCGTCTGATGTGATTAAGAAAAGGAAGTACAATCAAGGAATATAACAGAAAAGGCTATAATTGAATTTGAAACCTATATATCTAAGATATGTGCATGTTCATCATTTAGTGTGTTGTTGATTTTATATCCCATAAAACATTTCATGATGGAGAAAAGCAAAAACCATAGCCCCATCTGTTCCATAATTTTCTCCTAAAATATGTAAAAATAAGGACACACTTAGAAACTGGGCCTGTGTGCTTCTAAAGTGAACAAGTGACATATGTTTTACCAGTTTTTATAGGTACAATAGCAGACTTAGAGCTGTAATTTATGTGACCTATAAAAGGGTCTTTAAAAGCAAGTGGAAAATTCATGCATAGCTGATCTGTTTCTTCTATTAGCTGGACCATTTTATGGGCACTATAACCCTGTACTTGGTTAATGTTTTGCAATTGCGGCATTGAAAGCCTTATTTTGAACAAGGGACTCCACAAAGTATATAACCACTCCTGAAATGTAAACACAGATGCTGAAGAAAATCCCAGTTACATCAGTATCAATTCGAGTAAGGCCCTCCTAGATGCCACCTCAAGGTTGCTGCTCCCCTATTACAACACTATTAAGAAGCTGCAATTATCATGTCCTGATTGTTCTTTCTGGAATATCCTTCCAGTCACATATCTATAAGCTGGTGATGCATTAAAGTGCTTATGTAATGTTTTAGGAATTCGTTAACTTAACAAAATAAGAAAATTTTTGTCTTGCTATCAAGTAAATCTGCATTGACATCGTACATCTTCCATTTACTTGCTGTGTAATGAAAGTAACAAGCTTTAACATTCTAAAATTTAACTTTTGTCAATATTTATTTAATAATTTGTTGTTAATTAATCTGTTTTTCAAACAATTTTAATAAAATGGTTAAATTATCCATTCTAATACGGATTGCTTGTAGTGATTGGAGACATAAACATTTCTTCTGCAAAGAATTATCTGATACATTTTAAACATTCCCTATATTTTCCCAGGAAATTTTTATAAGAGGTGGGAGGTATATAATTTCTCTATGAATCAATGACTAACTATGTTGCACATGTCTTCAATCCCAATATTAAAATAAGCATAGACTGACTATATTTGTTAGTTAATATAATGAGGACAAAGTTATTGCATACAAAAGATATATATATATATATATATATATATATACACACACACACACACACACACATACACACACACACACATTCAACATAATAAGGTGCTAGTTACTCCTCTGTATCTGTCAGCTCTGGAGCTAAGATTAGGTACGAATGAATGGTAGTTGCATCTAATTATTTGGAGGACATAAAAGAAAATGTTGTAAGCTTGAATAGAATGAGCACTGTTTCAGAATCCTTGCACTTCCCTAAGTCAGTTGCTGGACAGCCTTGACTTAAGTTGTCAGGAAACAAAAGCCAGTGTAGATTCTTTAAGGCATACTTAGGAAAGTTCTTCACTGTTCAATAATAGCAAATGTTTATTAAGCACCAGCAGACACATTTGTAAGCTTTAGTTTTTCAAAACCTGCCTTTAATATGAATTCTTACATGCTTTAACCTCCTTTCTAGACCTTCACCCACCAGAGGTAGTGGAAAAGAAAGGTTATAAGGATGCAGGGTAAGTGGTCCTGTCTAGAAATTGTTCTTTGGAGCAAATCCCATCTGGGTTATCAGGAAATCAGCAGTTCAGTTCACAGTTCAGCTCGATTTACTTGCAAACACTTCACAAATATACCAGCAGTCCAGTTCAGTAGTGTTGGGATAGCAAACGTGAATCAGCAGTGGTGGCATGACCTAGCAGAAACAGCCAGGCCTCAGCCAAATCTGCATGAGTCAGCAGGAGCAATTAGGCCAGGAGAAGTTCTTTGCTGTGCCTCTCTCAATGAAGTGAAGAGCAGCGAAGACGTGAGACCAAGAAGCAATGAAAAGCTAGCTATGCAAGAAGCCTCTGTTACTGTCCATTGAGTCCTATTCTCTCTCCAATCATCACATGTCCTGGTCTTACCTCATCATATGTCTCAACTCAGCATGCGAGTCTGTCTTAGCAAAACTCCATATGAGTCTGTACCAGCTGTCATCACTCTGTCAATAGACCCGAGTCCTCAGAAGCAGCAAGAAGCCACGAGAACACCACCAGAAGTTTTTTGGTATCTTTCTCTCTATGGTGTCACAACAAATGGAGCTCAACAATGCTTGTAAAGTGAACCAATGTGTGTGTGTCGTTAGAATCCTTTATCACATGTTATTTCACGTGCTTGCCTTAGCATAACATCCTCTCACCTGTGTCCCCTTCAGCAAAACACTACTTCACATGTCTGCTTTAGTAAAATATCATCGAGCACAACTGACTTTCCAAGAAACCCAGAAGTTTCCACTTCACACAAGTATTCTTTAGAATGAATTGAAGTTTGGAACTGGTTTCATCTTAGGATGAAGAAGTAAAGGGTGAGAGAATGGGTTTGTTTTTGTTTTTTGTTTTTTGCGGGGAGGGGGTGTTTTTTGTTTTTTGGTTAAGATAGTTAAAATATTGAACACACCTGGGGTGTGATGCTGCAGTGATCCTATCAGACAGTGATGGAACAATGCTAAAATGTGTTGACGCTTCTGTTTGAATGAAGTCTACTTTGCTCACAAGAGACTCCACCAAGCAGCTGATGCACAGCAGAAAACCATGGCAACGGTATCTACCAATAGGAGAATATTCTCAAGAACCTAGCCATGGTCTAGGCAAAAGCAGGAAAATTCTCTATGAATTTTAAGAGAAATTTGGAAACTACCTCAACGGTTTCCAGTAGTGTTTCATGTTAATGATTAAAGGGAAAATATTTTTTATTAAGCTAAGATTTTGGTATAAGAAGAACATAAAAATGATATGTGGATTTAGGTGACATAGTAAACTTAATAAATAATATTAAAGAATGACATCCACACTAAGAAAGTTAGATTAGTTAAATAAAACACAGCATGTAGAAAACAAAGAACTGATCACCAAACCACTGCCTGTCAGCTTTCAGCCAATTTATGCAGACCTGAGACCCTGTAAGAATGGGACTAACTACAGGCCAATGCTGCAGACAGCCTAACTTGAGTTCTAATATACTTTTATGCACGAATGTAACAAAGAAAGCATTGATCCAAGGAAGGTTGTCTGAGTTCAGAAAAGCACAATCTGAAAAACATTTAAATAAATGTCAGTAAGCACATACTAAATAGTAACAGAGTAGCTCTTTCCAGAATGTTCTCAGGACAGACTAATTTAAACACTTCTGCCTGGCATGTACTATAGATTGTATCTCAGAAAGCATGAAAGCAAGGGAGATGGTCATATCCAGATTTAGAGTACATTGACCAGATTGTATTCTATAGCTATATTCTGCTATTCAACAAAAATAAACATGTCTTATAAATTGAAAGCAGATGTTTGTCACCGGAGCCATGAAATCACATCAAGAGCAATCCAGGGAACAAAATGCCCCTGAGGTAAAGGCCCTCTGCTTTTTTCCTGGAGTCTCCCTCACAGTTCCCCAAGGCATTTTTCACTGTATGTCATTCTTTTGATGGTGTTTCAACACTGCCCAGGCATCCCAGCACTGTTTACCTAAAGCTACTGTGGGATTCTGATTTGGTTTAGAAAAAGGGTTGAACATACATGCAATATATATATATATATATATTTATGTGTGTGTGTGTGTGTGTTCTTTGGAGAAAAAGAAAAGGTACATAATTTTAGTAAGAGTCAAACTAACTGTTGCACACACATCTGAAGCATTTCCAGTGAATAGGTATTGCTAACATCATTTGATAAGTGATGAAATCTGACATTGACTAATCAGAACTCGATGATAAAATGGACATCAGAACTAGCTGTGCACATATGAACCCAAATTCCATGGCCTTTCCATCATACCAGGATATCCAACCAAATGTATCTATAACTTTAGGGAAAATGATGACAGAGATATCTTTGATTCCTCCCACCATATGAATGGTCCTGTTGTCCTTTTGACGACTGTTCTTTTCAATACACATCTCTGGTTAAAACAATTTTTAACACTTTTTTTTTCTGCCTACAACAGAGAATTGTAACAGATACATGACTGAAAATAGCTTCTCTTTTCAAATATGTGCCACTTTCATCCTTCTATACACTGCACCCTGAAGATGTACCAGACTGTGCAGTGACAAACAAGCTCTCAGAGATATCTAGCTCAGAGACATGCTAACTTTATGATGTTTATTTTTGAGATAAAAAGAACAAAAGTCAAAAAAGAAATCAAGGACATGGCTAATTATTTTTTTCACTCGTGATCTAAAATACAAAGGCAATTGAAATACCATATACAGTTAGCACATATACTTATGTCAATGTGGGATATAAGATTGCATATATCAGTGAGAACTGTTTCAGCAGCACAGTGTCAAGAAAAGTAATTTTTTGCAGAATTCTTGCATTTATATTAAAAATGTCAACCAATTGACCCAATGGAATTTAAAATACATAATAGAGAAAAATGTTTATTTATATATTCTCTACAACTGTTCTTGCATTTTAAAAATGTTCAAATTCTGGACCAGGTAGGCTACCCACAGATCTTCTTCATTCTGTTTCCCAGGACTCAATTACCAGAGTTGTCTCTAGCACTGCAACAGAAGACTAGCCTCTCCTCCCTCCCTCATTCATGCCTCCCGTGAATCTCACAGACAATGCTGCTGCCCTCCACCCCCATTGCTGTGTCCCAGCCCCCAACTCAGGCAAACATTCCCTTCTCAACACCTGACAGAAGACCAGATAGGCTGCCAGCAACCTTCCATACTCTCTCTGTTCCAGAGACCCAACCCTCAGAGTTGTTCTGAGCACTTCCACAAGACAGCTGGAGCCTCCCTTCCTGCTTCTCCACTCCTCCTGTGGATCCCACAATCACTGCTGGCCTCCTCAGCCTCCAGCAGCAAGCATTCTCAGTGAACACACAGCCACACAGGCTAGTAAAATGGGCAACACACAGCCAACCTAATCTCTGAAAATCCAGAGAGATTTTCAGAAACCAAAGAACAAAACACTCAGTCAACAAACACAAACTCAGAAATCAGCACCTAGACCTATAATCACTCCAAACCCAGATGCCTAAACACCAACAAAGGAACACAATACATATCAGCCAGGGCAATATGTCTCCACCAAAGCCTGGCTATCTTACCACAACCAGCACTGAATATTTCAACATAGCTGAAGAAAAAAATATTTTAAAATTGAGATAAAGGTGACAAAAGTCCTTAAAGAGGAAAGTTATAAATCCCTTAAAGAAAGTCAGGAAAATGTAAACAAACAATTGGAGGAAATGTATGTATCCTTTAAAAAGCCTAGAGTGGGGGATGGCAAAAACAGTTGAAAGAAATGAATAAAACTGTTCAATTCTTCAAAGTGGATATAGAAACAAAACACACACACACATGAAAAATTTAAGAATATGAACAAGAACTACATATACAAGCTTCACAAACAGAATAAAACAGAGGATCTTACGCATTTAAAAATGTGATAAAATAAATAGATATACATCAGTCAAAGAAAATGTTAAATCTAAAAAATTCCTGACACAAATCATCCAGGAAATCTAGGACAGTATGAAAAGACAAAACCTAAGAATAATAGGAAAAGAAGAATAAAGGAAAAGAATTCAAGCCCTCTAGTGGATGAAGGATTGATAAAGGTCTTTTCTCAATCTGCCTCACCTGGCGATCCATCCCATATTCAACGGCCAAACCTGAAAGCTATTGTGGATGCTGGGAAGTGCTTGCTGATGGGAGCCTGAAATGTCTATCTCCTGAGAAGCTCTGCCAGAGCCTGACAAATACACAGGCAATGCTCTCAGCAAACCATTGGACTGAGTGCAGAGTCCCAATGGAAAAGTTGGAGAAGGGACCGAAAGAGCTTGAGAGGGTTTGCAGCTAGGTTGGGGGAGCAACAGTGTCCAGCCAGACCCTCTGGAGCTCCCAGGGACTGGACCACCAACCAAAAAGTACACATGGAGGGACTCAACAAAATTACAGGAATTAGCAATCATTGGTCATTGATATCTCTCAATATCAATGGTCTCATTCCCTAATTTAAAAAATACAGAATAGATGTGTAAAGCAGAATCCATCCTTCTGATATATACAAGAAACATAGCTCAACATATAAGATGAACATTGCCTCAGGGTAAAGGGTTAGAAAAAGATATTCCAAGCAAACAGACCTAAGAAGCAAGCAGACATAGCCTTATTAATATCTAGCAAAGTAAACATCAAACCAAAATTAATCATAAGATATAGGGAAAAATACTTCATATTCAAAGGACCAAGATGCCTTGCAATTCTTTTTTTCTCCCTCTTTTTTTAATTAATTGTTGTATTTATTTACATTTCAAATGTTATCCCCCTTCATGGTCCTTTTTTTTTTATTAATTATTTTATTTTCTTTATTTTTTCTACTTCCATTTTTAGGTCTTGGACTACTTTGTTCAATTCCTTCACCTGTTCAGTTGTGTTTTCCTGTATTTCTTTAAGAGATTTATTTGTTTCCTCTTTAAGGGCTTCTACCTGTTTACTTCTATCTTCCTGTATTTCTTTCAGTGAGTTATTTATATCCTCCTTAAAGGACTCTATTATTTTCATGAGATAGGATTTTAGATCAGCTTGCTGATTTTCAGGTGTATTGTTGTATTCAGGGCTTGCTATGGTGAGAGAACTTAGTTCTGACAATGTCAAAGTATATTGGCTTCTGTTGCTTATGGTTTTGTGCTTGCCTCTCACCAGCTGATTATCTCTGGGTTTGCTGGTCTGGGTGTCTCTGTCAGGAGCCTCCCTCTTGTGTCCCTGGGTTGCTACAGGTCTCCTGGTAGACCTTGTGGCCTTGACTATATAAGGCCTCCTTTCGGGCCTTCAGACTGTGGGGTCTTCAGAGGAGCAGTCAAGCATTGCCCTGTGTGTAGCTGTTCTCCAGGAAGGCCTTCATACTGTGGGGTCTGTTGCCCTGTGATGCAAGGATGGTTCAACATATGAAAATCTATCAATGTAATATATCATACAAATAAATTGAAAGAAAAATTCACACAATGATCTCAATAGTTGCTGAAAAAACCTTTGACAAAATCCAAAGATACAAGGCACATACCTAAACACAATAAAGGCAATATACAGCAAGGTGATAGTCAACATCAAATTAAATGGAGAGAAACTTAAAACAATTCCACTAAAATCAAGAGCAAGACAAGGATGCCTACTCTCTCTGTATCTATTCAATATATCACTTTAAGCTCAAACTAGAGCTATCATAACAACTAAAGAAGATTAAGGGATACAAAGAAATCAAAAGTGTCTCTATTCACAGATGATATGATACATAAATGATGAAAAAAATTCTAAAGAACTCCTACAGCTGATAAACACCTTCAGCAATGTGGCTGGATACAAAATTAACTCAAAAAGAAAATCAGTAGCCCTCCTTTATACAAACAGAAAATGAGCTGAGAAAGAAATTAAGGAAACAATACCCTTTGCAATAGCTACAAATAATATTAAATATCTTGGTGTAACTCTAACCAAGCAAGTGAAAGACCTGTATTACAAGAACTTCAAGTCTCTGAACAAATAAATTGAAGAAGGTATCAGAAGATGGAAAGATCTCCCATGTTCATGGAGCAGTGGGGATTAACATAGTAAAAATAGCTATCTTACCAAATGTAATTCCCATCAAAATTCCAACACAATTCTTTACAGAGTTCAAAAAAGAAATTCTCAATTTTATAGGAAAAAATGCAAAAAGCATAGCTAGTTTTAGGATAGCTAAAACATTCCTAATGTTTTAAATTTAGAAGTTTCGAAGTTTAAAAGAACTTCTGGAAGTATCACCATCCCTGATTTTAAGGTGTACTACAGACCAAAGGTAATAAAAACTGAATAGTGTTAGTACAGAGACAGACAGGTTTGTCAATGGAATTGAAGTAAATAGCCAGAAATAAACTCACACTACTATGGATACTTGATATTTGACAAAGAATCCAAAATTATACAATGGAAAAAGGGACAACACTTTCAAAAATGGTGCTGGTCTAACTGGATGTTGGCATGTAGAAGAATGCAAATAGATCCATATTTATCACACTGCACAAAACTCCAGTCCAAGTGAATCAAAGACCTCAATATAAAACTATATAGATGAAATCTAATAGCAGAGAAAGTAGGGGATAGCCTTGAATGCATTGGCACAGGAGATAGCTTTCTGAACTGAACACCAACAGTTCAGGAACTAAGATCAATAATCAATAATCTGAAAAACTTCTGTAAGTAAAAGGACACTGTCAATAGGACAAAACAGCAACCCACACAATGAGAAAAGATCTTCACCAACCCTACATTCAACAGAGGACTAATATACAAATATATAAAGAACTCAAGAAATTAGACATCAACCAACAAAACAAACAAAAAAAACAATTAAAAAATGAGGTACAGAGCTAAACAGAATTCTCAACAAAGGAATCTGTAATGGTGAGAAGCACTTATAAAAAATGTTCAACTGCCTTAGTCATCAGGGAAATACAAATGAAATTACTCTGAGATTCTATCTTGTTGCTGTCAAATGGCTAAGATCAACAATTCAATTGACAGCACATACTGTTGAGGCTGTGGTTCAAGGGGAATATTCTTCCATTGCTGGTGGGAGTGCAAACTTGTATAACCACTTTAGAATCAATCTGGCAGTTTCTCAGAAAATTTAGACTAGTTCTACCTCCAGACCCAGCTATACCATTCCTGGGCATATACCCAAGAAATGCTCCACCATACCACAAAGACACTTGTTCAACTACGTTCATGGTAGCATTATTTGTAATAGCCAGAAACTACAACCAACTCAGATGTCCCTCAAGCAAATAATGGATAAAGGAAGCGCAATGGAATGCTATGCAGCTACTAAAAACAAGAATATGAAATTTATAGGCAAATGGATGGAACTAGAAAATAATATTCTGAATAACTTAACCCAGACCCAGAAAGACACACATGGTATATACCCACCTATAAGAAGATATTAGCCATAAAGTGCTGGATAACCATGATATAATCCACAGACCCAAGGAGGCTAAGTAACAAAGAGGACCCAGTGGAGGATGCTTGAATCTCAGAAGGGGAAATAAAATAGACATTGGAAGTGGAAAGAGGAAACTGGGAGGGAGAGGAGATGGAGAGTAGAACTGGGTGGGAATCAGGTTAGGGAGAGAGAAGGTGGGGTGAGAGAGCTGGAAGAAAGAATGGAAATTAGTGGGAGTGGGAATTTCTGGGTCAATCCAGAAACCTGAGACAGGGAAGGATCCTGGGTGAATATGAGGTGGCATTAACTGAGACTACTAGCAGGCAGGGATATGGAGCCCAAAGTGATCACCTCCTATAGCCAGGCAGGGCTTCCAGTGGAGAGGGGGACACCAACTCACCCTCAAAAATCTTCAACCCAACATTTTCCCTGCCTACAAGTTTTTTGGGGATAAACATGAAGCAGAGATTGAGGTAAAGGTCAACCAATGACTGACCCAACTTGAGACACATCCCATGAAACAGAGCCAAAACCTGACACTATTAATGATACCCTGCTATGCTTGCAGACAGAAGCCTAGCCTCTCATCTGAGAGACTTCATCCAGCAGTTTATGGAAACAAATGGAGAGACTCACAGCCAAACATTAGGTGGAGCTCTTGGGGAAAGAGTCAGGGAAGCACTGGAGGAGTCAAGTGGGTCAAGGACAGCAACAAAATCTATTGGACCAACTAACCTGGGGTCTCATAGAGACTGAACCTCCAACCAAAGAGTAAGCATGGACCAGATCTAGGCCCCCTACACATATGTAGCAGATGTGCAGCTTATGCTTCATGTGGGTCCCCTAAAAACTGGAGCAAGGGCTGTCTCTGACTCTGACTTTGTTGCCACCTTTGGATTCCTTTATCCTAGCAGGTCTACCTTGTTTGGACTCAGTGGGAGAAGATGCCCTTAGTCCTGATGTGTCTTGATGTGTCAGGACTACTTGGTATAGGCAGGAGCGGGAGGGCTCCCTTTCTCTGAAGAGAAGAGGGGGAAGTGGGGAAAGGAAGTAGGAGCATGGACCTGGGAAGAGAGGAGGATGGGGAATTACTATCCGGATGTAAAGTGAATAAATAAACAAATGGAAAAGGTTTAATTTCTGATAATTTGTTAAACAATATTTTCATATTTCACTTTGTTACTACCCATGAAAGTTTCAACTCACATATTATTTATAACACTTATTATAATAACACTTTGGTGGTTATTTTTAATTTTCTAACACTTTTTTTATTGTTTTAGGAAATGAGACAAGACTAAAACATCCCTTTAAGTTGACTGTAAGAAGAACAACATCCTAAAACCACAAAGTTATTTTGAGAATGAAAACACTAGCCCAACTCAATAGCAGTGGTTATCTAATTATTTGGTTTCTACAATTTGACCTCTTAACTTACACTTCAGTGCCACATTTTTAATGATTTTTAATATATGACATTAACAGATGCTTTAGAAAACATCTAGAATATAGAAAATATTAGACCTTATTCCTCTGCTTTCAGATATCTGAAGGGGCCACTTATCCCAGGTTGATCAGTCTACTCAGGCATCTTGGAAAACTAAAGTTCCAAACTTCAGGGCTTTGGTCCTCACACTCTATTAGTGTTATTGTAAAGTGGCCAACCTTCTAATAAGGGCCACTGGTAGTAACTGTCAAAGTTTTAAATGTGTCTTCCTTCTTCTGTTCAATTATTCTGCACCTAAGAATTTAGCCTATAGAAATATACAGAGGACCCCCAAAATATGAAAAAATAAGTTTACTGCATTATTTCATGACACTGTAATTAGAAACAGGCTGATTAAACATCAATTGTGAGTTGATGAAATAATTTGTGATTTTTTTCAAAGCTGTGTTGCCTTTATACGATATTCTACAACAATGCATATTGAACCAGTGTATAACCCATTCTTGAATGAAGACAGAGCATCACGTGCATTATGGCTATTGTGTGTGACCTCACACATCCTGAAAGGTGTGGATCCAAGTTCTGACAGAAACATCTGTCTCCATAACCACCTTTGATTTCACTGAGCAGTTTTGACTTTTCAGTTCATACATTTAAACATTACACTAGTGACAACAGTACATATCGCTTTAATTTCTAGTACAACACCATAATTCAGTCAATTATCTTTAATGAAAAAAATCTTATACAATCTATTGAAGTTATTATGGCCCTAAACTACCTTAAAGTAACAAAATTCGTATACACATTATGCTTTCTGTTTCAGTTCCCAAATCTCAAAATCTATTCCTTCTGTTCCTCACATTACTTGTATTCTTAGATAGTTTCTGTGGGAATTTCTTGACTGTGGTCTTGTGCTTCCTGTTACTTTGTGCCTATTTCAAGCTTTCTCTCTTCTCCACAAAGTTGACAGGAGCTTCCTAATATCCTAAATTACATCTCTTTTTAGCCATAATCAATTTATGTTGTACATACCTAGAAACCCGACTGTCATACTTTTTTAATCAAAACTTTGGTTAGAAAAACAAAAATCTCATTATCTTTATATTCCTCCATAGATCCCACAAGAAAGGCCCAAATCACTGACAATGAAGTTCACAACATGCTTCAGAGGTCTTTCTGGAAGGACTTCCACATCATGGCTATCTTTACCACTTCTTAGCATGGCTAGAATTCCCTGATGATAGAAGCAATTGTGTGTGGTATGCTCCTTTACTTAAAGGTATTGCTGTCAACCCATCTCTACTTCTACACAGAAATTGATCTGCTTAAGAAACATCTCTTGACCACTGGGGCCAGAAAAGTCACAAAGCATTTTCAATGAAGGTAAGCAATAAGTCTTCTTCACAGAGTTTATAATCTTCTTTAGCCCATTAACATCCTTTTAATTATGTCAGAGATTACTAAATCACATTAAAAAAACAATGTTAACTAAGTATTTCCTTTATCTGTTTTCATAAAGGTGTTTTCCCTAAAAGGGATCTCTTTCTGGCTCAATGTCATTTTTTTTAGGAAAGAAAATATAACACAGCTTTTTAAAAATTAAAACAGATAAAAAAATTGCCTTTATTCATGTAATTTATTTTTTAAGACAGAGTCTCCCTAGGTCACTCTGGCTGGCCTGCAACTTGCTATAGAGACTATGCTAGCCTCAACTGACTCAGAGATACCTGTCTCTGTTTCCCATGTGTGGATTAGAAGTATGTGCCATCATGTCTGGCTTATTTGGGAACCTATTGAATGTTTACTATGTGCCAAATATCCTTCATAGTGCTGAAGGGACATCAGTGGGGAAATGAAGTACCTTATCCCAACAGCCTCTAAAGCACATCCCCAAATTTCTGATTCCTGTTTCTAAAATGGAAGCTTAACCAAAGATGAACATTGAGGATTTACCAATTTCTAGGATCTAGTTAAATATTTATGAACAACTAGTCCTTAAGAAGTACCTTTAAATAAATATGTGAAATTTACCAGATCTGTTGTGAAGCTGAAGAGAATAAAAATGACAAAGATTAATATTGTTAAGGAAAGATCATGGAAGAAAGTTGTACAGGGCTTATTTCACATAGTAGTTTTATATGCCTTTCTGGAAATGTATAAGTGATAGAAAGGGACACTTATAAAGACTTTTTATCTGAATAAAAATTCCAGAATGAAAATGCAACTGGAATTAAAGTACACATGTACTGGATAAACAAAATGTAGCAACACAATGGACTTTTATTCAGGCAAAAAGAACAAAATTTCATATGCAAAAATGAAATTAGAGATTATGTTAAATAATTTAGGCTCAGAAAAACAAATTATCATGTTTTCTCACATATACACAATCTAGTTTTGTTTTGTTTTAGGAAAACATAAAAGTAAGAGAGGAAGTATTTTGGGGAAATAGGAACATCAGGAGAGGACAGGGCTCCAAGGAGAAAGAAATGTAGCCTAACATACAAGAATTATGTTTCTGTAGTAAATTTGAATTTTTTAAATAAATAATTTTAATCAATAATCTTTTTCTAATTCCTATGTCATGGCATATAAAACCATGAATTAGCCTGTTTTCCATGGCTGTACTAAAATATTACATATAGGGCAAATGACAAAGATTAAATGCATATTTTCTGTTCTGGAAGCTAAAAAGGCCAAACCTGAGATACATCTACCAAGGATCTCTTTACTATATCAAATATGGAAGAAAATATTATATGCCAAAAGAACTGGTACATACTACATCTTATTTCTGGTTTTATAATACTACCTATCCCAGCATAGGGGAACCACAGTGACGATTTTATCTAACCCTAATTAGTTGCAAAGTGTTGTCTCTAAATATCATCAATAATTGAACTTAAGGATTATACTCCTAACACAAAGGATATCCTCAAGTACCAAAGGCGTATCTATTTTTCTATATAAAGACCTCAAATACTTGCAGCTTCTCATTCAGCCTTGATTCAATTAAGGAAAGATACTTTTTTAAAAGTCAATTTAATGGCTTTAATATCTAAAGAAGAAACTTAATCCTAAAGCTGATATTTGGGAGAAAAATGTGATAAGCTAGTACTAGAAAGAGAGAGATAAAATACTTGTGGTCTGCATAAAACTTGTATGTTGAAAATCTAGTGCACAGGTGATAGAATACGAGGTGGGTTTCTTTGGAGGTGAGTTAATGTTCTTACAGCCTGAGTTAAAGATCCTCCGAAGGTACCACTGTCTGCTTATGTTGCAGGAATTGTATTACTGGTGTATGGGTTGGGACTAGGTTTCACAATTCTGTATTTTGATTGGTTCTGGTTTTTCTGTAATGGTTTCCATCTATTTTAAAAAGAAGTTTCTTTGTGAGTGATGATCACTACACTTGCCAATGGGTATAATGACAAACATTTACGATGCAGTTAGGAATCATGTAGTTATAGGAAATTGCCACTTGTAAGTTCTCCAAGATCCAGACTTGTGTCACCCTGATGGCATACATACCTTGGGAGCAGCCAACAGCTCACTAATTAGACTCAGGATCTCCTCAACTAGAGGGAAATCATAATACTGGAAACCTTGCAAACTACCAAAAGCTGACTAGAAATGTTAAAAGTAACCCTACTTGTTATGCAGACAGTAGAAATCTGAAAGACAGAGAGAATATGGTTATGGTTGCAGGAGTACTAGCCATCCACACAAGGACTATAATCAAACCACAATTATAGCACCAAATGAAGAGACAGCAAAAGTAAGTACAGGTCCTGACTGGAGGGTTGTGCATGTCAGAAATAAGAAGGAAAAAAGGAAAGTGATGTCTGCTGTCGAACATCCCTAATGTGAGGGAGGTTATAATGTCCTGGAAGCCACTGACTTGCATCCTCCAAATGACTGGCACTCACTTATTTGAATTCCATTTCTACCCAAGAGGACTCAGAAATCATCACTGTGACATGACAGTCCTTTTGAGGAAAAAAACCACACTACATTCTCTTCTGCTGGAAAGGCAAAGTGATGCAGAATAAACATGAACTCCAGCTACAGGAAAATAAGAAAGTTACAATTCTGCCATGTGAGCTTTCCACGTAGAGATCAGGCCCACAGCGAACATTTGGAATCATGTGGACACTGAAATGCCAGATGCTGCCCAATTACAAATCTGTCCATTTTCACAATGCTCCTAGCGGCCATTAGCTAGGTTCATTATCATCTCTCCTGCCACAACGGACACTCTACCCCAGGGATTCAGGCTTCTTCAGCTGTGTTCCTGTTTGACTATTTTCTCTCCTTCTCTCAATCTGTGTTTATTTATTTCCATCTTTTTCTCTTTTTATTCTTCTTTATTCATGCTTAAATCACAGCCTAAGTGGAGAGAAAAGGCAAAATCAAAACACATGTTCCTTGAGATATAACCCTTTAAAACTAGAGTATTTTTAATATTTGATAAAAATCATATCTCCCCCTACCCCAATATCATTCTCTTACCAGCAAATTCCCACTCCTAGGGATCTCTGTTGTATAGCATCTTTGTTAATGATAGCAGCAAACTGGGATTGCAGGAGCAACAAACATTTCAGACCCTCCCAGCACAGTTTTCACTCCACCAAGTCACAATGGAACCCTTCAGACGTCACTTACTTTAAATGCTATTGTATCTGTGCCAGGTGAGTATGTATCTGCATCCATAAAGCCACAAATATTATTCTTTCACCCTCCCTCCTGTTATCCACCTTGATTTCCTAATGACTCTCACATTCCTTTTACTTTTCCTAAGTCAGCTTGTTTTCCTCCACGGGGTATAATTTAACAGCTTGTTTGGTCCCTTTTTTCTACCCCACTCATATATCAATGCCTTCTTGTTCTGGTCAGCAAATCTTCTGCCAAGTGTGTTCTTTCCCACTCTTCATTAGAGTACTCTTTCTTCTGCCAGGAGCAATAGTTTAGAATCACGAATCAGTGTCCAGAAGACTAAATTCTGTTCCTTGACACCATCTACAGAGCCAGCTGTTCACTTTGCAGTTCCTTCTGCATCTTCCAAAGTCATGACCTTCACTTAGAAGAAACTGAACCAACACCTGTGGCCATAGACCTTCAGTTTTTTTTACAAAGGCTCTATTCTCTGCACATTTTTCAAGGTCATATTTTCTTCATACTTTCAAGAGTTCTGAACTGAGAAACTAACTAAATATATCTTTTTGAAAACATTAGAAATGTTAGGTACATTCATAGATTAACTAATATTCAATTTTCATATATTCCTCATATTCATTTGTGAGTTTTGACATATTGATTTCTTTGTCTAGTTTTAAAGAGAATCAGTTTTATTCCACCACTAAAAATGGATGGGTCTCAATGTTTGAATCAAAGAACTTCTCTGAAAAATATTTTCATTTTACCTTCTGAGTTAAAGCAGAATAATTTTGCAGTGTTTTAAAGGTTTCTTAGATCCAAAAGTAAACATTTATACATATATATTATATATAGGGCTGTTGGTGATGGTGGTGGGTGTGTGTATATGTGTCTGTTTGTGTGAGTGTGTGTGTGTGTGTGTGTGTGTGTGTGTGTGTGTGTGTTCAGGAGCAAACCTATGAGTGAATGCATGTGAAGGTCAGAGGACAACTTACCAGAATTGGTTCTCTCCATCCATGTGTATACCAGGGATCAAAGTAGGTTGTCAGGCATGGTAGGAGACATCTTCACCTACTCAGCCATCTCAAAGATCTCCAAAATCAAATCATCAACCTAATACTTTCATATACTCACACACTCTTATGTTCACTAATTTTATACTTCTATTTAAACTATAAAATGACGATCCTATGAGTTGAGCCAAAAGTTGGAACTGTCAGATTAAGCTCTTAAAGAATACCATAGGCTTTTTCTGAAACTTCTAAAGGAAAGCATAATAAGAGTTCAAAATGAAACTTTAAATGAACCAAAACATTATTTTCAACATTTTGTTTTTAGTGTTCACCTGGGTTTCTACTGGGCCATGTTAGATGCCAACTGACAAATTAAATTGTACTAAGAGACATTTGGAAATGCTTACTGCTTACAAACAAATTCTCTCCCTCCCACTCACCCTCTTACAGTATAAGTAGTAGAGTCTAAAGTCTTAAAGGAGAAGAAAAACAGTCTTAGATAATTAGGCTGTTCCTCAGGATTTATGTTCTCTTGTTCATGATGGATGCTCTATACACTTAAAATACAGCACCAAGATCACACTGCCCTTTGAGAATTCAATAAGTTCTAGCTTTGTAGGATTTCTCAAATAAACTGCAGAGTCCCAATTGAGATTCCATTTCTACCAAATAACATATTATTTAATACAAATATATTTGAATCACATGGGATACATTCCTCCTAAAAAGTACTTGTTCTTTATCTACAATTCAAATATCCCTTGGTATCTTCTAGTTTTATTTGTGGGAAAAAAACAAAATTCCAAAGGCAAATTTCCACATGGTCAGTTCTTCTGGAAATGAATGCAGTCCAAAAGCTGGTCTATAATGCCACACTCTTTCCTGTAGTCCCAGACTCATGGAACCTGTGAATCCAGATATGACACCAGAACTGAGATTCTGTGTCCTTGTTTCTTTTTCATTCAAATGCAGTTTGTGTGTGAACTGAGCATGGTCTTCTCAGAAAAGACACCTTATCTGTCTCTCTCTCTTCTGCCACATTCAGCACCTTGTACTCTGAGGCATTCAGACTAAGCCTTGCCAATATTCTGGAATGCCTGTTTTCACGTGGGAAGAACCTAAGAAGCTTTAAAAACATGTAGTATCATCCCAGACCATTTCAACTGAAATGTCAAGGGGTAGGGTACAATCTTTGGCATTTGTTAACCATATGATGATTCACATACACATTGAGAGTAGAAACCTTTTATACAGATGTCAAGAACATCTATAGTCAGTAGTAGTTGCAAATTAAAATCACCTATGGAATTTTGAAAAATTCCCATAACCCAGGCTAACTTCATCTGCATAACTGAGAGTGAGACAAAAGCACTTTTTTTTTCTTCAAAAATCCAAGTAAACTCAGGCACAGTGGAGAGGTACTGGCACAGAGACAGACAGTGATGTCTATGGCCGCTAAATGTCTCTCTTACGGTATCAAACACAATGTTCTTTCTACTCCTGACTCATATGTGGATCTTGTTCCATTGCATCTCCACCATTCCAGCTCAGTGTCATTAAAAGCAAAATTTTTTAGTCATTTTTATACTGTAAATTTTAGCTTTGGGACAAAGCAAGAATTCCACATCTGAGAAGAAAAACGTTCAATTTGGCTATGAGATATATTTGCTCTCTAAGGAGACAGTCAACCCTATCATCTGTCTAACGTAATTTACTCCCTAACTAAACATCCTGACCTATCCATTTCATCTGTGTCTTTATGTAAGGCAAATTTGCTCTCCTCCACACTGGAAACATAACACAGAAAAGAAGCTGTGAATATTTTTTCCTCCACCAGTGTATAAGCAAAAAACAAACAGCGGAGAAAGCACAAAGGATGACACGACTATCTTTATCTCTAGTGCAATATGTACACCAACCCTGAAGGAGGCAAAGATGTTAAAATCAACTTGAACTTTCCGTGACATTTTTTTCCCAAACAAGCACATAAATAACTGCTGCATGGATGGATAATTACAGAACGAAATCATGAGACAATCCTCAGTTGAATTCTCAGAGTAAATTTCAAGACAAACCTTAAATAAAGTTTTCCAAACACTTTTTTCTAAAGAGGCAAAGGATATCCAAACTCTGATTCCCTGAGCAGTAAATTTCTATAATACCAAAGTTTAAAGATAGTGAGTGAAAGAATTCAAATACCAACAGAAAAGATACCCTCGACTGTCTCTACCAATTTCTTATTTTTAGACTATTCAAATTGAAATTATTAATTATATTTGCAGTATTTTCTATTCTCATAATTATCATTTGCAGTTTTAATGTTGTGTACACAAGTGTTGCACCCTATTCAGCCTCATAAATTGACCATCTTTTTGGTTTGTCCTATTTTCCACTCACTCTCAAATTACTATCCAATTACTCACTGCTAAACACACCATTTTTTAAAACATAATGGATGTTTTATTAATACAAATTTTGGACAGTGGGTCTGTTATAAGTTTTTATGTTGTATTTGGAAGTAGAACATTGCTAATTGATGAAATTGCAGTATCCTGATGCTGTCTATTGATGTGTATAAATATCACTCTACTTATATTGATGAAATCATAATTGCACTCAAATATTACTCCATACTGAACAAGAAACTAAACAAAACCTTCCTGACATACAATGATACCTCTGAGTTTCATACACATTCTTAACTGGGTTTATATGTGGTTTGCTGAGACTGGATCTCAGTTTCTGGGGGTGACCAATTTTGCTCCTCAAGTGGTTACTCAAAGCAAATCTTTTTGAGAGGATATACAGAACAACCATAAAACATGCCCAACTGGACAATATGTTACAAGTTTTTGCATTACTTATATCACATCTACTGAAATTCCATTGTCCAAAGCAAGTCCATAGGCAAGAAAGAGTAGGGACTTCCAATAACAAGGTTATACAGCAGGTAGTTAATAATACATTGAGCATGATAAGTTCATTTCCCAGCACTGGAAATATTCAAATCTGAAACATAGTTTGTAGCTGCGAATGTTTCTGTTGTCATCATGAAGCCTAATGAGGATCTTGATTCTTTCTTTCTTTGTTTAGTTCTTTTCTATTATTTTTTCCTATCGTTCCTCCAAGGTGAAGAAATAGTTCAAACCCCGGATACAGTAGAGTATAAAATTAAATAGTATAGGCCGAGAGGACAAACTTACCTTTTTAATCTTTAGCCAACTATTTTTTAAACCTTAAACAACTTAATTTCTCTGTGTCTTGATCTCCTCTTTTATAAAGTAGTAATAAAGGTAGCTACCTCACAGGAATAAGAGGATTTGATGAAATGATGTTACAAGCAACAACAAAGACTTAACAAAGTTAGTTACCTAAAGCGGAGAGAAAGAAGTACAAATAGACTTGGGCCAGTTTAAATGTTTTCAACATCTTTCACTTTATGTCCATAGCTACCTTTTTTCTAAGTGAACAGTCATCCTTTCTTTCTATATGGTTTTGTTGAGAAGAGTGATTCCACGGTGACCAAAGAAATCAGAAGCTGGAAAAGGCTTTTAACGCATCTATAGCTCTTTTCCTGACAAACAGCAAAGCAGTTCCTTTTCTTAGTTTGTTCTCTTACTTGGTAGAAGAATTAAGGAAACTAGTATCTAAACAATGTCTATACACAACAAAAGCTGTGATAACTTTGATACTGTCATTTAGCCGAAAGTTCTCCTAACCATTGTGCAAATTTTATATGATTCAATTCTCCCAAAGTTCCTAGGAACCAAATAATATTAGCCATTTTACACATGAGGAAAATTGAAAATTGATTAATTTGTCCAAGAACTCAGAACTAGCAAGTGGCTGAAGTTGTATTAAAATAGATCTGACTCCAAAATCTCTCTGAAACAGTAACTTCAGTATTCTTCAAAATTAGACATGGCCTCTGTGTTTATTTTGGAAAAACAAGCACAAAATAGGTCTGGTTCTGTGGTGCCTCAGATAATCTACATGTGAAGAAGAAGAAAAAAATTCTTTGGTGGTTTAACAAATGAATATTATCCAAATTTATTAAAGAGAATGAGGGACAAAGTTCCTTTCAGATATTAGAATTTATACACAGGGAACAGAATTTTAAAATCTAATTGTTTTTAAATGAGATCTGCTGAGCCTTAGAGTTACCAGTGGTGGAAATAAAAGGTTGTGAACAAAGTCCAAATCCTATATTTTTCAGAGGAGACTAACAAAACCAAGAAATGTTATTTCAACTGTCTAGTATTAACTTGGGGCTAAAATTCAGGTCTCACAATTAAATTCAATAATAATGAGGTACTTAAATTTAAAAAAAACTAGAAGGTCTGAATAGTAAATTAAAGCTGCTCAACTAAGAGTTCTTTCCCCCTTGTTTATACCTCAAAATGATTCTGAGATATATTCTAACATTTAGCCTGCCATGTAAGAACATTTAGATATACTCTAATATTTAGCCAGCCATGTAAGAACATTTAACACATATATGCAGCAGAACTCCAATAACCTGACTATAATTCCAACATTATCCTTTTTATAAGATAGTGATGGTATGTCACTCATTTGTCCAAATTCAGATCACAAAGGGTGGTGGGAGGGGGTGAACTATTCTACACATCCACTTTTTCTATTCTGAGAAAGAAAAGGAATGTGTTTTTCCTGGAGCATTTTTCAGACTGATTTGTCATCATAAGCCTCCATGTGAAATCTGAAACCTTTGTGCTATAAAAGCAAGGACAATGGTTTGGTTTCCACTCTCTTTAGTTGGAGAATGGGAGCAACTTCTAAGCGTCTACCACAGACAATGACGTCTTTATATTAAGTTTCCTAAAGAATGCATGACATCCATTTCAGTTTCAAAAGACTAAAAATTCTTATTACTCTATGGTTCATATTTTGTGTCTTTATCCATTGGCAGGGTCTGCCAGCTTCATTCAGTGATATTATAGCCTATATGAGAGGTAAAAAAAAAAACTATCATCTTAAAAGAGTCACAGTGTTGTAGATTGTTTAAAAATAAGTACTAAAACCCACGGCTTACAAAACTGGCTGTTATCAATAGGCAATTACTGCTGTTACCTTGGAATATATTGACATTCATTTATGTAAAGATAATGTAACACATTTGTATTCATTGAGGTAAGCTGTGGATTTGATTAAACAGGATGCCCATTTTATATTAAGCAACCAAAGGAAAACATTGCAATCAGAGCTCTTGCGTTGCTGAAAATTGCTCGTATCAAATGGAGAAAATTGCATTATGGCTTATTTCCAACACAATTGTAAATTATTATAAGGAAACAAAATCACAACTTACACAACGAGACAGAAGAACATTCACTCTGTGTAATAATGGGACCTTGGTGTTAGCCTCACCTAACAGTAAATGTTTCAGAAGGAGCCTCACTGAGTAGTTAAGAGTGATTGCTCATTTATCTCCATTACAGTAAATGAATGCAGAAAGACGGTACAGCAACGGCTAAGGCATATAATTGAGGAAGATATAATTAGTCATAATGCCCTAGAATAAACTGGTTTACTATTAACTAAAGAATGTATTTCAAAGGTTAAAAATACAGATAGAAATTGAAAATGTCATCCTTAAAAATGTCTTTTCTTCTTTCAATGCCATATTCTTTAAAGCATTTACCAACTTTACAATCCAACACTAAATACCTAGATTCACATCTGAATGCCAAAGAAGAAAATAGCCAGGTGTCGACAGCAAGGAGCTATAAATACAAGCACCTAAGGGGCTAAAACAGAAGATTTTACATTCAGGGACAGCCTGGGCTACATAGAAAACCTTGAATTAAAGAAAAAAATTAAGAACATACCTCTAGTTTTCATCTACTTGTAATATGTTTATCCCTTACAAAATAAACTTTGCTGAAAGTCATAAAAGAAAACAACATCACTCATCAAAAACAAGCCTGAAAGAATTCTTACAAGTGTTCTAATTAGTGGCTCTTCTAGAACTTCAGAGAAAAGCTGTCTTTATCCCATGCCACTCACAATGTTGCTGTCTCCCAATATTATTGGTATTTAACTCAAACATAAGACTCTTTTGTTCTGAAACCAATTTCAGTTCTAGGCAGGGTTTCTCATAGCATAAACAATGAAGCAGTATTACTGGTCGGTCAAACAAGTCATTTACAGACAAATTATGAAGCTGCTAGAGAGAAAAAATAATTTTTATTTTCAACAATGGAGATTTTACTCAAAGACAGCAGAAAAGAAAATTTTATATTAGCATATTGTTCCTATCCTACTTTTTTGTTAGATGGTTGGAAATATTCTTTGTTGTCTTCTTGGGAAAAAAATCATCAAGAGATACAGGTAGCTTAAATAAATATTCATTTAGCAAATATTTAGTATACTCAGGAGAACTTAGAACACTGACTTAGGATGACCAGCACCCCACTAGGTAATGTGTCAGATTTTTAAGGAGTGTCTGTGATGTCATCGTGAAGTTCAAGTGCTTGGTCCCTCATTTATCCCTTCCCATATCTACTGCACATGCTTTATGCATACGCCTGCTGATTTTCCTTCCCATATGTACCTAAGTAAGGGGGAAATAGATAAAAAGCACAACATCAGTGATGAATGTATCTGTGAGCCTAAGTCATTTCTCTTTACTCTAGGATGGGGAAGTATTTGCCTTCTCTCTTATGCTCACCAGAATGTACCTAAACACAAAAAAGGATGAGTCTAGCCACAGCTTACTCTACCTGCTTACCTTTGCTTAACTACCTTCTCTGCCACAGTCGCCACTAGAAAACCCATCTAGTCTAAAATCTGCAACTTCATTCACTTCAAGAAGGATCATTAACATTTATAGGAATAAGTTTAACGTACGTTTAATTCTATCATCATTCTATCCTTATTTTAAGGCATATTTGAATACTTGATCACACATTGCCATGAGGGGCAGTACTTGAGAAGGATTAGGAGGTGTGGCCTTGTCCAAGTAGGTATGGCCTTCTTGGAGGAAGTTTATCATCAGCAGTTTGTTGGGATGCACTATGTGAAAGTTGTCTGTGTACATTCAATTGTTTGGGATGGGTTTTGCCGCTGGGGTTAGAGCTGAGGCCCAAGATCTGCTCAGTGCTCAGGTGGAAACCGAAAGGGGCCCATGCTCCGGGCCAGGAGTGAATTCTTGAGTCCCAGTGGGTCCCAGTTATTCCCTGTTTGGGGCAGGTGTTGCAACTTCCTTGCCTAGGATACTGCTTGGGTTAGAGCTCCTGGGAGCCCCGCTTCCTCTGGGTTCTGTGAGATTGGGTGCAGGGCTGACTCCCGGGATCTGCTGAGTGCTCAGGCCCAGATCGGAAGGAACCCGTGCTCAGGCTCAGGGCCAGGAGTGAATTCCTGGGTCCCAGTGGGTCCCAGTTACTCCCTGCTTGGGACAAGTGTTGCTGTTTACTTACCTGGGATGCTGCCTGAGTTAAAGCTCCTGGGAGGCCCTCTTTCTCTCCGTTTTCTAAGGTTGGGTACAGAGCTGCTGCCTGAGACCTGCTGTATGTTCGGGCCCAGACCGGAAGTCTTTATATTAGTATTCGTACATTCAGTTGTTGATTGCTGTACCTGCAGAGAGCTGAGAACTGCTAGAATTTTGAAACTGTTATTCTTATGGATCATCACCTGCCTCATATTTTGTAAACATTCACCTTCCTCACTTACTGACTAACTTAAGAAAGAACTGACAGACAATAGCTAGGCTGGAAGGGGAAGGCAGAACTTCCAGGCTGAGAGAGAGACTCTGGGAGAAGAAATCAGTAACAGGATTCACCAGCGACACACAGAGGTGGTCAGACATGAGCATCAGCAAAAAGATAAAGAACTAGCAACATAGCTGGATGCTTGTGTTTTAATCGCTGGTGTAGGATATGAAGCTGCTTCAAATTGTCCATAGCAGCTAACTGTGATCTGTCTTGTGCTCTGGCAGGAACATGATCCTGCCAACTGAAGATAGTCTACGTTTGCAATTCTGGAAACTCTTAAGAGGGTATAAAAATGCCAGAGCCTCATTTTTAATAGCTGAATAGTATTCCATTGTGTAGAGGTACCACATTTTCTTTACCCATTATTTAGTTGAGGAACATCTATGTTGTTTCCAGTTTCTGGCTATTACAAATAAAGCAAGTGCCTTTATGGGATGTTGAAGCATCTTTTAGGTATATGCCCAAGAGTGGTATAATTGGGTCTTGAGGTAAAACTATTCCTATATTTCTGAGAAACAGACAAACTGATTTTTAAAGTGGTTGTAGACGTTTGCACTCCCACTAGCAATGAAGAAGTGTCCCCTTTGCTCCACATACTTGCCAGCATGAGATACCTCTTGAGCTTTTGATCTTAACCATTCTGATCACTGTAAGATGAAACCTCAGAGTTGTTTTGATTTGTGTTTCGCTGGTGAATAAGGCTGTTAAACACTTCTTTTCATGCTTTTTGCCATCCAAAATTCCTCTGTTGAGAATTCTTTGTTTAGCTATATACCCCATATTTATTGGGTTATTTGGGTTGTTGGTGTCTAACTTCTTGAGTTCTTTGTAAATTTTGGATATTAGTATTCTGTCAGATGAAGGGTTGGTGAAGATTCTTTTCCAATCTATAGGCTGACGATTTGTCCTGTTGATAGTGTCTATTGCCTTACAGAAGCTTTGAAGTTTCATGAAGTCCCATTTATCAACCATTGTTCTTAGAGCCTGAGCCATTAATATTATGTTCAGGAATTTTTCTCCTGTGCCAATGCATTTGAAAGTATGAACTTTATCTTCTATGAGATTTAGTGTATCTAGTATTATGTTGAGGTTCTGCAACCACATGGACATGAGTTGTCCAGAAATCAGCAGGTTAACAGTGGCAGCTTGATCCACTAGCAAACACTTCAGAGATACACCAGCAATCCAGTTCAGTAGAGTCAGGTTAATAAACACAAATCAACAACGGTGGCACTACCTAGCAGAGACAGCCAGGTCTCAGCCTAAGAACAAGTCAGTACGAGGGACCAGGAGGGATGCCAGGAGAAGCTCTCAGCTCTGCCTCTCTCAGGGAAGTGAAGATCAACAAAGACACAAAACCCACAAGCATTGCACAGCTAGCCCTATAAGCAAGCCAAGCTCAGCCTCCGTTACTGTCCTTCAAGTTTTATTTGTACCCTCCAAAATCATGTGACCTCCTTGTGTCTTGCCTCAGCACCCGTCTAACCTCAGCAGGTGTCTTGCCTCAGCATGTGTCTTGCCTCAGCATATGCACCCAATCAGCCTGAGTCTGCAGAATCAGCATGCAACTGCAGCACACCACCAGAAATTTTGTGCTGTATTTCTCTCTATGACATGCCCACAAATGCAGCTCGGCTACGCAAGGTAAGGTGGACCAATACATGAGCGCTGTTAGCAAAGAATCTTTCATCACATGTCCTTTCACATGCTTGCTTTAGTAGAACATCCTTTCTCCTGTGTCTGCTTCAGCAAATGTTCCTTCACAAGTCTGCCTTGGCCTTTCACACCTGTGTCTACTTTAACAAAATGTTCCTTCATTTGTTTGCCCCAGCAAAACACCATCCCACCAATTTTCCAAAGATCCCTTAAGTTTCCACTTCATGCTCCCCACCCCCCGTTTCTGCCCCCAGTGCTGCTGGTTCATGCTATTGTGTTTGCTGTTTTACTGCTTTTGCTGTATTGCTGGATTGTTGTTTGCTGAATTACTGGTTGGAGATATTCTCACAAAGAAGATTGGACTTGCCCCTAGGAACTCAACATCCCTAATGAGCTGGAAGTACCTTTCCCCTCTAACCTTCTTTCTCACTTACCTAGTATTGGAGAGTTTGAAAGATTGGTGTGGAGAAGGCTGGTAGATAATAAGAACCTAATAAAATATAGTTACACTTAAGAGTGAAGTTCTAGCAATTCAAACATGTTCCACTGCAAGACTACACTGCCAAAACTATTTGGGATAGGAAAAAAAATTGTTCTTGATATTACTTTTTCTTTTTACTTTCTTTTTTTTTAGGACACAATGCCCTAAGTGAATATGATCAAAACATGATATGTAAAACTCAAAATACACACACACACACACACACACACACACACACACACGTTCCTCTAAGAGTGTGCTCAGTACCTCTCCGTTACTGTTGTCACAGTTCCTCTTCCCACTGACAGTAACAGTGATATTTTTCCTTTTTTCCTACCTACTTCATCTCAGTTTATTAATTAGATATCCTCTGAAAGTAGAAACTGGTGCTTCTTATTGCATTTATTCAATAGTTTTAGACTCTAAAAGTAGAAGATAGGAAAGTTTTATACTTTTCTAAAAAACATCCATTTCTTTTGCATGCCTTAGCTAACTTGTAATAAAGAACATCTTTCCACTATTCCCCAATCCTGCTGCTTGTGGATGGAATGCCAGATCCTATTGTGCCCTCATATAGACAGATTTTTTTTTTACCAATTCTTCCAGCAGAACTACAAAAATTCCATTTAGTGTTAGAAGCAAAATCTTTTAACAACCAAATTTTGCTTTATACATTTTGCATTGAGCATGTCAAAGGAAAAATGTTGTTATCTAAGCATAAATTTACAAAAATGTCAATGTAAATAAAATTCTACTCTCTGAATATACTGTGAGGATAATTACATAAATATAAACTCTAAAAGTTTTAGGGTAACAATTTTGTTATTTAAATAGATGCTTTTCCTCATATAAGGAAAGATGTGTTCATGAATAAATTGCATCCACATTGTATTACCATGGCTTTGTGTGCAACCCAGCCAGTTTATTAAAACTTGCACAATAGAAAACAAAACCTAAAAATGTTGTGTAGGAAGAACAGTGTGTGCTCTTAAAGGTCTAGGCTTATCTCGTCCCAAGGCCCATCTGAGGCTTCAACTCACCTTTTACTTCTCCATAATTACTTTGATCCACTGAGTTTTATGGAATTAAACATTTTAAAACAGTTATGTCATATTCCTTTCAGTTTAATTTCAGCCTGTGCTGGTACTGCACTGTCTCCCCTTTTGTGATGCAGGACTTGCTAAGGAACTTACTCAGATTCAACACAGGAAAGTTAATTGCCAACCAGGATAGCTACACCTGACCCTTATTAGAGAAAGAGCACTTCACAGCCAAAAGATCCCAGCCTCTGTGTCTGGAAACCTCGTCAAGTTTCTACTCTGAATGACCTTGAACAAGTACTTCAGTTGTCTGGTTCTGACTTTCCTCACCTAGAAAACAAAGACCTTGATTTACAAAATACAGGATTTCTTCCAGTAACACAGTCTAGTATTACAAGCCAAGTTTTCCAAATGTCAGAAATGATCTACTCACTGAAGTTCCATTCTCCATGAAGGTAAAAGGTAGCTTTTGTTACAATCATCATCCAAAGAAGTCAACACACAGAAGCATACAACTGCACTGGACTCTGTAAGAGATAATAAATAACCTTGTCTTTAAGGAGAAGAGTCAACATAAGGTTGAAAGGCAATTAGATGCAAAAGGAAGTAACTGAAGGATAAAATCATAAGCACAGACTACAAGATGAAAAGTGGCGAAAAGGCCAAGAAGTGTCAGGAGTAGTGAATCAACAACAATTTCCTAAATTTAATCATGAATCAGGAGTCATTAGAGATAAGGGCTGCACAGTGAAAAAAGAGGTAAGGTGTTGAGGACTGAGGAACAATTTTAGAGGTTCAGAGTCTCCTCCATTCAGGGAAGCAAAAAGTGAGGTAGCTGTAATGATCTCCCCAGAGTTCACTTGCACTAAGATCACCTTAACAGATGGTACACAGTAGGAACCCATACTACATATTGGTGCCTTTGTCATCTCTGAATTCATGATACAGTGACTCCCAAATGCTTCCCCAGAGTTCACTAGAGAGTGCCAGTTAGAATACATATTGATCAGCCCCCAAGTTCTAGTTATTTAGTTCACATTTGGCTTTTCCTCTATTATTGCCATAAAGAAGGGTCCCCATCCAAAGAGTCTGAACATGGCATCAATAAGTTCCTCTCAGCAGAATTCTTCCATTGAGACAAATCCTTGCAGCTTTTAGTTCTAGATATACCTAACTTCTGTGATGGCAGCAATATAAATGCTCTGACGGTTAAACCAATTGTCTTCATTGGACCCATTGAATTGATCTATTCCGATTCTACTCATCACATAAAACATCTCTCTCCAAATGGTGGCGCCAGAGAACAAACATAGAGTCTCGAGAACACATGACATGCTCTCTACCCATTAGATATCCACACATGCCAGTACTATTTCAAAAGTGAGTATAAGTGTTCACTTAGAACTAGAGACTCAGATGTATCTTCATGTCATAACAAAAATCTATGAACAAATCTGCATTTCAAGAAACTTTCATTAATACCTATGCATGTCATAAGTGGAAGCTGATAGATGAGGCTAGAGAGAAAGCAGATGGCTAACTGCCCCAGCATTGTCACAGAAAATAGGGAAGATCCACTTAGGCCAGAATGATGGCATGAACATGACAAGGTGGAATTTTAACCTCTGAAGACAAACAAATGTTCAACCCACTTAATCATGACCTAAATTGGAATTAGAAGTACTGGAGGAATATAAAATTACATTTCAAAGGGCCTAAGAATGTCCAGGTATTCCCATAAGGCAAAAAGAGAAAACTGATTAGGAAAGCCAGACTTGGGAGGCAAGGATTCAACAATCATCTTATTTCCCAAATTTTATGGTGTATTTCACTGCAAGGCCATGTGCTATACCTTAACAGTGTCACAATGTCACCATGACTCACACTGTCCCTTTCTTCCTATAGTCTGCAAGCTACCAACATACGACAAAGCCACCATTGCTATTATAGTAGAACAGAAGAGTGAAGTGGAAACTTCTGCTTTCTTTGGAGACTCAGTTGTGTCATGTAATGTTTTTCTGGAAACTTTCTTATGAGAGGGTATTTTTGCTGAAGCAGGCACATGGGGGGATGTTTTGCTGAGAACAGACAAGTGATTTTGTTTTGTTTTGTTAAGTTTTGTTGTTGTTGTTTTTGTCGTTGTTGTTGTTGTTTCATGGAAGCTGCTTGGAAAGGGGGCATATGATGTTTTGCTACAGCTGACGCTTAAGAAACCATGTGATGTTTGGAAAGGGTATAAATATAACTCAACAGACAGTGGATGAAGCTGCATGGTATTAGTTCACCTTGCCACTCTGCTGATCATCATTTATTATGACTTTATAGAGAGAAATGCACCAAAGAATTTCTGGTAGTGTTGCAGCAGCTTCTTGATGCTTCTGCAGATTGGAGCTAATTGGCAGAGCCTTGCAGTTTCTTCTGGATCCTGGATCGAACTGCTGTTACTGATTTGTGAATGGTGTTTGCAAGTGCATCAAGCTACCACGACTGATTCTCCTGAACTGTATTGCTGATATCCTGACAAAGCAGATTGGAATCTCCCTCAAAGAACTGTTTCTAAATAGGTCCACGTACTCCTTTGCACTATTAACCTTTTCTTTCCACTACCTTTGGTATGCGGTCGGCTTGAAGGGAGGTTAAAGCATTTAAGTACACTTATTAAAGTAGGTTTTGAAAATATAAGACTACACAATAGTCTGATGTTTAAATGTGGGAAGACATGGGAGATGAAAAGCAATACAATTAAATGAAAATTGTTCTTAGTGAGTTTTATTTGAAGTAATCATAAGAAATACAAACAATTTTGAGCAATTTTCAGCCAGACTCTTCACATACATTCTCCATTCAAGTCACATGGCAGTACTATATGAAAGCCACTGGCCCACTGCATAAATCTAGATTCACAAGTCAAACACATTAAACTAACCCCAATGGCAAGTAGCTAAATAGCAAAGTATAAATTTCCCCTGAAGACCTGCTCTGAAAACATTTGAATTAAGAAATGTTTTTACTGTGAAGGAATCTACCTCAATACTCTGTGGCAAAATGTCCACTCTGAGTTCTTCAAATACTTCTTTGTGGCTGTTTTTATCAAATGTATGGAAAGGCACAATTATGTTTGCCAATCTAACCTTCAATATTATTCTCTTTGGTAAGGACATATGTTGTCAAACCCCATCTCAAGAACAGTAGCTTTCTATACATCCTGTGCCTGATGCAAGGCAATGATATCATTGAAACTTAGGCAAAGCCTGACTCCCTTAGTAATCCTGGGTATAGATGATGCTACATTGTCCCATTCCACACACAGTCTGTCCACCGCTTCTTTCAGTCCTTTCATATTGTGATATTTAAGTCCTTTCTGACACCAGTTATTGGCGAGCATTTGTCATGCCTTTCTCTACCTGTTGTCTGTAGCCTTTTGTCTCACACTTTCATCTATATTTCTTGACTTTTTAAATTCCCTAACCTGCCTGTAATTTCCCAACTTGCTAGATTTATTTTTCATTGACTTCCACTAGACTCTGCTATTTCTTGAACAGAACAATTATTAAAATGGTGGAATTTTTGTGCCAAATTAATATATGTATTTCGCTTGACTTAAAAACCAGGCTGTAGTTATAATTTATAGGTCACATGGGGAACAAATCTGAAAAACATCAGATAAATGTGTATCAGAGAAACACCTATTTTAAGACTTAAGACTTGTAAGAAAAAAAAGCAGAGACCATGGTCTACATTCAATTTAAAAAATGAAACAAACATAACTATTAGACATTATTTTGCTGTGCCAATGAGTTCTAAGGATCATTGATTTGAAATAATAAAACACATAAAATGAAAATCTTTGGGGAATTTAAGAAAATTTGTCAAATGTTTCATGACAAGTATGTGTTTTATAATTTATAAACATTGGCTTTATATTCACTATCAGCTTCCAAAGTCAGGGGCTTGTTTCATCCCACTGTACATTAAATTCCATTAATGTTAATGATAAAACATAATGAGCCTCACAATGTGAGGGAGGAGGGAGAAGAAGAATCAAACAGAGAAAATACCTTAATTTTCTGCTGCCTCGAAATTAGAAAAATTCTTCCAAAGTGTTATAGCAATCAAAGTTCCCAATCTATTCAATTCTCCAATAGTCCTTTTTCACATGGAAGTCATTTTGATCAGTGCTGACCATGCACCTAACACTTATGGACATGCAAATCTTATCCTTTAGTTCTTTCCCATCTACTCTACTTCAAAAGTCCATAGGACACAGGGCTATGATATCATAGTTTGAACAGAATTCCACCAACAAGAGAACACATGGGCACTTAAAAACAACTGAGGGGCACCTTTATAATACATTTTCTCTGAATCATTTCTCCTCTGACAGTTCTTTTTACTCTACTCAAATTATTGTTCCATGTGCACAGTAATAAGATGGGCCTGAGACTCTCAACTCTGACAGTCTGGAGTGACTGGAGAAGCTTTCATTTGTCTCTATTTGGGGGATCCACCTTCCCACATTAAAAGAGGCTTCCTTCCTTTTCATGGGTATTAGAGGAGTCTTCAAACCTTTTTTCCACTCTACCCATTGCCCCTCAACAGAAGGCTGGTTGTCATCAAAATGTACTAACGGGAGAAGAAGAATTGCTCATGTGTCCCTTCAACAACCTTTTTGCATTTAAACCATGAAAAAACATGTTTGCTCTCACCCCTGTTCTTAGTAATTAGTGCTGCAGAATCTGCAGCCCAGAAGTGCAATCCTGAAACAGCAAAGTAGGCAATATTTGTGAACTTTTTGTAAATGTCAGTGGTCCAGATTCATCAAGAGCTTACTGAATATAAAGCCCTGGAGTTAGGACCCAGAAAATTTAATTCCTTCATAGAATTCATATGTACACTAGTGCTGAAAAAGAAATTTTTCAAAGGTGCTTCTAGAATGTTAACGTGCAAATGGATAGCCTGGGCCTATCAATCGACAGCTGTGATTCTGGGCCAGGGTGCACCATTTTGTGTGTCTAACAAGTTCTTAGATTATGGTAATATTTGAACCTCTCACATTTTCATCTTTGACTAATTTTAAACATCAGTTGAAAAGTTATCCACCACCAAGGATTGAACACACACATACACATACACACACACAAACACACACAAACACACACACACACACCATTTCCATTCGTGTTGTCATAAATAAAAGTTACATTCTTTGTTAATGACAATGTTAATTAATATCATAACAAAAGTGTGCAATTATCCAATTTTTTCCATACCCTCATCAGTACTCACCACTTGTCATGTTCATGGCAATCATTTTGACTTTCACAGTCCTGTAACTTACTTTTTCTATGATTCCCCAGTTTTAATCAGGTTATGCTGCCTTTGATTTCCTATATACATTTTGATGATCTTCTCCTTATCAGATGTGTAGCTTGCAAATATATTCTCTTGTTCCATGGGTTCTATCTTTCCTCTGCTAATTAATTCCTTCGCTATGTAGAAAGCTTTTTTTGTTTGTTTGATAGATTTCCATTTTTTTATTTACTTCTCTGAGCATTTTATTTGTTCAAAAACAACCTATCTATTCCAATGTCCTAAGGAAAACCCCTAAATTTTTATAGTGTTCTTATCCTTTCAGATACTATATTGGTGTCTTTAGTCCATTTGAAGTTTAGTTTTGTAGCCAGTAAGAGATGAGTGGTCTTCATTCTACACATGAATGCTCAATCTCCCTAGTGGCTCTTCTAATGACTCTGTACATCAATACTCTGCTTTTAAAAACTTTTCTTCTTAAACAGACTGGGTTCTGATTGTTGCTTCTATCTAAGCACAATGCCAAACACAGGAAGCATACTTATTAAAATCCAAAACAATACATATGCTAAGTATTCTAATAACAGACTCCAGCACAATTGTTTTGTTTCTATCTGCTATGTGGAGGAGTTCTAGGTAGTTCTTTTCCATAAGTACTGGGGAAAAGACATAATAAATTTGTATAATAAATGACAAAGAATATCTGTTTATGCAATCTAATTACTGGCATGATGGAAAGCTCTACTTTTGAAATGAGAAAAAGGCTTCAATAATAATGATAGTGACAAACCGTACGTACTTTACATATAAGGATCATATCAAATTGTATCACACCAGTGTAAAGATTCATCGTACATATGAGGGAAAAAAGGTAGAATAGTGAATTAACTTAAAATATAACTAGTTTTAATAATTTTTATTATATTTGTGTGTATGTGAAGGGGGAGCATCCATGTGCAATTGTGGGTATCTGTGTGGATGTCTAAGGACAACCTTTGGGAGTCAGCCCTTTCCTTCCACCATGTAGTACCAGAGATTGAACTCAGATGTCAGGTTTGAGGGAAGTAGCTTTACCCACTGAGTCATCTTGCCAATAAAAGACAATAGCTAATTTTGAATCAACAGGATCTTGTTTTTCTTTTGAATTACTATGTGATATAAGCTCTCTGAAGTTAAAAATAAGCCATAAAACTCAGAGTAATATGTATGTTTTCATGCCTACTTATGAAATAATTCATAAATAAACACTGTGGAGCTTGTAGTTTGTACTACCCTGCTTTAAACTCTAGGTGGACCATGCTTCCAGCCCCTGCCCTAGTTCCATTGAATCCACAGATGAAACACACACACACACACACACACACACACACACACAGAGAGAGAGAGAGAGAGAGAGAGAGAGAGAGAGAGGGAGGGGGGGAGGGAGGGGGAGAGAGAGAGAGAGAGAGAGAGAGAGAGAGAGAGAGAGAGAGAGAGACAGATATTTTCAACAGGGATGAGTCTCTCTGTGCCTCCCAGGGCTAGAGTGCCTTTTCCTCCAGTACTCCTGGCTGACACCTCTAAATCTGCCCTTAACTTAGTTGCCCAGAAACCTTCTCCTTGCTCAATACCCTACATCTGCCCTCAGCTAATCTCCTGCCTGGGGAAGCAGCCAATGGCCACTCCACCAGAGATCTCACATGGCTAGTGACTCTCTCTCCCTCCAAGCATGTTAAATCCCTCTCCTCCTCTTGCTTCTCATAACCTGAAAGTCCCACGTCTTCCACCCAGTCATTGGCTGCTGGCATCTTTATTGATCAAGAACTAATTCACATGCAGCATTCACATGCAGAGTCCTAATCAAAGCATCAGAACCACCCCCTATAACACCATAGTATTTTTACTTACTGGGTTACCTAGATATATACAGAAGTATATTATGCAATGAGAAAATTACACAACTTGCATGCATACTTAGCTTCATAACAGCAAAATAATATTCCTTGCCCATACATCCCAGTTGATATTGGACATAAGTCATTAGTAACTTTCTTTCCCAAGTACTCTATTTTTCATAAGACATTTATTTCCCAAGTTCTTATTCTACAAGGACCACTCTTATCAAACTCTAGCAGAGCTCCCGGATCTGTTGGAAGCCACACCTGTACCCAGAACCCCAGGCAAGAGCCTACCCATAGTCATCCAATACTTTCTCAGAGCCAGCCCAACTTTCCCCAACAACATCACCCCTCATCTTCATATTCTACCAGACTTTCAAAAAAGAACTAATACCAAAAATATTAAAATTATTCCACAAAATAAACAGGAGGAACATTGCCAAATTCATTTTGTGATGCCGCAGTCATGCTGATATCCAAATCACAAAGAAAGAGAATTATAGACCAATTTCCTTCATGAACATTGATACGAAAAATACTCAACAAAATGCTCACAGATCAAATCTAAGAACACATCAAAAACATCATCCACCAAGATCAAGTAGGATTCATCCCAAGGAGATAACCCAGACCCAGAAAGACAAACATAGTATGTACTCACTTATAAGTCGATATTAGCTGTAAACAATAGTTATGCTACAACCCATAGACTCAGAGAGGCTAAGTAACAAGGAAAGCTCATGTGACACATGGTGGGACAAGGAAGGCTCATGTGACACATGGTGGGAAGAATTATGTCATGGAAGGATGGAGGAAAATCATACTGGGAGAGATTAGTGGAATTATGGGACATTTCAAGGGTGAGATAGAAACCGAATGTAACGGAAACTCCCAGGAATTTACAAGAATGACCCTAGCTAAGACTCCTAATAATGGGGGATATGGAGCCTGAACCAGACATCTATAACTAGGCAAGACTTCCAGTAGAGGGATTAGAACACCAATCCAGCCATCTATAATTTATCCTGACTGCAAGATGTGCTGGGGTTAAGAAGGCACAGAAATTGTGGGAGTGGTCAACCGTGACTGACTGGTGCAGCTTGAGGCCCTTGCCTTGAGGAGAACACCCTGATACTATCTAGAGGACGAAGATCCAGAGGATGGATAGTCCAGAGAACTAGAACACACCAAAAAAAAAAAAGCCAATGAAATGATTCCTAATTATATTCTGCTATGCTTGTAGACAAGAGCCTAGTTATCATCAGAGAGGCTTCATCCATCAACTGATGGACACAGATTCAGAGACTCACAGCCAAACATTAGGGAGAGTTCAGGGAGTCCTGAGGAAGTGAGGAAGGAAGAATGGTAGGAGCCAGAGGGTTCAAGGACACCACAAGCAAACCCACAGAATCAACTGGGCTCATTGGGATTCACAGAGACTGAATTGATAACCAGAGAGCCTGCATGGGTATGACCTTAAACCCTCTGCATATATGCTATGGTTCTGTAGTCTTCTGTGAGACTCCTAACAATTGGAATGGGGGCTGTCTGTGACACTTTCTGCCTGTTTTGGGAACCCTTTTTCTCTTACCAGTTGCATCATTGAGCCTTAATATGAAGGGAGGGGCCTAGTCTTATTGCAACCTGAAATGCCATGCATGTTGATATACGTGAGAGGCCTGATGTTTTCTGAAGAAAAGGGAGGAGGAGAGAATGGGGGAGAGGGAAGGGACTGGAAGAAGGTGGAGAAATGCACTCGGGATGTAATATAGAAAAGTATATTTTTTTTTAAAAAAAAAAAAAGTACTGCTCCTATTCATTGTAAATTTCTTCTTTAAAAATATGGAAGTGAAAAGCTTAATGTTAAAGACATTAAAAGCAAAAAACACCCAATATATAAGGCAGGAAGAATCCTGTGTGTTCACTTGGATGTGTGTCTTCTTTGAAAAATTTCCCAGAAGGAGCCTCTCAAGGCACTATGGGAAACACGTGGAAATAGTTATGTATGGTTTGTGTACTCACATGATATTTAGTCTGATAGGAAAAAATAGAGTGAGAGTTAAAATAATTGCAATTAGACTGAGAAACAAGTGCCACAAAAAAAAAAAAACTATCTTGTCTAGGGAGCAAATGCAAAGAAAATGTTATAAAATCTCTGTGGCAGAGCCCGCCCTTGCCTAGCAGACAGGAGGTGATGGGCTTAGTTCTGAGCACTGCCAAAAGTACTACTTTTTAAAGAAAGAGAGAGAGGAGTAGAGATAGAAGTAGAATAAGAGACAAACAGACAGACATGTAAAAGACAGACAGAAAGACAGAAAATGTTCCAGAAAAGTATAAGTCAGTCATACAAAACGGTAGAGAGAACATTCTAGGTGGAGGGAGCAAGATAA
The DNA here is from genome assembly GCF_004785775.1 of Grammomys surdaster. NCBI lineage: Eukaryota > Metazoa > Chordata > Mammalia > Rodentia > Muridae > Grammomys > Grammomys surdaster. Next base: position 3,746,992 of record NW_021604594.1, read on the forward strand.
AAACAAGGAAAAGCTAAAAGAAATAATCAAGGTCTTGGAGAATGTGCAAAAAAAAGAAGTCAGGGCTGGGCTCACCTCTGTGGCAGCACAGTGAAGGGCAGAACGGACATTGGAAACTTGACACACTAGTGCACTCAGTGCCTGGCTCTGGAGTCAGATGTAATTCTGGAGGCTGAGATCATGCCATCCAGGTGCAGATATGCTGAGTTCCGGGCAGGTTTTTTGGCCATGGCAGGTGCTCACTCAGCAATACCAACCATATCATTAGTTATCATGACATATCTTCAACATTAGTAGAATTAGTGAGGTGAGCAAGGGAAACGGTCCTCGGTAAATGGATATGTTTCCATTTCCATCCTTATGCCTTACATTTATTCTCTGTGACATTTAGAGTGTCGAAGAATATGTGGGATGAGTAACCCCCCCAACACATTAGTTTGATAGGTGAGGAAGTTAAACAATTCCATATGCTCAAAATTAAGAGCTAACTGTCCTAAATATACACGTACATAAACATAAATTTGTATTTTTTTCATTTATATGCCCAGCATGAAGCTGTTAGAATGGATTTGTTTTATACATCATTAAATAATAATATTTATCCTGCAGAGTTCAGACATATTAATTGCATTTCTCATTTTATCTTTTGAAACAATGAGAAAATATCCATAATCATTTAAAGTTGTTGGGTATTATATTCAAATTCAGTTGTGCTTATCAGATCATATTAACCATCTATTTTCACTGCTTGTATAGTAAATCTCTAGATGTTGTCAGTTAAATTCAGTTCTTTTTCGAAACACCTCTAGTTGTCTGTAATATGGAATGAGTAATTTTAAATAGCATTTAAATTGTGTTAAAGTAAATTTTTGGAGCTTGGGTTTTCTTCGTATCTGTTGTGTATCTCTTACCTGATGTATGTCCCTGAAAGAATGAATTTCCAGATGGGAAGTTCAAACAGTAAGAGGATAACTAGTTGTCACATAAGTAGAGACGCCATCCGCTGTGTGCACTTTATTTACTAATATATTTGTGTAAACACTAAGATTTGGTTGTGTACAGGTTTTTCTTAGGCCATCTAACATAATTAAAAGAGCCTGTAAAGCAGTGGTTCTCAACCCGTGGGTCACAACCCCTTTCTGGCTCTCTTATCTGATGTTTACATTATGATTCACAACAGTAGCAAAATTAGAGTTATGAAATAGCAACAAAATACCTTTATGGTTGGGGTCAACACATGGAAAAACCGTATTGAAGGGTAAAGCCATTAGGAATGTTGCGAACAACTGCAAAGTTTTTACATCTATCTCTCTGTGCCTCTTATTCTGAATGGATTTCCTCCTTTCAGAGTTAAATCTAAGTTAAAGTTCAGACGCAGCTGTGGAAGGAGATGACTGTACCTTTGTAATGAGCAGGGCATGGCTCTGGCCTCATTAAAACACAGGTGGTCAGCATCATGGATTCCAAACATGAGCAAATCTGTGCTGACTGCACATGAGTTATGAGCCCACAGACTAAGCATGAGGCTTGTAGCAACGTGTTATGTATGCCCCTTGAATTTAAAAACACTTTGGCCTGAGAGTCAGCAGAATTAAACTTTGTCCCAATTTGGCCATCAAATATGTAAAATATCTTCACCACTCCAGTGCTTCCCTGTGAAATGGTTTTGACATTAAGATAACTAGCTATAACGGTTGTGCCACTGCAAATGCATTGGAAGATGAGTTTCTGCACAGCCTCTAACCGCACACACTGTGGATTTGTGGACAGCTATCCTGTAATATTTCCCAAGAAGCCTGTCATGGCTTAACTAAAACTACCCTGACCTACATTCTGGAGCCTAACTTACAGGCTCCCAAACTCTTTCCTCTGGCAGGAATTATTACATCAATACTTTACAAACAAATAAAAATATCTTTGGCTGAAGAAGTTGCAGCTTAGTTTATGATCTAAATAGAAATGGGATTTTAAAAAAAAAAAGGAAAAGAAAAAGTCAGCTATTAGCAATAATGAACGGAGCGATACAAATGTGGCAGGACAAATCAAATTTGGTTGTAAAACGAAAACATTTTACAAGCCTGGTAAAGAGGCTTCAGTTGTTTGTGTATGCAATGTCACTCTCATTAGCAAAGGTTATCTTGCAGCTCCAGTCTGTAGCTTCTTATTAACAAAATGCAAAGTGAATATACATACTAAATTAAACATTTCACCTCTTCGGGGCCATATCTGACAACTGTGTTTATCCATGCATTCACTCAATTCAACAGTCATTTATTAAGCATCGCTGCGTAGAAGGCAGCTTCATTTGGGATAGCACACGAAAAGTCAATACTTTCAGAAGTAGATGTACATGTTTTATTGAATCATAAAACTGTAGATTGCAAAGAAGATAAATAATAGCACTCATATCTTTGGCTGAGTCAGAATGTTCTTTGTTCAGAATACGTGTTCACTATGATGTGTTTCGCTCTTTTGAAATGCTGCAGCCTCTGGTACATTGGAGTTGTACAGGCTCCCAGAGATCCATTCTTTGGTTGCCGTTGCCCAAATATGACAGTTTATGGACCAAATTAATGATGTTTGGTTTTCATTATTGGGCATAGTCTGAGTTTGGGAGTTCTGCTCCAACTAGTCCAACATCTGAAGTTCTGAAAGAATCTCTAGGATCAAAATACAAGCAATCCCAGATTAAGACAGTGGGTGAGATGGGTGTTGGGACAGTAGGTGGGAGAATGAGTCTGCCTCTGAGTTGTCTTAAGCTGGCCATGGGATCTGGCTACATGAAGGTCAACAGAAGCAAAACTAGGGATGCCCTGACTCTGGCCATAGATAACAGCTAATCTAATGGGGATAGAAGTACTCGGAGGAGAGCTAAGGCAGGCAAGCATGAGCAGGTCTGAGTACTCTGGAGAGACCAAAATGCATGAAGGGAAGGAGTGTGCAGGCAGACTACAGTTTGCTAAAAATAAGAGGTCATACATTTAAACCAATAAAACCTGTGCCCCACATAGTACTAGAATTAATAATAATGCCTGTCTGTTTTCAGGGATTAGTACAGGACAAGATCGAGAATTTTGAGGTCTTTGTCTGCTAAAATTGTGATCCTGCTCCCACGAAAAGAAAGATACGACCAAGACTAACTCTAGATATATTTTGAGAAGCTGGGGAAAGGGGCGAAAGAAAGAAAAACTTCTGTTCTTGCCCTGAGGTAACATGCTGCAATACTTTTTTGAAATGTATCAAAACAATTTTCAAAAAAATTATTACTTAACCTATAGCATGCCTTTACTGTGATTCGAAATTCCTCTCTCTGCTATCACTGCTGAATAACTGAGCATTGGCATCCTATAATTCTCCTGCTACAATTCTGCTTATTGTTGGTCACTGTTGACATTGCATCCTAGAGATATTACGAAACTGTTAGATAAAGAAAAACAAAATGCTTCTTTACCATCTCCATGTCATCCTAAAGAGGTGAAACTGGTGTTCACCTAAAGAGGTGTCACTGCTTCGTATGACAAAAGAATTGTTGGTCAATATTGGTGAGAACCTGCCATGTTGTTACTTCCTATGAAATATGTTATAAAATACCTCCTCACAGGAGTAATTCTAGGACTGAAACAATAGTAGCACTTGGTATTTCTTTGATGCATCCTAATTGCAAAGCATTTTATATGCAACTTTTGCTTCTACAGGAGAAATATGAAACACTTTATCTCCAATTGCCATAATGGAACTGAGGCTAGAGGGTTGTAGAATGACTTTCCAAACTCAGAAACATACTAGGAAAGGGAGCCAGGCTGTGGACCTGATACTTCTTCTCCCCTTGTGGCTGTTCCCTCAGGTGTAATGTCAGATGCCTTCTCACATCGTTGGATGATCTTACTCACTAGAAGGATTAACTTTCCCTGGAGCTTAAAACTGGAGCATAAAATCTTGGCTTTGAAAGAAAAAAATCTTCTAAATATAAAAATGAGAAATGAATAAAAGGCTAAATACTAACCTCATGACTTGGAAACTACTTACCTATTCACACATAAGATAATGTGATTTAAGATAAGTAAAATTGTATAAAGAAGGAAAATTAAGATATCACCTTAGAATACAATTACATAGTAACTTAGAAGCCTAGAAGAGGCCCTTTTTTTCTGTAAGTACCTAAGATTACAAGGAAGCTTATACTGAGAGGCTATAGCAGGGGCTTTTTAAATCTTAACAACTAAATTTTAGAAAGCACACTGAACATGAAGTTCCTGAGGAAAGCTGCAGTTTCTGCTGAGCCTTCAGCATGGCTGAGGAGCTGATCAGAAGGCCGTCAATGTAGATGGCTTAGAACGTTGTGATGTAAGAGCCAGATCTCAGGCCCTCTCCCGCCCTTTAAGAGTCATTTCTTGCCCCTGCTCCCCATTTACATACCTAACATCTTTGTCATCATTATGTCACTGTTTCAGAATGTACAAGCAGACTTATAGTGCCCAACCAGCCAAAGGGCTAAAACTGTTGTCTGATAGTATTCGAAGAGTATTGGAGACTTTTCTCTGCCTTACTAAAACTCACACAGCTAATGTTTCCACTGATGAATTTGAAAACTACCTTGATTTATGACTTCCTTTGTCCTCATTCCTTCATGTCCCACACTGGACCGTGGAATTTGGCAAAACTTAATTATATGTTTAGGTGACACAGTCATTCACCAGAAAAAAGTTTATAAAGCAATAATTGTAATTTTTATCAACACCATATATTTAAACATATAATTTTTACATTGAAGCATATTTTATTTCATTGGCACATACACATTTCAAAAGTATCTAGTGTACAAAAATATCTTGACTTTTTCAGGTGCTATCATACACACACACACACTGACACACACACACATGTAATGGCCGTTTCTTTTGTAATGGCTGGTTCTGCTACTTTGTAATGGCCCATTCTGCTGCCCTGGTCCACAGGTCAGGGTCTAGCAAGAGAGAGAGTGGGGACGGAGGAGGGGCGAGAGATGCAAAAGATGGATACAAGACAGAGTCTGGTCAAGTCTCTTCAATTCTCTTCTTTATTCTCTTTTATTCTCTCTTATTCTCCTTTAGTCTCTTCTAGTCTCCTATATTCTCCTCTATAGAAAGGAAATCCTGGGTATTTATACCCTTTACCACGAGATTTGTCCTCGTGGACAAGCTCAACTGAAGGCACTACGTCACATGCCTTGTAGCCATGGATACCACGTGCACCTTGCAGCTGGGGGCACTAAACAGTGTAACAAGATTCTTGCCCATTCTTACCCTGGCTTTTCAGCCCACCGTTAATCAAAACTTCTCCCTATCATCCCACTCACGTCTCTTCCCTGCTTCCATCATTATTCCTTCTATTTGTGTTCCCTCTAGCTCTGACCTAGCAATCTTATACTAGTCACTAATCCCATTATGATTTCTTTCTCTTTATTTTTTCCACTGTACCCACAATAACTAACATACGAGTATATGCATAGTACATAGTACATAGTTTATCAGAGTGTGCTCAGCTATTGCAGGCTGTTGAAAACAAGTCTCTTGTCAGGTTATATGGCTCGAGATGGCTGTAAAGATGATGATGATGATGATGTGTGTGTGTGTGTGTATAATCATTATATATTATATATTATCATATATTATATATTATTATAATATATATTATATATGATTATATATATATATAATCATTATATATTGATATTGAATGCCATTTAATGTAGTTGGAACTCAGCTCTGGTTCACAAAGTGAGGTTAGGTAAATCACTCATAATTGGGTCCTAACTCCTTGTCACTGTTTGAGGTCTGGGAGTCAACCCATCAAATGGGTTATGAATGCCTTATGAGGTCAGGAAATCATCAAAGAATCTAAATAACCCTAAATCCAATCTTTACTCAGCTCTTCTTCTTTTCTAGAACTGTTCCTTGTTTATACATTAGCCAAGGTCAAAATAGCAGACTCATAGGTCCTTCATTGCTCACACTTCTATATTTGTTTTCTTTCTGTCCATACCCTATCATTTGACTTATGGCTCTCCTAAAGAACACAGGCAGCATGAATTTACAGTCTACATTATTTGAATGCCCATTCTTACCCTGGCCTTTTCAGCCCACCCTTAATCAAAACTTCTCCCTATCATCCCACTCACGTCTCTTCCCTGCTTCCATCATTATTCCTTCTATTTGTGTTCCCTCTAGCTCTGACCTAGCAATCTTATACTAGTCACTAATCCCATTATGATTTCTTTCTCTTTATTTTTTCACTGTACCCACAGTAACTAACATACGAGTATAAGCATAGTACAACTGGCATCCCTTTATTCCCCCCAAACAATTGGTTCTGTAGTGACTGTTTTGTAGTGGACTGACACAAAGCTGGATTAAAGGAAAGAAGGATTGGGGAAGAGAGGAAGGAGAAGGAAATGGAGAGAAGAGATGGGGAAAAAAGGAAAGGAAAGGAAAGGAAAGGAAAGGAAAGGAAAGGAAAGGAAAGGAAAGGAAAGGAAAGGAAAGGAAAGGAAAGGAAAGGAAAGGAA
>NW_021604594.1:3753545-3829173 GCF_004785775.1 Grammomys surdaster
AAAGGAAAGGAAAGGAAAGGAAAGGAAAGGAAAGGAAAGGAAAGGAAGAGAGGAGAGGAGAGCAGAGGAGAGGAGAGGGCAGGGCAGGGCAGGACAGGACAGGACAGGACAGGACAGGACAGGACAGAACAGGACAGGACAGAAAAGAAAACTTGTGCCAAGCTCCAATGAAACTGTAGAGTGACTCACCCAACTACTTAATTCTGTAGAAACAATACTGAACTAAACTGAGTCTCTTTTCTTCTGTCTTTTGTTCCATGAAGATCCAGTAGCAAAATCTGAACCAGGATAAGTTTGTCTTTATTCCTCCCACCTGATTTCAGAATTCTTCTTTCTACAGAATTTTTCCCTTGACACATCCAATGAAAATATTTAGACAGATCACTACAGTGTTACATCTGACTTGAAGAGTTGGGACTTTCCTGGTGACTGGCCCATGGATATAGAGAAATGCTAATGGTGGTGATTTTAAATAGAAATTCACAGGCACATGCATATAGTTCTGAATCTTTTCTGGCAAAGAACTAATGTCATTACTCTGCCATTTTAATACATGCTTATTGGTCACAATTATAATTAAGGAACAAAGCTAGAAAATGCCATGTTGACAAACAAAAGTTTTACTAAATCTCTGTCTCTTGAGATGTGAAAATAAACACACAGAGGATCTAATTGAGCTCTATTTCTTCTTATAAAATCTAATTAAGAGAACCCCACATCATCTCCCTTATGCTAAGCCCACTGCAGGAAAAAAAAGGAAAATGGAGGTTCATCCCTGCCTATTTAAAGGGTAAAATTGTTAATAATTGTAAAAACATATGTCCATGGTAAACTGCTGAGATTTTTGTGTATTGGATAAATGTATGTATAATTTATTCAACCCAGTTTATGGTAGATGGAATCACATTACCCCACTGGTCAGAACACTTAAGATTTTTTAATTCTTATTTTACTCAAATACTTAAGACTCCAAAAATTCTGATCCTACAGAATCTCTCAGAAATACTGACTTGTAATCGGTCTCAGACATTGTGTTGTGAAGCTGCAGCACTGCTATGTATCAGAATCTGATCTTACTTTCCAGTAACACCTTCCTCTCTGTGAATGCAAGTTCTCCATATGCTCCCTAACCCCAACAGAAGAATATTATCATGTTTCAAGATTGCCCATTAGTGAGTATCTTTTTAAGCACACACACACACACACACACACACACACACATGAAACAGTGAATCCCAAAGCCATTTCTGGAAACCGAACCTATGTGCTAAATCAGGAATAGTAACCTGCTGGAAATATCAGTTCAATTGTGCTCTTTAGCAAAAACTCAACAGCATATGCTGTGTTTACACTGACTTCTGAACTCATTTTGAGTGTTAGTTCCTGTGCCGAGCGAGATTTGGAAGCACAATACGAGAAAAGGAGCTGTAGAATAACAGAATTCATTCCACAGAAATCTCTATCTACTATAATAAAGACACCCACATGAAGAAAACTCTGCCGTAAAGGTGTACCTTTCTACAAACCTAACCAAAACCACCTCTCATTCTCAAGGCTGCACTGCCCAAAAAGCTGGAGACTACTACACATGGCTGTTTATATTTTAATTAAGATGAAACAAAATTAAATACACAGTTTTTCAGCCCCACTTACCATGTTTCAGGTACTCTAAAGCCTCTCGTGGCTAGTGGGTGTCATACTGACCAGCATAGAAAAACACTTCCAAAATTGGAGAAAGTTCTGTAGAGTAACTGTTCTCAAGTTCTGTTCTATAATGAGAAAGAAAGTGAGAAAGAGTAAGATGGGGGTAAGTGGAAGGGAGGAAAGAGGGGAGAAGACAGGAGCAGACAGGAGAGGACAGGAGAAAACAGGAGACCAAGAAACCTAGAAAGACATCCAAGTAATTTCACTAGAAGCATGGAGGGCACCACATTCATTTGCAACTTTGTGTTATTGATTATGAATGAACCTACACCAGGGCCTCTCAGCCAGAATCATCTAATCAAGGAAGGAGCTTGGGATCCGAGTGTTCATCAGTAGGCATTGCACAGACAAGAAATTGACTTAAAAATATCAATCAGGAACCACCAGGCTTTCCCAAGGAGTTGGCTCCCTATAGCAACCGGTACTATGTCCTACTATTTCCTGTGCACAGACACAGGACACAAAGAGGAATGCCAGTTGGCTTGTGAATAATTAATTAACACACTGTATAAAGTTCTAAGCCTGTCTTCAGCTTTTAAAAGATCAGATGACAATATGAAGCTTTTATACTTGAGTCCACCATCTTTTGATATTTTGAATTTTCATGTATAGAATAGTATTTGGCTAAGAGTTACCTTTAATATACCTATAAGCAAATATTTGTAAACACGATTGCATAAACCTTCACTACTCACTTGCTCCACTAACATTAATTCAAGTTAGAGGTACTTGTAAATGAGCATTAAGATAAAGATGTAGACCAAAAGCAAACAGTCAAGATAAGAAAACAAGGGAAACGATGTAGTATGTAAAAACAGGTATTTGCCTTTGTTCCCAGCAAGTTCCTAAATAAAACAGGTCCCCTTAAAGATAAAGATTTGCTGGGCTGATTGAGAGTTTCTTCACCCAGAATCGGTAGCTCATATTAGCAGGATTATTGGCCGGGTGCGGCTCTAAGCAAGGTTGAGGCTTACATTCTTCAGCAGTGGAAAGTTCCAGCTTATCTTCGTAGTTAGCTTGGAGGTGACATCATTAAGGCTGCTTTATCTCCCTTGGGGATCTTCAGCCTCTGCCTCAGTCTGCACACTTCAGTTTTTACAGCATCATTTGTTTCTCCGGCATCTCAATTTTCCTCTCCATGGACTCATGAGATTTAATCACACGTGTAACAAAAGCCTTATGTTCTATTTCCTCTTTTTCTAGGGCTCCAATTTCACATCTGTGCTGCCTGCCCAGATTTAATTCACTTGTCTAACTCATTGAAATGTCAGACGTGTTTCATTCCTTCATCCTTGATGATCTTCTCACTTCCTGCTCTCTTTTCCGACAACCAGAGCAGACCACAGACCTCCAGCCCCATGGCACTCACTGCAGCCTCCATCCTGAAAAATTCTCTCCATTGCTTCTTGTTTACTTGTTTACATATCTCAAGTTATTTCATCCCAACGTGTTTAGATACAGCCTGAGCTACTGATGATTACAAAAAGCCGGATTCGGTGGATCGTCAGCATCAATTAATGTGAGCCTCCCACCGCCATTGAACTGCCCACAGTCTAACACGTGAGTGACTCTAAATGGACTCTCGTCCCTCTGTGAGTCTTCTGCTTCCACTGAATCTAAATGAGGAGTCAGTCATTCAGCAGGGTTTCATAGGTGTTGATGTCACATGAGGACAACATCGATGCCTGAATTTTTTGGAGGTAAAAATCACTATTTTTTTTCTTTCATATAACTCTCCTAAGAAAAATTCACCAAAGGAATGTCTCAATAACCAACAGAAAAATAGGAAAATGAACCGACATTTCAATTTCCCAGAACGGAAGCAATGGGCTAAATTACTCATGTTGCCAATTCAGTTCTTTACATCCTGTAATGGCTCTCCTTTTATGGAAAAGCCTTGGATTTGGTCCATGGTGTGTTTCTCTTGGGCACTGAGCAAGTGCCCAGGTATCACCAGCAGGCCATGCCCTGCCCTCCTGCACACTGTCTTCCAGAGTGTTAATAAATAAGAGTGCCAGGTAGCCATGCCTGAGCAAGTGCCCAGGTATCACCAGCAGGCCATGCCCTGCCCTCCTGCACACTGTCTTCCAGAGTGTTCATAAATAAGAGTGCCAGGTAGCCATGCCAATGCCCACCTGGCCCTTCTTTCCAGGACCATTAAAGGGACAACCTTTAAGTAAAACTGGCAAAAATCTGTGACTAAGTATACCCGTGCTCTCATTGTCGGTGCCCATAGATAGGTTGGAAGATCATGTGTGACAGGAATTTAGGCTTTGTGACAGCTATAATAGGAGTCTCTGGTTGTGAAAGAAGTGAAAATACAAAAAGAAAAGAAAAAAGAAAAAATAGAGACACCTACTCCCCTGGCACACACAGCTATTGACTTACCTGGATTTGTAATGGCTGTGCTATTAAAAAATATGAAGCTAATGCTATTGTGAAGTATGTTCTGAACTTTTAAAAGGATACTTCTCTACACTGGCACTGTGCTCCTTCATGTAACATACTATAAATTCTCTGTGAGTTAAACAAGAAAATCTCTCTGATTCTTCCACAAATGCCAAATTGAGCTATTATTACCTTGCCATCTAGCCACCCTTTCCAAACAACTGAGAGAACCAGGAAGTTCTGAGAGCTTATGAATGGAATATGGATGCTTACCACCGAGATCACGTTTGTAACCTGTGTATGTTCTTGACTGGGAGTGTCATTCAAAGAAAGTGATGACTTTTGGTGAGGTAGTTCCATGATTATTTTAAACTTCACTAATTTAAAGTTGCAAGTTTAGAGTTGTTTAGAGTTGAAAGTAAAAAAAATCTCACCAGAAACATGTACATTTCAGGCTATAGAATGACCTAGAAGTGATGAGTTCTGGTAAATATGTGTGCAAATTTATACTGTGCATCTGTGAGGCAGAGACTATGCTGTAAAGCTCATTTGAATATTTGGGTACCACATACAAAGATATTTTAGAATATGGTCAGGCTACAAGGTTTGAATCCACTTCATTATATTTTTCAATGCCCACGCTTTGGTTTTTTCTCTCCTATTTTTGCTTTTCAATAAATAAATGTTGATTATTTTTATTTTTTGAATTTAACATACCAAGATATACTATTTGTTTTATTATTTATTTCTACATAGACATGCACTGTGTAAGGTTTAATGTGCTAATTTGAAATAAGCTAGAGTCGTCAAAGAAGAAGGAGCGTCAGTTGAGGAAATGCCTCCATGAGATCCAGGTGTAAGACATTTTCTCAATTAGTGATCAGTGGGGAAGAGCCCAGCCCATTGTAGGTGGTGCCATCCCTGGGCTGTGGTCCAGTGTTCTAAAAAGAACTAGGCAAGCTATGGGAATCAAGCCAGAAAGCAGCACTCCTCCATGGCTTCTCTATCAGCTCCTACTGTGTTTGAATTCCTGACCTGACTTCCTTCAATAATTAACAGCAATATGGAAGTGTAAGCCAAATAAGTCCTTTTCTGCCCAACTTGCTTTGGTCATGGTGTCCCAGCAATGAGAGCCCTAACTAAGGCATCCAGTTTCCATAAAATGTACAAATTTAATATACATTTGATACCAAACAATTTTGATGAGGAAATCGGGCACACCTGAGCTAGGGGGAGCCTCTATTTTAGGGATTCTCAAGAGATCAATGTGTAAGAGTGCAGGGTCCCCATGGAGCCACAATAAGGTGTCAGGCCAAGTCACCATCATCCAAATGTTCAACTGAGGCAAAACTCTTTTCCAGGCATATTTGGTTGATGGCATAAGCCAGTTTCTCACTATGCAAATATCTTGCCACAATGTGTGTTATTTGTAGGATGCTGCTCAAACTGCCTTCTACATCAGGGCAATTCCAGGATCTTAAGGACCACTCTGTATGTTGAGCAAACTGACTTTTTGTCTATTGTCTATGTTGCAAATACAATTCTCTAATTGGTCATTTGTCTTTTGACTTTTCTGATGATTTTCCCCTTGGCAGATGTGGGCGAAGCCGAGTCTAGTCAAATTTAGCAATCTTTTATTTCTTACTCCTAAACTTTAAGTCCTACACAGTAAAACTCTTCTAAACCAAAATTCTAGAAGTTGCATTCTGGTATCCCCTTTTTACATTTATATGACTGGCAGCTTATCTCACCATGAGATAGATAGATCTAATTTTATGTTTTTAATAACCAATATTAACACCACTTAATTTTTAAAAGTCCATCTTTCCCCAAAGAATTTGGATACCATCATAATTAAAAACTAAATACTAATACATGTTTGGGTATCTCTGAAAACTTCCTTATTGTTTCATTCAACCACGTGATTATGCTAGTTCTGTGCTTGCTTAATAATGAAGGCTTTGATAATTTAGTATTTCCCAGTAGTTATTTCTTGATTTTTCCATAAAGTTTTATCATCAATTTGTCTAGCTCAAGAAAGACAAGAGACCTAATACCCTTGCCAATGACCTCATGTTGAATTGCATTACTAAAACAGTCCAAACATTCTCTGTAATGTGACAATGTCTTATCCAAGGAAGGAAGGTCATTTGAGTTCTTCAAATTATAAAGTTTTTCTCATGTATTTCTTTCATAATTCTTAATACTATTTACTCCTACTTCCTATTTTGTCCTGCCTTTGTGATATTTTCTCCATCCAATATTCCAGCAAAATAACATATCTACACTTGATTTTTATACCTTACTTGCAAATCTTATTATAATATATAAGCATATTCAAGACTACACACTACTATACCTGCCTATAATCTCTGCAAATGGGAATCTGAAAGATCTTAAAGTTCACCCAACACTTACAACCTACCTGAATTCTAAAGTTTCTAACTCTTTAAAAAGTCCTGGTTACACAGTTCATTACTGCTAGCTTTAAGGGGCAAGGAAATGTAATGAATAAAGTGCACTGTGAAATCCCTTAACTGAATTATAAACAATGCACATAAGGTATAATATACATCTTAGACCAGTCTTCACTGAAACTCAATTGAGTCTTGAAGTGACCGATATTTTTTAAACAAACAAGAGAATAAAACTTTACCTCCTTTAGATAACAGGATGCCAAATTGACTACTATATCAGAAATCATGCTGAAAGAAATAAAGTACAAGCACTGCACAGTGCACAGCAAACAGATGGATAATACTGACCAGCACTGGGCCATTTATCCATTAGAGTAATGAATGCCACCTCATACTCATTTGGTCAGAAAGAAAAATCTAAGTAGATTCTGTCCACGAGCATTAATATTTCTTTCTGATAGATGAAATCAAATCATGAAAGCAGGCAACATTTATTGATGTTTTCCCCTTTAACTACTAAATCTACTTTCTGACAGGAAATGAAATGATCACAAATAATATCAGAATCAAATTCTGTAATCACCAACAATAATTCTCTGAAGCCTAAATGAACACACAGACCCACAAGTGCAATGTACTTGCAGCCTTGCATAGTTAAAATGAAATTGCCTCAGATGTTATTTTTAGTCTCAAAACTAAAAGCATAAGCCAAAGAACACTAAATACAAATCAATTAAGCTGTCACGGAATCTCGTCAGATCTGCCCCTATAATGTGAAAACTATACTATATAAAACTCTTGAGGTAAAAATTACAGCACGTAAGAATGTAATCTTTTTAATGTGAGCTAAAAGAAAAAGGTTTAGTTGAAGTTAATGTAGTTGAGATCTTTATGTAAACAGGGTTTAGATATGGTAATGAGGAAGAACTCACTGAATTTACATAGAATTTCAGTTCATTTTATTCACACAGAAAAGTCCAATCATAAAGACTTTACCTTTGCCTAATTCCATATGCACCTGGTGCTTTTATATTCAACAGCCAACCCCAAGGCAGTTGATTCCACCTCAATACAGAGAATGCAATCCCAACATCTTCATCTATTTTCCTCTGTCATAATTACCTGCAAGGAAAGAATAATTCTGCCTCACTTTTTTCACCACAGGGTATTTTGGGGGACATCAATAGATAAAGCTTTAACATTTCTCTAAGTGGGCCACAAGTTTATTGAAATTCACAGAAATCTCTTCAGCTCATTCTTCATGGAGGGATAACTAGTTTACTACAATTTAAAACTAATTCTTGCAACTTCTGACACTTTGTATTTCCAGGTGTGATAGGGTATATAGAGGTTGTTTTTTTTTAATAAATAAATAAATCGGATACTAAAAGAGTTGTCATTTAAAAGTAAAAAAAGGTTCTATAAAGTCAAAAGAAACCAAACTTTTAAAATGAAGGACATAAGTCTGAATATAAGGAGGAAGTGGGGGAAGAGAAGGGGGAGGAGGAGGGGGGAGGAGGAGGAGGAGGAGGAGGAGGAGGAGGAGGAGGAGGAGGAGGAGGAGGAGGAGAAGGAGAGTAGCAGAGCTGGATACCTGGATAGGGGCACCTACTGTCCTGCAGAGGGCCTGAGTTCAGTTATCAACCCTGATGCCATCGGCTCCCAACTACCTCTAACTGGTCCATGGAGACACCCTGATCCCCGTAGGTTACTGTGTTCATGGGCACATGCCCACACACACACAGACAAACACACAGACACATAATTAAAAATAAAATACATCTTTTTTAAAAATCTAAGAAAAATGTAATAGCTCTGGTTCAAATGAAAGATTCCCATCTGTTCTCTTTTGCAATCAAACCAATCTACTCCAGCAGAGAGACCTGTCACTCTGAAATTTTAAACAAGATTTTCCCTCCTCATAATCAGAAGCCTGAACAACCGTCAAAAATGTATCTGACAAAACAGGCCTCTTGTCATTTATTGTTGTTTACTTTTGAGTTCATTTCACAGCTTGAATAGGCTTTATTTTACCAACTGTAACCTGCAAAAAACCCACTTGTCAGCCCACACAGCAGATAACTCAGATTGTTTCTTTACAATTTAGGATTATAGAGAGGTGCAATCCCTGACCCACCGGACCTCAGCAATGCCAATTTACTTCCGGTACTTACATCCTAATTTATCCAGTCAAGATGACTTAGTAAATATCAATAAAAATTACTAGTAATCATCAAAGAAAAGAGAATAAGAAACTAGTTAGCATGAAGGTCATGCACAAATGGGTATGAATGACCAACTGCCCAGTGTATAAGTACACTTACACTGAAGGTTAGCACATTTCATCTTACAGTTCA
This sequence comes from Grammomys surdaster, assembly GCF_004785775.1. Lineage (NCBI taxonomy): Eukaryota > Metazoa > Chordata > Mammalia > Rodentia > Muridae > Grammomys > Grammomys surdaster. Next base: position 3,762,412 of record NW_021604594.1, read on the forward strand.
AAAGTACCCATGCTGTTTCAAACACAAAGGTGAAATGAATCTAGAAAAATGATAAGAATGTTTCAAAACAGCTCAACAATATACATCCAGGATTTCTAATTTCTGACATATTAGAAACTTCTTTGGGAGAGAAAGACTTCACTATTTATATACAAACCCATCAAGTAAACACCTACCTTCTACACAGTTGCCACTGGCTCACAGTGAATGAGATAAATAAATTAAAAAGGTGTTGCTATCTCTAGATTTCACTTTACCGGAGTCACTGTAGTTTTAATGTATTGATACAGCAGTGACTTACCTATTTACCCTAAGAGAAGAGTAGCATTTCTGGTCACTCTTTCTCTTTTCACTAATTATTATTCTCCCCCCAAATCCATGTCCACATTTTGGGCATGGAGTCAGGTTGTCCTATAAGCAAACACCTAAGAGCTTGTGTTGTACCATTCATACTGCCTAGCTACATTCCAGTAACCCAGTATGAGCATTTCCCAAATAGAATAAAATTCTTTAACTTTGTGGAAACCCATCAAATAACTTCAAGCTAAGTCCAAACTCAGAAGTAAAAGCAAAATCCTCTGCCTCCTTGTGAGTCTACTGAGTGGCTTGTCAGTTGTCGTCTAACAAGACTCATCAAATTTTCTTAGTTACTTAACAGACACAATTATTATTTCTCACAACAATACATGAAGCAGTGGTTCATTGTGTCTTGTTGCTAGGAGTCACTCATGCAGCTGTTAAATGCCAGGTAATAACTGAGCTGGGCCCTAAGATATGAAAGAATTCACTCAGAGATATAACTGTGTTCAATTGGGAACCTTGATTTTTCTCCAGCTGTCATCTCTCTCTATGTGGTAATATATCTTCTAGGGTGTCTCTACCCACATGATGGCAGGCAGACTCTAAGGAAACAAATCAATAGTTTCAATGTGGCATGTATTATTTAAAAGAAGAAAGTCACAATGCCAGTTCAAATTAAAGATAAGAGTATGTGCAAAGGACTGGAGAAATGGAATGTACACTTGGGCATGAGGAAACAAATCAGCCACCTGCAGAAACTGTATTCTACATCCTAAGCACAAATGAAATAAATAGACCTCTTTCCATAACACAGTCACAAATGTTTTATTGATAATAGTGTTCATTTTTTTGTCATAAGATTTTAAAGATGGAAGGAAAAACTTGAAGGAGAGTCTGTATGGAGTTTTGTAGTTCATTTTTTAGATTTCTTGATAATTATCTAGTATACTTTGGTCACAATAATGTATCTCTCCCAACTCCTCCCAGATCCTCCCTTTCCTCTCTTTCTCATGTTTTCTCTCACTATTACAAAACAAAAATTAAATTTAAAAAAACGTAAAACATGGAGTCTAGCTTGTAGGAGTCAACTGGTCTTGAGTGTGGAGCCTGCTGTGCAGTATGGCTGATACTGAGCCCAACTGGAACCAGAATAGTGTGGTATTACTGTGACATTTCCTGATCATGTATTTTCCAGAGAATTGTGGAAGGACTTTGAAAATTTTGTCTAGAAAAGCCATTGAATATTGAGGGCTCAGTGGGCTCTTCCGTAGGTATTTGGAAGATGAGAATGTTGAGGGAAATGCAGACGATAGAGACCTGAATTGTGAAGTTTCAAAGAAAAGCAAAGATTCTACCAGGCCTGTTGCATGAAGAATCTGTGATGTCTGTTCAGCTGGTGCTGAAGAGTCCACCGTGATTAACAAGAGACCAGACCCACTAAAATAAAACCTTTGCTTTACAAATTGCTGGGAGAGTTGATAACAGTCAGTTGGAGCCAAGAAATCAGCAGTGATTAAGAAGAGACCAGGATCACTAAGGTAAAGCCTTCTAGGAAGTGGTTCCCGTGAGTTAGCAAACAGAAGTTGTGTTCTAGAAGTGGCCTAGGTTTTACCAAATGCTGGTTGCCAAACTTAGTTCTGTGTAACTGTCCCTGGTAGTACTGGCTTTGAAGGCATGAAGAGGTCATGGAAAGCAACTTGGAACTGTGAGAGGCCAGGAAAAGCCATCAGTAAAGGTACAGCATCAGTGGCAGTTGAAGACCACAGATTGAAGAGGTCATGCAGAGAAGTTGAGGCTTGGCGCCAAAAAGAGAGAAGCCATAGGTGAAAGTGAGGCCCAGGTACCACAGAAGACCTCAGAATTTGTGAAATGATAGTACCATGGTATGTGTACCAAGAACAGCAGAAGCACATTAGTGGAACTAGCTGGACCACAGAAGACAAGCTGTATGTGCTGCAAAAGGTGGATCTAGAAGTTACCAAAGCCCTGTGGAGGAGCCCAAAAAGATCATGAGTAGATCCCAGTTTTAGAAACTGAGTTATTTATAGTAGGACTTTGGTTTTGCTTTGTTCAGATTGTGATTGTGCCCTGGTTGTTTCCTCTGGAGATAAAGCATTTAGTTTACTTTTTTTTTATTTTACAGGATCCACAGTTAACAGACTGAATTTCTTGTGAGATTTGGGGTTTTAAAAGAGACATTGGATTTTTAAAGTAACTGAAATTTAAAAGGGTTGAATTTGCAAAGACTACTGACTTTTTAAAGTTTCTAAAGTGTGTTAGATATTGTGATGCTGATATTAATTTATGATCTTAGGGATGGAAAAGAAACAAAAGGCTATGGTTCAACAGTGATATTTTTCTGTGTCAAGTTGAAAAGGAGTCAATTATCCTGGATAAGTCTATGTCAACTTCATACAAGCCACAGTATCTGAAAGGTGGGAACCACAATTGACAACAAACCCCCATAAGCTCCAGCTGTAGATCATTTTCTAAATTAGTGATTGATGGAAGATCCAGTCCACTGTGAGTGATGTCATCCCTGGGCTAGGTGCTAGGTTCTATAAGAAACCAAGCTGAGCAAGCCATGAGGATCAAGTCAATACCCAGGACCCCGCCATGGCCTCTGAATCAGTTCCTGTCTCCAGGTTCCTGACCTGTTTGATTGCCTATCCTGATTTCTTTTGATAATTAACAATTATATAGATGGGTAGGCCAAATAATATCTTTCCTTCTGAAGTTGGTTTGGTCATAGTGTTTCATCACAGCAGTAGTAACCCTTACAAAGACAAGTGATATACTCAATGTCACTCCATTGAAAAACATTGACCCTCTCTCTCAGATGTCAGTTGCCAGTAGCTCCTTGACTAGGGCTGGGCCTTCATGCCCTCTTCTATGTTGGGATTTTTGTCTTGTTTGAGCCTGCTCTGGTATTGTGCATGCTGTCACAGTCTCTGTGAGTTCGTTTGTGTATCTGCTTTGTTATATCTGAAAAATACTGCCTCCTTGAAGTCATCCACAAACTCTGGCCTTTAAGGTTTTTTCTGTTTTCTCTTCTACATAGGTCCTGAGCTATTTATTTCAATATTGATGAGAGTTATACTGCTATATCAGAACTTCCAAAACTTGGATTGCTTTCTTTGTTAATCAGCTACCTGTTAACCCACCAAAAGTAGAACAATTTCTATGTGAAAAAGTGGCAGGAGCGTCCCACAATCTACAGATTAGATGGGAGTGACCATTACTGCATTAGTAGCTAAACTACTATTCAGTTTTTTATATTGGTTTTTACCCCACCAAAGAACACCTACATCTTGCTAGAGTATGGCATGTTTTAAAAGAAAACAATACCATGATATCCATTCTGAGATTTAAATACAACTTTCACTGTACTGTCAAAAGATCATGGTACCATTACCTTCTTTCTGATGGACAATAACTTGAAAGAGGAGCAGATTAAAACAAAACAGAAATTTCAATAAAACAAGGAGAGTTATATGTCAATGGTATCCTATATTTACACTTAGATCCTGGTTATCACTCCTGACATTTCTCCATGGTGGGAGACTGTCTATGATGAAAATAAGCCTGCACTACCAAGTGATGAAGACTCTTAAGCAATAGTTGTTCTATCACTCATTCATCAGCACAGATTACTTAAATATAGAGTGACATCAATCATGGGTCAGATGCTTCTAGTATCCTAAAATAAAACAATGCAAAAAATGAACATCTTACACACATGAAATTTACAAATCAATGGTTAGGGACATAATAAGTAATAAGTGTGGTTATTCTATGTATTATATGGTACTCACAATGGACATACATGATATTTAAAAGAGAAAGTAAGATAATGGATATAAGGAGAGTTGGTTGGTTTGGCTTACAAAGAGGTTGCTGTCATTCTAAACAGGGCTTTCAAGAGACATAAGCTTGATTGGGAGATAGTTGGTTAGAAGAGTTTAGGTACTTGGAAGATTAACAAAGACGATATGTACAGAGGAGTGTTGGAGATGGAGAAAAAGGCTGAAATGTACCACTGTGTTGACAAAAAAGCAGAGTCCAGGGATGTTAGCATACTGGAAGGAAGGAAATGGACAGCTCCAGGTAAAATCAGACAAAGAATAAATGAGGTCATATGGGGCCCTTAAAGCCACTGACTTCCTTGATTTTTCTCCACATAGGAAAAAAAAACTATTTTAGGGTTTTAAGCAAAGAACAGCATGATCTGACCCACTTTTTAGAAAAATAACTCTAGGTGCTTTTCTTGTACTGAGCTATCATGGGGGTGGGGGACAATGATTAAAGACAAAGTCAGGTTAGACTGGGATACGATTCCCAATATTAAAATAAGAGCTGATGACTTGGATCACAGTAGTAGAATGGAAGGAGTAAATCCTATTAAAGTTAACACACATTTGAACATTCCCTCATATAGTTAAGAGAATTGCATAGAGATTAGAGATGAGACTTAAACAGAAGAACGGGACAAAGTATGAACCCTTCATGTTTATTTCCTCAGTCACAACCCCAGAAGTACTATCAAATGGACCAGGAAAGCCTTAGATGGGATGTGGAAGGTAATTCAGGATGGCTCCATCTGAGAGTGGCTGTTGAGGAATCCAAGTGATGCCAAGTCAAGGCCAACAGTTAATGGCCGTAGTTTAAGCCAGAGCTTTGGGCTAGAGATACAAATTTGGTGTTGGTTAGCATGTACTTAGTACTTAAGCATAAAATTGGATATCATCACCAAGGGAGTCAGTGTGCTGAGTTACAATCCTAGGACAAGGCTAAAAGGAGAACATTGATCATGAGGCTAAGAAGAAATGGCTAGCTCAGTAAGATGAAATCCACAAAAGCATGATGTCCTAGAAGAAATGGGTGGCATAAGTGTGCCATGTGTTCTTAGAATTCAAATAAGATGACAGATGCAAACTAGCCATTGAAAAGCAAATGAACAGAGAAATTTCATTATGTCACAAGTCTGATGCCACACTTCCTTGTGAGACAGTGTCTAACCATGACATAGCAAGCATATAAATTTAAGTTTTCTAGTCTCATCTTTTTCCATTTAAGGTTAAGAATAAAACTATTAAGGAAACTTATTTTATATCCAATTTGGAGGAAATCACTATTTATTTTCTGATTCCCAAAATCAACATGGCATGACTGCAGAAGTCTTATGGTTAGTTACCTCAATGAAGGCATTTCCTACAAATCGAGATGCAGCCTGACTGCTAATATCAAACCCCAGGCTCCATAAGCGTTTTCCCTAAGACTTCCTTATCTGCAGAAAATTACCTTAGTATAGGATAAGAGGATGGTAGCTAAGTCAGCAAACACAAATTGTAAGAGTAATAACCCAGGGGCAAAAACTAAAATCTTAATTGAAATATTGTCTTTAGTTCCTACCTTTAAAGACCTTTCCCCCTCTGTCACACAGCATAGTGTTTAATGTAGATGGAATTCCATAGAACTCTGCATCAAGAGCTTTACCCACTATCTCATGAATATGGCAAATCCTGAGACTATAAATGTTACTACTGTTACCAAATCTACAAGGAAAGATGCAAAACTCTGTAATAACTTATTTTTCATAAGATAATAAACAGAAAAAGAATGATTAAAAACAAACTAGAATTTTGGTCATATTTTCTCTGATGCCGTGATTTTTTTCTATAAACTCATCACACTATGATTTTTTTTACTCGTATTATAGATATGGCAATAAAAATGTGTTCATTACATTAGCTGCATTTTAAAGAAACCCTTTGTGCAGCAGAATTATTATTTGAGAGTTCTGTGCAAATTGAAGAAAGGCATCTTTTAAAGTTACCTTTTATAAAAAAACTGGACTGGTCATGCAGTTGTGTCTCAGCAATAGAGTGCCAGTCTAACATGCACACAGCCATGCATTTGGTCCTCAGTGACACAGTAAAGGAGAGAAGAGCACATATGTATATCAGACAGTAGAGCAGGTACATTGAGTACTGACCTGGCTGCTGCTTACAAGAAGGTGTGGTTTCTGAGAAAGGAGGTAATAAAATGTATGAGCATATAAGATCACAATATAATACAGGCTGAGAGTTGTAGTATCTAGAGGCTACACAATGGTTCTGTGGTCTGGACAAGAAGTATCCCCCTAAAGACTCATGTTGAAGGGTTGTTCCTGAGCTGGTAGAGCTGTAGAAACATGGTTGTTCTGTAAGATTTTAACCAAAGCCGTCGGTAGATCCATTGATGTAGTCATAATTTGTTAACATTGTTTGGAAGTGGTGGAAATGAGGAGATTGGCCAATTTGGAGAAATGAAGTCACTGGTGGTAGGAGTTGATGGAGATATTGGTCCCATCGACTTCACTCTCTTGCCACACAGACTTAAAAGCAACAGAATCCTGCAACTATGAACTGATATCTCTGAAAGTGTGAACCCAAGTCAATCTTTCTTCCTTCAAGTTTATTTTTTCAATATGCTTTGTCTGATTGGTTTGGTTTGGTTTGGTTTTGGAGTTTTGCTGACAAGTTTGTTTTGCACTGGGTCACAGCTGAATGCACATATGATCTACAATATGTAGATAACTTCCAAACATTTGTTCATCCAAGGACAGACACACTAGCAGAGAACTCAAACACAAAACAAGGACAAAGAACAGCATGCACAATGGCTTCTATGGAGGCCAATGGGGACTGAGAACAACTGAAGTAGAAAAATTGATGGTCTTGGTATTACTGTGAGGGATCATCTTCATTATGTTAACTGAAGATATGCCGTTCCCCACCCAGGGATCATGGACTATTTTTCACTTCTAACTGACAGCATAAAGTGATTGGCTATTTCAAGCTCCTGCTGCCTTGATATCCCCACCATGATCGACTATATCTTGATCTGTGAACTAAAACAAGCCCATTCTCTCTTAAGCTGTCTTTCTTATAGTTCTTCATTACAGCATCAGAAATGGAGCCAAGACAGTCACCTAAATGTGGAAGTCATATGCACGTCCGCTATTTTTTACCTATAAAAGGTACTGATTATGTTCCGTCACAATAGCAGAAATATTAGAAGTTGTGTTCATGTTATTTGCACTGAGCCACTACATTCCAGCTGCTCCCCTTATGTGTATCAACATTCCTTGCACATCGATGAATAAACTAACAAGCAAACCAAATCCCAAATCAGACAGACAAAATTAATAAATCCAAAACAGATCAACGACCCCACAGCCTTCATCCTTTGCCACTTAAATAAGCCAAGATAAAAAAAAAAAAACCTTTAAGTTTTTAGTAAAATGCCTGTGCATGCTGTTGTCAGCAAGTTAGAAGGCTGAAATCTAAAACTGCTATATAATTGAACCCTCAAACAGATTGAAATCGAGTTAACAAGGTCTTCATATTTCAAGCCCAGAAACTGAAATTCCTAATGAACTACCACTGAAGTGTTGTAGTGTAAGAGTAGAATAACAAAGTTATACCTTTAGCTAATTCACATGATTCGTACTTAATAAACCTCTAACAGAATCAGATATTTCTTCTTTGGGCCTACCCTGTAGTTCAAAAATGCCCTAGTACCATTTCACATCTGTGGGGCTTATGTATTTCCTTTAGTCTAAATGTGAGTTCCTCTATAAAGCTCATTTCCAACTTTCCTTTATATTTCTAGGATGTATCCCAAGTACACCAGGCTTCATCATATTCAAAGTCATGAGATAGGAAAAAATGTATTGATAGATGAGATAGGCATGACAGATTCAAGTGTATGTGCTTTTAGGAGCCCACTTATTGCAGAGACTCCTGAGCCTTCCTGAAGTTCATACAAAATGTTCACTTATTTATATAAAGATTGGTCTAAGTACATTTTCAAAGAACTTCCGTTCCGCAGTCTCAATGGATTCTCAGAAAGGTCTTGGACCCATAAATGTTAAGAGCCTTTTAGGCAGCTTGGACGAAGGTCCACAAGTTAAAAGTAATTGAATTTGTACAGAAAATAGCTATAAAGTACTAGGTTAGTACTATAGCAAAGGACATGAAAATAATAATACAAAAACAAATGATGATTCTATTAAGTAAGCCCATAATACATGACACCTTGAAACAATAGTTTGTTATGGTTACTGTGTTGAACTTACAAACCTGTGTAGTACCATGGTGTATGTATGGTTCTTTCTAATACAGCATAGGGGAGTTGTGACTACTACCATTACCTTGCATCCTTCATCTATCATGACAGCCTGAGGAAGCACTTAGAGACCTAAAGTGCATGTGCTGCATTTTTTCAATCCAGTAAATGAAAGTACCCAACCTTTTAAAAAGTTTTATTCAACAAATATTTAGTGGATTCTGATACAAATGAGAATTAGATCACCTCAGGTTCCTATTATTCCCTCCAATGCTTTCACAGAATGATATCTATTTGTAGAAAAGATTCCATGAAAATTGAAGAGAGGGTCATAAAAGGAGTCAGAGAAAGGAATGGGAAAAGATGAAAAAGACTAATGACCTTAAGGTTACAAAGAAAGAAAGGTTTATATGACCATCAGGCTCCTGAACTTTCTACAAGCACATAGCAATTCTTTATTAGACCATAGCCAGTACAGTCAGTCATTTATTCTTTGATTTGTCTGTAGTTAATTTAAGCATTCTGAGAAAAAATACCGAGCACACTGAATAAAAGAGAAAATGTTTACTTAAATCCAAAGGCAGGAATGCTCACAGAGAGATTTACTGCCTCTGTGACCAGGAAGGAATGAGTATCACATATATATGAGTCTGAGCAACTGACCAGTTTTGCTCAAGGTCCCAACACTGGCTTGCTATTTGGTTACTGACAAGAATAAACATATGTTTACTGAGGTGAAACCAGAAAGTCAGATTCAATGTTAAGAATAGGGATGAGGTACTAAAACCCTCACACCTTATTCATGAAGAGGATCTAATTGTATAAAAAGCTGTAGAACTGTAAAAGCAAGAGCACAGAACAGAATTTCCTGGGTCCAAACAACCTCACCTCAGGGTCAGTGGCTGATCTCCTCAGTGGTCCTGTCCAGGTCAGTATAAAATTTTGATCTAGATGATGCCTGAGGTAGTTATCAGGGTTAGGGAGGGGCGATGTTAACACAAAAATCTCCTTTGTTGAAATGTATTTTGGCAAGGAACTTTCCAGAAGCATGTATTCAACAGTATGTAATCCATGTAAGTAAAAATGTTAAAAAAAAAAAATCCAGTGACTTTCTCAAGTTTGACTTCTAATAGTAAAGCTAAACAACTGATACTATTAACTTAGATTCCATAAGTCAAATCCTTAAGCACTATGTATATAGGTATTAAACATCCATGTTTCTTTTACTCAACTCTTGGTCAGTGGTGTGTTTGAGACCCATATTCTAATCATGGTTTTCATAAAAATTCAACCTGATTATTTTGGACATTGATTTTGTCATTCTATGAGTGGTTATCAACCATAGACTTGATCTTCAAATTTGTCTCACATAATTTTATTTCTAAATTCAAGTTACATAGACTAAACTATAAAGATTTGAAAAGGTAAATGCAATTCCACAAATATTTTTGAATAAATATATCCAAACTATCTAGAGAGAGCCCTCAAAATATTATAGAAAACTTCATAAAATTCCTCCTGAAAAAGTATAGGAACTCTACAGGAAGACCAACAGAGTCAACTAACCTGGACTCTTGGGGGCTCTCAGAGACTTAACTACCAATGAAAGAGCTACCATGAACTGGAACTAGACCCTCCATACATATGTAGCAGATATGCAGTTTGATCTTCATGTAGGTCCCCCAACAACTGGACTAGGGCTGTCTCTGAATCTGTTGCCTGTCTGTAGATCCTATTCTCCTAACTGGGCTGCCTTGTCTGGCCTCAGTGGGACAGGATACACATAGTCCTGCAGAGACTTGATGTGCCAGGGTGAGGTGATATGCATGGGTGCCTCCCCCTTTTCAGAGGAGAAGAAGAGGAAAATTGGGAAGGAAGGGGGGCTGAAATGAAGAGGGGGATATTTGGATGTAAAGCGAGTAAGTAAATAAAACAATTTAAGGAAATAAAGAAAGCAGGAGGATTTAAAGAGGTAAATGCAACTCCACAAATATTTTTGAAGAAATATATACAAGCTGTCTAGATATCTCACCCAAAATATTATTAAAAAATTTTGTTTGTTTTATATGTGTGTGCATGCACATGCCTATATTTGTATTATATACATTTGCAATATATACATACATATTTTCAATCATGTGTGTATTACATAAAGAAATGATAGAGAAAATTATATAATGCAGTATTTCAAAAGAAAAGGCAATATTTCTCTTTGGAGAGAAGAGAAGGAAGAGGAAAATTTCATGGCGCCTATTGAGAAAGTTCTGTAAGAGGGACTCATTATGACAGAAGAATGGAGAATTAGGTAGGTTCCAATATAAACAAACAGGTATGAGCAAAAGAATGGAAGCAAGAAAATGTGGGCATGTATAAAATTTCATAGTCCCTTTACTTGGTCTTTAGGATAGATTATGTGATGAGAAGCAATGAAAGAGAAAGAACTTGAAATATAGCTTGAAATATATCATGTAGAGCCTTGAGCATACTCTAGACATCTTGTGGGTAATTTAGTGGGCAATGGTGAGCCAATAAATACTTTTTGAAGATACCCTGTCATATGAAAGATATACTTTTTGAAATTTTAACAGACAAAATAAAATGAATTTATGTTTTTACCCTGGTTGAACGTTCTTGCAGAATAGAAAGATGTGCGCAGTTTAAAGTGAGAGACGAAACTCAGAAGAGGAGTTGGGGCTGGGAATGATTAACATCTTGGTAATGAATGGAAATAAAGCCGAGTGAAAAGCACGTTAAGATGCTGCTCAAAGATCTGACCAATGGACAAGGGATAATCAGCAATAATGAGTGTTCTTAAACTCAGAGAAAATACTGAGGGAAAATTCTATATTTGGTCTTTATATGGCACTCTTCCATGATAAACTCAAGTCATAGAAAGGGAATAAACCTGGATGGTAGAGACAATCGATGTAACAGTACATCGGTCTGCTTGGGATGCTGTAATAAAGTACCATAAACTTCAATGTTTATAAACAATAGATACTACCTACAGACCTGAAGAGTATAAGTTCCACGATCAAGGTGCTGACAGGTTAGGTGTAAGGGACTGCTTTCTAGTTCACAGATGGCATCTGCTCATGGTTCCCTCACATGGTAGAGGAAGCCAGTTGTCTCTCTGGAGTCTCTTTTAGGAGGGTTTTCTAATCATATGGGCTCCTCCTCTATGCCGTCATTGCCAAATCCCATTATATCGGTTTTAGGGTCCAGGAATCACCTCACAGACCACTCAGACACTGATCTCAGTCAAGCTGGAACTGTTCACTGGACACACACCCCAGGACTGATTGGTCAGGGAAACAGGTGAGACTTGGGATCCGAAACTGCACCCCTGATTGTTTCCCAGGGGAAGCTTATAAAGGCAAAAACCACAAAAGCTCATAGCAACCATAAAAGCTCATATGTAGGTTCACGAGATGATGGTGGTATTGGTGGTTGGTTGAGGTCCAAGCTTATTGTAGCTAACTTTACAAAGCAGTTCTAACTTACTTTATTACAATTGGCTTTAAAGGAGAGCAAGGGTCTGGAGAACTTCCAAGAACACAAAAACATAGAATTTAACAGGATATGTGATTGTTAACTTAGGCATGAGAAAGGTCCTCTGTAACAAAGTAAGATGGCTTGGCTACAGGCATAAAACAGAACAGCTATAGTAATGTCAGAAAGGTAGCAGCTACTTAGCTCTTAACAGTTGGGAGCTGCGATTTCAACATATGAAACTGGGAGAACACAAATATTCAGATTTTACAACCAATAAGATGAGAGAAATGGGCAACATCCTGTGGGGGGTGGGGGTCTTTAGAAAAAAAGATAGTATCTGACTAGAGTAGAAGTTCTTAGGATAGAAAAGTCCTGGGCAACCTTTTGACATACAGAGACCTGAGGCTGTTCTCTCTGTATTGATGTCACCAAATCAGAGTACTCACCCTCCTCACTAATAGGTCCTATTGGTTTTTGATTCATCCACACTAGCCTGCAATTCAGGAAGAGCAAAAGCTGTATCTTATCCATGACTTTATTCCCAGCACCTATGCCAGTGCCTAACACAGAAAACACTTAACACCGATGGTTCAACACTCAAGCAGTTTAAATAAAGAAGCTTAAAGTTTCATTGGGAGCAGGTGAAAGGTTATTGTTGAAATGAAGGTGGTAGATTATGATCTAATTATCCCCGGTGGTTTACTTAGTGGATTAAGCGAGTCATTGTTACAAAAATGGTCAGTATAGCAGTATTAGTAATATGCAGACCTTATATATTCTTTCTCAAGTAGAATCTTTGTGCTTTGAGAACTGTATTGAGTTTTCAGAAACTCATAGTGCTCTGGAATTTTGTTTGTTTTATTCTGATTTTGTAGGGAAGGAAAAAATATCCTTAGTTTACACCACCATGTCACAGTCTATCATTGAGAAGTCAGAACAGAAACCAAGCAAGAATTTGAAGCAGAAAACCATGGAGAAATGCTGCTCAATGGGTCTAGCATGCCCTGCTTAGTTAGCTTTTCTTACATAGCTCAAGACCTGCTCAGGGAACAAGACAGTGGGCTGGGCCCGCCTACATCTCCTACAGACATCCCCATAGGTCAATTGGGCAATCTCTCAATTAAGACTCTTTTCTCAGGTGATTCTAGGCTGTGTCCAAATTGACAGTTGAAGCTAAGCTGAAGCTAAGTAGGACATTCCATGCCTTGTCACCTTAATACATAAAGGCATTACGTATAAATCATAACCAAGTCCTTTAAACTCCAAGGTCTCATGTGAATATCAAAATAGAAAATAAAGTCCAACTTTTAAAAATTCCTACAGTCTTTAAAATTTACACCTCTTAATTGTCCAAAGTCTCTTACCTGTGGGCTCCTGTAAAATTAAAACAGGTTTCATATTGTCTTATTGCAAAGGAAGGACCATTCATAGAAATGATCAATAGTGCTCTGGTCTTAACTTTAAAGGACATTTAAAAGAAAAAGACTCGTCTTAAATAATATTTTAGTAAAAATAAGTAAGTCAGTGAATGAACTTCTAAACAGTGAAAAAACATAAGAATAACAAATGCTCAAACAATAAGTATTTTGTTGGGTAATGGTGAGGCACATCTTTAATCCCAGCACTCTACAGAGCTAGTTCTAGGACAATCAAGACTTTACAAAGAAACCCTGTCTCAAAAAAAAAAAAAAAACAACAAAAAAAAAAACCACACACAAACCAACAACAACAACAAAACCTGCTTTGGAAAGCTGAGAGACCACAAGGGAGAATCGGGGGATACCAAGAGGACAAGAAACTATCAGTAATACCCAGATGAAGATTTATCCCTTCTACACCATGTCCCCTGCTCCTGTGATTTTCTCTTGCCAAGTGTTTCCTACCATGTGAGACTATGAAGACAGAACATGAATGCCTTTAGCACAACCCACTTGAGCTTACAGATATCAGAGAGAAGCTATATCTCTGTAGTACCAAAGAAGATATAAAATAACCAACATGCTAAGAGCTGAGTTGGACCCTTACAAAGCCATAGATTAAGAATCTATTTTGGAAGGGTCTACAGCGAGCTCTCAGAATTCAAATGTAGAATACAATCATGGCTTCCAAGCCTGCTTAGTAAGGTAGATATACTTCAACCAATAACTTCCATCAGTGTCTCAACATTCCGTTCCTGTGATTTCAATAGCAAAGTAGACAAGAAGAGGTAGTAACAGTGAACAGAAAATTAAGATAGAAAATCCCTACCTGGAGAGTGAAGTATGCCCATTAGGTATGCCGTCACCTTCTGAACTTGTTCCTCTGGAGCGACTGAGCCTCACACACTTGGGACCCCAGGAGGTGATCTGTGAATGCACACACACATAGGGTGAGCTAATCACAATGCCAGGATCCGAATTAATCATGTTGGGATATTCAGTCTGTTTCTGAGCCTGGAGCCATTAGGCCATATTATTTTATTATCCAATTTATTTAGGGAGACTTTGTACTTTCATTGTATTTCGTTTTAATGTTTCCCTTTCCACCCAAGCAGTCCCTCTTCTAAAGATTCAGTGGCCCTCAATTATGCCTGCTTCTCGGTATGATGCCATCTTTTCCACTGCCCTCCCAGTGGGCCAGGTGAGTCAGAACTCTGCAGGGATTTTCAGATTTTGAAGAAAGGTGATTTTTTTTTCATGGAAACATAAACCATTACATTGGTTTCATGAATTCCTGGAGCACTAATCACCTTAGATTCCTGGTCCCAGAAAAAAAATGGATGTGCTTATCCTGGCACTAACACCAAAATTGTTCCCTGATAACTTTCAGCATTGCTAATAAAAAAGAAAATAAAATCCACAGTAAAGGGAATCGAGAAATAATCTAAAAATACAACCACCTAACAGTTTCACCAGCAAATACGATATTTACTCTTCTTGGGTTTATTTGTTTTGTTTTGTTTTGTTTTGTTTTGTTTTGTTTTGTTTTGTTTTGGGTTTTGTTGTTGTTGTTGTTGTTCATTCATGAAATATTCTACAGACACAAATAATTGTCCTTTTCCTCTCAGAAATACATATCTTTTTCATAGATGAGAAAAAATAATGAAACAGGCAGAATACTTTGATGTAATTTCTTCAAGCTGCATCATTTGTATAACATACCGAAGTCTTTGCACATCAGAACCCAGAGTCATAAACAAAATGGCCAGCTAAGACACATAGAAGAAATTGACTCTGATCCACTATTTTTAGACAGAAAAAGATCTTCAAATTATCCCAAAAAGAAGAATTGTTAAATAATATTTAGTGAAGTGGTAGGATCCTTCTAAAACTTAACAACCCTGAAATATAAATAAAATAAGTAAATAAATAAATAAACGTCCTCTTTATCCTGAATCATGTCAGGTACAAGGATACCACACAATTAGGGCTGTGGCTTGGTTTCCAAAATTAGGGTGATAATATTTTTCAATGATCTCTTTGATGACTGTGGTGATAAAAATAAGATTACATAAGCAATGTATGTGATTCACAATTTATAGAGCCTTTCTACTTCAAAATGTTTAATAGTGGCTCTTAAAGATAACAAATCATTGGTTAAAGTGGAGTAACATAGTGTAGGATCTAAGAGTCACACAGACATGCTGTTGCTCAATAAAACCTGAGCGGTCACTTTATTAATTTATAATTTTTATTTTTTACTTTTATTCTTTGCATACATTACATTCTGGATGCAGTTTCCCCTACCTCTTCTCCTCCCAGTCACCACCCTTTCCACCCTCCCTCCTCTCCCCTAGATCCACAACACCTCCTTTGCTTCCCTTCAAAAAAATAGCAAGCCTCTCTGGGATATTAACCAAACGTGGCATAAAAAATTACAGTAAGACTAGGCACAAACCCTCATATCAAGGCTGAATGAGGTGACTTGTCAGAAGGAAATGAGTCTCAACTGTAGGCAAAGGAGTCAGAGGTTCTATACACATGTGCCTGCACACATACACACACACAAACACACACACACACCAATTTTGCAACCATAACGTATATGGCTGAGTGATCATTTTAAAGGCAACTTTGTATCATAGAAACATTTACACTTAGCAGCAGAAGCTACATCTGAATTAATTCAAATAAAACATTTAATTGAACATAACTAAACAGTAAGTTTCTTTCTTCAGCTGTAAGACTGAGATAAATTCCCTTCATAAAGGGACTTCGCAGGTAAATTATAGTCCGTTTCTAGGAGTGTAATATTTTCACAGAGATGTGTTCAATAGACTAAAATTTCAGAAGGCTATTATTTAAATACTTATTTAATATTAAATCTCCTTGGGTTTGTGTCACCTGATATTTACAGTTTAAGAATTCAGATATGCATATACCTGAATTAGCACTATCTTTTATTTTTTTGTCACTGAGTCCTTTCTTGTTGCTCTCAAATAGTGCAGCATTTACCAAATCCTTGTCCCTGCTTTCACTGTCATTGCCAAGGTTCATCCAAACTTCAGAGAAGTGATAAAACTGTCCGTGGAGGTCACTGTTCCCTGAGTGACCTTCAGGCTGCAGAAGTCTGTGTTTGTTCCCAACTGCACTGTAAAGAAAACTCAGAGCAGTCCCAGAGGTTGCAGAGCATGTAGACTGAAGCTGGAGAAGATTCTGCTGTGCCCGGCTCATGTGCAGCTTTCCTGAATGCACAGCCCCAAACAATAGTGTGGAATGTGTATGGATCAAGAAGCTCAGACTGGAATAGCTTCATTTTCACCAAACTCTAACTGAAGTATATCGTTTCCTGGAATTATGTACATAGGCCACAAACTACAATAGAATTAATTTCCATGAATTTTTACCAATAGCAATCACAGTTATTTCCACACCACATGATTACTGTAAATATATATTATAAGATGTGTACTTTGTTTATGCTTGTTTCTATTTTAGGGTGTACTTATTGTTAAAAAAAAAAAAACATAGTGTAGTGGTCATGAGAATGGCCTCCATAGGCTCATATTAGAATGGTTTGGGAAAGATTAGGAGGTGTGGCCTTTTTTGAGGAAGTGCCACTGGAAGTGAGCTTTGAGGTTTCAAAAGCACGAACCTGGCCCAGTCTCTCCCTCTCCCCTCTCTCTCCCTCTCACCCCCTCCCTTTTTCCCCTCTCTCTTCCCAGTCTCCCCCTCTCCCTCTCCTCTCTGTTGCCTTTAGATCAGGATGTAAAACTCTTAGCTACTGTACCAATGCCATGCTTGTCTGCTTCCTGCCATGATGATCATACACTAACCCTCTAAATCTGTAAGTAAACCTCAAATTGAATGCTTTCTTCCTGTAAGTTGCATTGGCCGTGGTATCTCTTATAGAAGTAGACCACTAAGACACATGGATGAACACTGAAATTTGATATGTTAAATTTATATAATATTATATTCCAGAATGTGTAAATGTTTGCATGCTTTTGCACTACAATCTATTTCTTTTGTAATCCTAACTGTTTGACTTCTGTGTTGCATTGAGAATATTTAATCTGAAGAAACTGGCTCCTATTGTTACAGAATGAGAAGATCCACTAACTTACACCTCAATAAAATTGGAGAAAGATAATTTTAAATATAACTTATTCAAGGGCTTGAGAGATGTCTCAGCAGTTGCAAGTGCATACTGTTTATTGCAAGTATCCGAGTTCAGTTCCCAGGACCCACATCAGGTGGCTCACAACTGCCTATAAATCAAGCTTCATGGATCTAAAGTCTTCTTTTAACCTCCACGGGTCTGCACTCACACCCATATACACACGGACACCCACAGATACACATCATTTTAAAATAATAAAAATACATCTAAAAGAAAAGCAAAACATTTAAAGACTTTGTTGGATAGAAAATGAACACCAAGAAAAAAAACATAAATTCTGTAATAACTCAAGGAGTCTGTAGCACTTATAGAAGTAGTAGCCTCTATCTCCCCATTCTCCATGAAGTACAAAGATGACAATTCCAGTACAGACTGTTGTGTTCATTTCTCAGACAGAAACTTTTCAGGAGATGGAGTAGGATGTCAGCACTTCTCATCCTATTTCCAGCTGCCTGTTGCAAAGGATGATGCTGGTGAGTACAATGGAGACATAAGGGCTCCCTCTTTCTGCCCAAGCACCATGAGCAAAATGGAGCCCTGCCTTGCATATGGTACACTTAAAATACGGAGATCCCAAAGGCCTTCATCTCAACTCTGAAAGTAGTTATTCCATGCCAGGAAAAGCAAGCCAAGAAGATTATAGCCTTTGGATTCCCCCTCCACTGAGCATTCAACTGCTAGAGCTGAGTATGTCACTAGAAGAACTTATCCTTGGCCCATCCCAAAGCGTAAGGATCATTATGACTTCCATATGCAATTAATTCCAGCATTGACAATGGCTTCAAAGACTTTCAACACAAGACAAAAGTTATAAAATTAACTGAATTGAACTCTCAAAGTAACAGCTGTTCAAGTGTGCCAACACCTAAGCAAATGCTGTGTGCTTATAATTCTAGCACTCAGGAGCTGAGACCTGAGAATCATGACTTCAAGGACTTCTTGGAATACATATCAACATGCTATACCAATGGAAATAAAATAAACACACAAATAATAAATAAATACTTTTAAAAATCATTAAGGGTCAAGAAGAAAGTAAAGGATTGGCACACTGGAAGACAAATCAGTAGAAATTATGCAATCAAAGAGAAGAAACAGTTTTATTGACATATTGTAACACTAAGCACATGAATAAATCTGGACAGAGAGTAGATGAAGTCAATGGAAGAATGGCCATATGCTTCTTAAATTCACTCTAAAAAGAAAATCAATGTAGACATATAGAGAGCTAAAAGAACTCAAAGCATATTAAACCCAGAGTCACAAACATGTGGGAAGGATACTGGAACTCAAAAATAAAGAGAAAACCTTCATTTCATCCAGAGAAAAGTTTATCAATGAAGAGTTCTGGCTTCAAACAGCTCTGGAGCCAATGACCAGAAGTAGTTCAAGATCATCTCTAGAACCATTTAGACTTGAAAAAAGAAAAACAAAACACTAACCTCAGGAAATACCCGGGTCAATAAGGCCCCATTTTCAAAACATTTTTATCAAAATGCTGACAGAGGGGAAAAAATGTATTTTTGTTTAGATGGAGTCTCACTATATAGCATTGGCTGAATTGGAACTTACTAATCAGATCAGGCTCGTCTCCAGCTCACGAGGGTCTACCTGCTTCTTCTTCCAGGGTACTGGGATCAAAGGTGTGCACCACAATGCCCAGCCTAAATGTAACATTGCTCTAAAATGCTGCATTAAACAAAATTAATTAGGTTTTATTACTGTAAAACTTGTCATAAGAATTACGTTTCTTATCTTAAAAAAATAAGTAAAAATGTAATTGGGGGTCCATCTTCAAGCTTAAGGTTAGAAAAGCATTTCTGGAAACATTAACCTTAAGTTAACAAAAGCAAAGAATACTGGTCATTTCTGGAAGCCACTGCATCTTTGTTTCCTCTGTGTCTGTATCAGGCCCTACTTCCCCTTGAGGGTATGCATGCTAGACAACTATCCATATTTCCAAGGACATCGTAGGTCAAAGGCCATCTAAGATTTCTGATAATGTTGCTTTCCAAGGCCACCAATTCAAGTCACCCTGAGGGTGCCTGTGCCTTAGCCTGTCATTTCTGATTTTGAGTTCACAGTCTGTTAAAAATCTTTAGAGTCTACATTAATGAGTGTAGAAAAGGACAACCACAGCTAACGGGCTTCTGAGCATGGAAAATTCCTCCCATTCCTATTTGTAATCTTAGGTCCTGGTTTGTAATAACAGCCTATGAAAACGTTGCATGCGGCTATAAAAAAAAAAAAAAAACGTAGTCATCATCTGAGAGCTATGGTTAACATAAAATGCCAAGACAGATTTATCAGCAGCTAAAGCCTGGAGCAGAGCCAGTCCACACACAGCACAGCTCTGCTCGATGTAGCTCACCATCAGAGGGTAGATATTACAGGAGCAGGGACAAGAGCCAGATATCAAGAAGCTGTGGCCCAGCAGCTTGAACAAGGGTGACATCAAGCAAGGAGGATTGAAGGAGCGTCAGAAAAGCACACAGAGACAACTTCAAGAAACATAATATTGCCATTGTCTGTCAGGAAACAGGAATAGCAGCAGACAGGCCAACCTGAGTGTGCCACTCAGAGGTGAAGTGGCTGTTACTCTGTATGAAAATGCTTACAGCCTCTAACAGAAAGTGGGGACTCTTAAAAGAGTGGCGTACTTCTGAGATGCAAACACGTAAGTAAGGAGATGGATGCTTGCTTTGGAAGTGACCTATGTCTAACTAGGGATGCTGTAAACTGTAAATTCTCTAAATAGAAAACTTGGTTCCTATAGAGTCTGTATATCCATTGATCACTGGTCCTCTACACTTTCAGCTGGGCAAGCCTGTAAATCCCTGAGTTAAGAGATCTTTCCTGAGATCTCAGGTTGGCTTCTGTCTTGCTGAGTAAGTCATTCTATTACAGAGTTCCTGGTCAGAGAGCTTTGGACAATTAAATGAACAACTGTGGGAGCACAAACTGTACTTCCCTAGGAAGTTGTAAAATAAATAGTGAGCATGGGGAACTGGTTTGTTAATGAATTAGTGAAAGGATCCAGGTATATCCTTGATCTAGAGGGCATATCACAGGAAGCTCATTGTCTAACTAGAAAAAGAGTGGCAGAAAACTCTGGTGCATTTATAATCGAAAACCAACTGACAAAGGAACACATACCACAGCAAAACTGTAATCATTCTAGGGAATTAAGCAAGTTTTCATGGCTTATAAGTAAACATCAGGGATATAAGTAACATTTTAAAAGTATCAGTATCTTGAACCTAAAAGGTTCATTTGCAAGTCCATAGGTAATAGACAACCAATGGACCATTAGAAGACCAGAAACTATACAAAATGAAAAGGCTGGGGACATGACTCGGCACACAGGAGATGAGGAACTGAGTTCCATCTAAACACCCATAGAAAAAGTGAAGCACAGCCATGCACACTCCTGTGACCCTGGCACTCTGCATAATGGTATTTTTATCTCCCAGGGAAGCAAGAGTTAGTTTTAGAAGGATTTCACCAAGTCTTACAATTAGAAAATGGTAACAACGGGAGAGGCTGATCCAGAAAGGAGAAATCAACTATACAATTTCTACTAAAAAACAAAAGTAAACTCCAAAACTAACAACCCTGACAGGTATGCCTCCATTACACTCAGAAATGCATGTGAACTCAACAGTGAGTGGAAGAGATGGTACCAGATAGACAAGGAATGACTTGGAGGAGAACCTGGCTTCCCTGACTTTCTGCACTTCTCTATTTAACATACTGCGTGTACCTGTAGGGTAAACACAAAATTTATTAAGAACAACAACAAAACTTTTAAAAAATAGAATAACAAGATATTTTTGTAATTAATCCAGTGAATCTTTTTGTTTTCTGATAGTTGTGAACCCCCAGAGAATGATGTTAGGTTTTGGTTTTCTTCAGAGCCAGCACCTGGAACAAGGAAAATTTGATAAAATGAATAAATGAATGAATAACAGTTTGAAGCTTCCCAATCGGACACTAAACCGTTCACTTTAATAAAAGAATCACTGACTAACTAATCAAACCAAATGCTTTTCTGAATAATGTATAAATATACAAAATTAATTTATTGAAACTCTCACTTCATTCCTGTTGACATCCATAGTCAATTCGGATTCTATTCACATGTCAGGTTCCTGATGCAGCTGTCATAAAAATGCCAGTTCCCACATTCGCGCAGGTATTTCTGCGCCTTATGTTTTATGATTCAGTCATTGAGAAGAAACATTTAGAGAGTTGACCCACGGTGAATTTAACAAGCGCCCGACACGCATCAGCAGTATCACACACAGATGAAATTGCTGCTGACTGGGTGACAGCCGTTACTGTGGGACAGCCGGAGCCTTAAGGGCCTTTAAAGTGGATGAGAATGACAGTACCTCACAAAGACCTGATGCAAATTCCTTGACAGGTTATATAGTCACACACAAAGACATGCCTGCAGCTGTCACACATCATCACTGGTTAAACATGTCAAACCTCCATTAGACAGCATTTTTTTAAAAAAAAAAGAAAGAAAGAAAAACTGGAGAAAATTGTAGTTGCGATTACAGGTGAGATAACAAATTAAATTTTTTTTTCAATCCCAAATCCAGATCATGGTTTTCATGGACTAAAAGAAGGAAGGAAAGAAGAAAGAAATGGTGATCCCTATTGTCCCCATCAGATTCATATATATATATATATATATATATATATATATATATATATATATATATAATGTTTATTTTAATTACTTAATAGTTACTTACTGGGTGACACCACTGGATTTGTAGTGGGATGTTCATTGTTCCCAGGGAGTGTTTGTGGGTTCATCCTTTCCCTGCGCTGAGTTCTTATCATACAAGCTTCAGACTTTCCCAGCATCTCACACACCTCCCTAGACCCCTGTGTAGGACTCCCTAGTCACACTACCTTAGCACTGTGTTCTGTCTGCCAACCAGATGGGACACTTGCCTATTGATTGACACTGTAATAGAAGCTGTCACCTATTGAGCATCTATCCTGTAGGGCAGTCACCACATGGAGACTTACATTGTCTATAACCTGTACCATCCTCATGAACTGGGAATATAAACTTAAGCACATTCATCTGACCTCTCTAGCTTCAATTTTCCAATTCATAAAATAATAACTATAGTGAGCAAACTGTGGGTGGACACACCAGGTCTGTCTTTCAAATAGGTACAATGCCTTTAAAAAAAAAAATCTGTGTCAGTAAATAGCAGCAGCCTGTTGAAGTACGTATGTTAGGGCATAGGGTTTACGGAATATTGTTCATCCTTGTAAGCAAACATATAGACATGTCAGAGGAAATAATATAGGTCTTAGGCAATTTATCTTGGGACGCATAATCACATGTTTACTACTCTCTTTTCCCTTGAGCTCAAGACAATAATCACTATGTGTGTGGAAATAGCTTTAGCTTTACTATGGCTTGGCTAAGACTCAGAAGGCCTCCAAAAGACTTCATTCAAATTCTCTGACCTGTCTAGAACCTACAGGGAACATAGCAAGTTGCTGGAGAAGGATGAACCAATGAATGCTCCACAATATCCCAGCAGCAAATGTGTGCACCACGCTCAGATTTCCCACTGCAAACATTAGCATATATCGTTATCTCAGCTGTTAAACAACCTTTAACAGTTGCATTTAAACACAGCATAGAATGTCACATAGAATTGTGTGACTGGCTTTTATCTATTAGCTCCCATTAATTTCACTGTAATTAAAGAATCAGAGTCGGGCCCAAAAAGGAATGCAACCTAAAACTTTAGATACCTCTAAATCATAATGGCAAACGGAAACAATAAAATCCAACTCCTTGAGACAGAAAATAGTAGATATGAGTCAGCTTTTAAACATATGTCATCTCTATAAAAGTAAACTGAGAGGCAGCCAAGTGAGGCTTTCACTTGCTCAGAGGCACTGGAGCACGGATTCTAACCTAGACATGAGCCATGCTGTGTTGGATGACTAAACTCCCTGGTCTGCTGAACTCCAGTCTGTAAGGTATATATTCAATGTTCATTTTTGTTAGATGTTTTATTTATTTCCATTTCAGATGTCATCCCCTTTCCCCATTTCCCCTCCCTAGAATCCCCCTACCGCTATCCCATCCCCCCTCCTCTTTTTGCTTTTATACCATTTTAATTACATGCAAGAATTGCGGTCAGTTCTAGGTTGAGGGACTAGCAATACAATAGATGCAAATAGTCAAGGAACAAGCAAGACTAAGAACAAAGAAGTAATCTCAGGCAGGAATCTAAATATTGGGCTAGAAAAAAGAAGTAATTTCAGACAGGAATCTAAATTTTAGGCTAGAACAAGGAAGTAGGCTTCAGACATGAAAATGACTTTGGGCTAGTACAGGGAAGTAGGCTCAGATATTTTGGTCATCCTGACAAGCCCTTAGAAACAGTGATCACAAGAGTGTTCACAGAATTTTGTTTATTGCCTTGCTTGTTCAATGTCCCCTTTATTCTTCCTCAGCATCCCTTGCCCTCCCTGTGTCCTAGAAACCAAAGCCAAAGAAGGTAAAAGTCCTCACAGAGCTGTGTTCATAGTAAGAGACATAATGCTCATTAAAATGTATAAAAATGTCTCTATATATGCCCACACACTCAGACAGTATGGGGCTGTGTATAGATTTGCATGTATGTGTGAATGTGTGCATACATGTGTGTATATGCAGCATGTGATCACACGATCTCTGTTAGAAACATTGATGGATTAAATTGTTCCAACTGTACCCAGGTAGTATCTCACAATCACTGTTACTCCAATTTCATGGGTACTTTTCGGGCCTCCATGGGCACAAGGCACACATGTGGTGCACAGACATACATGCAAGTAAAACATTCATGCACATAAAATAATAAATGCTTAAAAATCTTTAAACCTCCATTCACATAAAAACCCTATAAGAAGAACAACAATATGAACCAACCAGACCCCAAAAGCTCCCAGGGACTAAACCACCAAGCAAAGAGTACACATGGAGGGACCCATAGCTCCAGCTGCACATGTAGCAGAGGATAGCCTTATCAGGCATCACTGGGAGGGGGGTCCCTTGGTCCTGTGAAGGCTCGATGCTCCAGACTACAGGAATGCTAGGGCACTGAGGCAGCAGCGAGTGGGGGGGAGCACCCTCATAGAAGCAGAGGGGATGGGGAGGGGATAGGGTGGTTAACTGGGAAGGAAGATAACATTTGAATTGTAAATAAATAAAATAGCAAATTAATTAATTAATTAATTAATAAATAAAATGTTCCCACATGCTGTAAATTACATATGATATGAGTAAGCGAGCTCTGGTTTCTGTCTTTTTTCTTTGCTCCACCTGTCTGGTCTTCCTCTAAGAGTTAACCTTGGGATCATTTCTGAAAACTACTCTGAGTTTGCCTCCACATCTTCTCGTTGCAAGAAGCCTATGCTTTTGTTTCTCAGAATCTCACCACTGAACATAACATAGACTTTTGTTTCATTTTGGATTTTTTTTTCAGGTGGTGGTTGGGTGGGAGTTTTGTTTGTCTTTGGTAATAATCTACCTTAGGCAGTTATCATAATAGCTGTGTGAGGTGTTTATAAAATATTTAGCATGCAATAAATAATTACCTTGAATTGTGTGGTACCACAAGATGACGAAATACAAACCCACACTTTCATTTCAACTGTCATTGGGAAAATTAATCAGACTAATTTATTTTTTGTTACTCACATATCTTTAGTTGTAAAATGAGATTGAAATAGTATAGATTTCATAGGGTTGTTAGGAAGATGAAACTAGTTAAAATTCTATGAGACACATCTAAACTGCCTCATGAAATACAATAGATGTCATGGTTGCTGTTACCACTCTAGGCAGGACTTTAAACATTCCTTTAATACTTCCAAGCTTTCCCACTTATTATGTAACCAGCCTGGTCCTTCACTGGTGCCTGCTGCCTGCCATCATAGAATGTAACTTCCCCACCAGAACTGGTATCTGGGATCTAGACACAGATCCAGCCCCCTCTCTGTACTCTGTAGATTCTGACTGAGCTTATGATAACAACTAAGACTTCTTTGCAGTATTGTCCTGGTTTCATTGTTACCACAGGAAACCCCAGTTATATTTGGAGTTTAAAGTTTATTTATTAGAGTGCATGTAAGTATGTCTGTGCACCACATACATTCCTGGTGACCCCAGAGGCCAGAAGATGGCATCAGATCCCCTAAAACTGTAGTCCCAGCAGTTGTGAGTCATCACATGTGTGCTGGCAATGAAACCCAGGTCTTCTGCAAGAGCATCCAGGATTCTTAACCAATAGGACATCTTTCTTACTAATATACCCTCCATTTTACATGAAATATACTTAAAGTAAATTTAAAAAAATCTGAAATTCAAATTTAACCAAGCACTTTGTATTTTATCTATCATATTTGGCAACCGTGCTTTTCAGACATGCTAAACATTATGAAATGAACTTCTATTTCAAGATCTCACTAGCAAGTCTTTGAAGGGAGAAGGTGAGGAGGAAGAGGAGAAGAACAAAGTTATAACCCAGAATGACTTAACTGTTACCTTCCCAGACTCACGGTCACTGCTTCACATAGCTAAGGTTGTTTTGGATTCCCATATGTCCCAGTCCTCTCTCAATATAAATACCACAACAGACAATGAGACAATATTTTATGATTCTAACACCATCACTTTATACTTTATCGTGTCAATAATGCTATTATCTTGAGGTCTATAATTTCAAAAGGTCACCGAGGAATTCGTAAGAGTCACATTATAAGACTAATTATAATCATCTTCAGAAGATTAAGAGAATGCATGAAAAAAGAATCAATGTATAAATATGTGATTGGGGAACTGAAATCAACCATGCCTTAGTATAGATTGAAATTCAAATAGCTATAGACCCAGTCAGGTAATTCAATGAGTAATTCAGTTAGGAGAATTTGTCCTCATCTCCATCGAAAGGGATAATATGTCCTGTGTTGTCACAGATTTCTGAATTATTTTTTAGAAGATGGCAAAATGCTAATTTTTCTATAACATCCCATAGAGTTAGAAATCACTGCAGAGCCCAACACTCCACACCTGTAAGGACCTGCCATTCTGCTTTCCAGTTATATACCAAGCTACCAAAAGTAAAGTTCCTTGAACCTCAATTTCTTCCTGATGAATGCCATAATCAAAGTAAAGAATAATTGAACTTTAATTACTGGCTAGTGTAGAAACTCATTCTGAGTTCTACACCACTATCCTGGCCAAAGTATCCCATTCAGAAAAAAATGTCACTTGCCATTTTTGTCAAAGTCAGTTCTACTTTTCCAAGTCTCAGTTCCTAGAAGCCATGGGTATAATTTTATTTTTCTTTTTTCTATCAACCCAACGATAGTTAAGGAAGTATTCATGATGCTGATTGTGAAACATTCAAAAATGTACATTCTGAGAAAATGCATTTTACACAGAGGGCTTTTTTATTAATATAATTGAATACTATACTCATTGCTCTATGAAACATAATATTTAAACTTAAATCTTTAAGTGAGGGGCTCAATAGTGTCATGCTAGAAATATAAGCTATTGAATGCTTGCCAGTTAAAAATATCTTTACAGTAATCATTTTTCTTTATATTTCCTGCACAGTCATCTGAAATACCTTCTCTGGTGTGGATAAATCATCCTTCTGGCTGTTGCTTAGTCATGTGATTCTTCTGGTTTTAGACTCCTTGGGTAAGAAATCATTTAAAGTGCTGAGAACCGGTAGATGTAACATGGAGATCCAACATGGGAATTCTGACTGCTGCATTGATTGCTAGGTTCTCTGATTAATCATTCATATAAGTAGATAGATATGCAATTACTTTAAGCCAAGGCAACAGAAAAATCCTTTTTAGCACCTGACTAGGAACAGTGAGTTAAACTCACTGAAACCTGTGTTCTCATGGCCAGTGACTTCACATTTAGTAGGTTGTTTTGTTTTGTTTTGTTTTGCTTTGTTTTGTTTTGTTTTGTTAAGAAATGAGATGTCATTGATAACGATGAGGTTTTATGTGATTTTTTTAATCAATTGGAAAAAGAAAAAGAAGCTAAATGGAAGCTTTAAAGAAACTTCTAACCAATGCTGAGATGATTCATTTGTAGTCCGATAATTCAATGACAAGGCAGAACACTTATAGGCTGTGGAATAAATCAGATGTGGGTTCCAATCTATCTCTTAACAGCCCTTGAGAAACATCCATTAATGACTGTACGCCTCAATTTCTTTATGCATAAACGCAAGTCAAAATATCTACCTCCCGGAATTTTTATAAGGACTAAATGAGCTGAAACACAAAGCAAACCTAAAAGCAATTTTATATCCCTATTTATGGATGTGCTAGGTATCTCGAGGAAATGAATGAAATGAGAAAACAAGATTCTCTTAAGCAAGAAAAATGAGGTTCACATGGTTACATGAAGTTTACAAATCTAGTAAAAGTCACTATATGACCACTGACTTACTTTTCATCCATAGGACATCTGCCATGTGTCTGACAGGATCGGAGCATTTTAGAGCATTTACCATGTGAAGTAAATCAGAGCAGCCTTGATATATGTCAGGGGGTGTCGAGAGAAAGGAGGAAATAATCAGCAACTCCCAATCCTAACAACATTAGCAGAGACAACTCCTCCTCACAAAATGTTTCCTAGTGTCTTCAGCTATACAGAGTTTTTCAAGCAAGCAAGGTATAACCTTGGCACCTGAGGTCACGATAAGGATGCATAGGACCTCTTATCCTCAACTACCCACACGGAAGCTCTGCTAATGTTGCTTTCCTCACACAAGGAAATCCAAGTGGATAGCACATGGACAATATTATTCAGCTCCTGCAGTAGCTAGATCAAGCACCTATTAAGTACGGTGAGACTTTATGTTCCTCACAGATGGACATTTAAGGAGAACTACGCAATGGTTAAGTTTTGACAGTGCTACAATTCTATGGGGATTAGCTGTCCAAAGGAAAGCAGAAAGAGCATGATGTTCCCTGAATGGATAATGGCTGCCTGTCAGATCCTCATTCACAACACACACTGAGGAGAATCATAGATGGAGCAATGATACCCCTGCTTGGGGAGGAAGATCTGAGTGACAAGAAATTCATTTCTATCTGGTCAAATCTTTCGACTGTAAAGAATTCAGGTTAAGTCATGGGGAAGACATCAGGGATGGGAACACTATTAATCTATATAGTCAGAAATTGAAAATGGACTGTAGTCAAACATGGAGTCAGCTTAGAGATCTGGCCTCTCAGTCATGCCCTAAAGTCACATGATCTCTCTGGAGAAATGTACTAGATTAGGATCTCTGTTTCCTATAAATATTCACAACCTAAAATATTCATGACATAAACCTTGGGATGTAGCTTGCTTCTTTGCATTAGTTTTGTATGATTTTCCTTTTCCTGTTGTTATGATCACTGCATTTCCTAATCAGAACACTGCAAGAGGATCTGCTGCTCCAAACCCATCTACTCAGGTAGACATCACATAAGAACTACTACCACACCCAGATGATTTGGGGCTAGAATAGTCAGTTAAAAGATAATAGGTAAGGAGAGAAATTAATAATCCACAGGAAACTATAAGGAATAACTGTACGAGAAAGCTTGCCAAATGCCTTAAAGACCTCTGACAGTAAAAGGTAGAAGACAGAAGAGTTGTCAGCACCTCCTGACTCACCAATTCCAGCTGCTAGCATCAAACTTTGGAATCACACTTAAATGCACTGGCCAAAGTTAAAATTACTGGGGAAAAGAATGCATATGATTAATATCCAATATAGGAACTAAAATATTTTTTAAAACTGTATGTAGTTTCCTGTTGAATTAAAAGATATTAATTTGCTGGGCGGTGGTGGCACTCGCCTTTAATCCCAGCACTTGGGAGGCAGAGGCAGGCGGATTTCTGAGTTTGAGAGTTCGAGGCTAGCCTGGTCTACAGAGTGAGTTCCAGGACAGCCAGGGCTACTCAGAGAAAACCTGTCTCGAAAAACCAAAAAAAAAAAAAAAAAAGGATGTTAATGTGTTAAATGTGCTCTTCAAAAATATTACATAAAATGAATTTTTAATCGTTATTAAAGCTCCCTCTTGCTCCCTTAAGATATAAGGGGTTCTACAAGTCAGTCAATTGACATAATTGCAGTGTCAGAAAGTGACAGCCTTGCTGGCCTCCAAAGAGCATCACATACATATTGGCATGTTCTTAAAACAATTGAAAACAGTAAATTTTCATAGAAATTACAACCTATATTCCAGGCTGAAGGATGATAGATAATGAGATGGGTACATTTTAAAGGACAGTCAGATGAACGCAATCTGAAGCTTTGCTACCCTTACCCTCAGAAGGAGTGAGTCTGATGTCAGAGTTTAAAATAGGTTTTTCTAAAGATGTGTGGAAGGGATCACAAAAGAAATGGAGGTCAAACCTGAATTTAAAATGAGGGCATCATGACATGGACTGAAGAGCGCCACTGGGGATCTGTACAAGGGAAAAATGGTCACAGGGGTTAATAATCTCTGATCCCTATGGGTCAGGGAAAAGTAGGCAGTGACCTAGAACTTCCTTTGCATAGCTTTACATTATAAGTTTTTCAACAGAAGACTTCAGGGTGAGAAAAATAGTGCACCTGCTTTGTTATTGTACCATTTCTAGGCCATCATTTAAGAGTCTTGATATTTTGCTGGGGGTGCTGGCCAGAATAAGGTACAAGCACAATTTTTCCACTTTTACTTTATGGTGCCTTATTCCATCCCCTGCTACATTTTCCTCTTCATGCTAATACCTAGGGTCTCTCTCTAGATTTTACAACAGAATGTTAAAATGACTTTTAAATGGTTAATAATGAATTAACCTTATCATACCTAGTTTATACATCAATTATTTTGGCTTCGTTTCAATCTCTAAATCCCATTGTTTTCATCAGTTTGAAACCAAACTTTTTACTATTTATATTTTGAGTATAAGTATACAAAATTTCCTTTATTCTTGCATGCACTGCTGTGGCAGCCCCAAAGTTTTCTTAATGGAGTGTTAGTGACACTCAAGACTTTAAACTGGCAGTCTGTGGCTAACAATATTGATTCTTCTCCATAGTATATACATTATATAACCTATAAACCTTCCATGATCAACCACTTGCTGTTCCAAGTTGCTTTTTGTCTCATGAAGTGTTATCTTCCTTGTCCACCACTATTTAGAGCACTGTGACTCACGAATCTTAAAGTCCAAGGCTCCAGTTCTTTTCTGTGCTTTGAAATATATTTACCAATAAAGTACAAGTGAGAGAAGAAAGATCAAACAATGAGAACGATTGTTATTCTAATGGTAAGCTAGCATATTTACCAGGCAGAATGAGAAGATGTCAGCAACAATGATATAGCTAGTCATGGTAAGAGTGGTGGATTTTCACTAGCTTTGCTTTTGATATCAATAATGGATAGTCATAGACCTTGTAGATAGGCAGCCTTGGCAGATAGTACCAACTTGTTAGATAAGAACAAGTTAATCATAGACAGGGTCATACTGACCTGTCCTCTGAACCTTCACTCAGCCGATACCCTGTTCTGAAAGATATCTGTACTCCCCATGAACACCCACGCTCTGGGGTCATCCCCTTCCCCACATCCTGCCTTTTTGTGATTATAACCCCTGTGTGAATAAGTAAAAATTATGATTTGATTTATAAATAAATAAATAAATAAATAAGAAATCCTTAAAGCAAGACACACAAGTACCAAGACTGAGACATGATACTACTACCTGAGGAGTCTGTGGTTTGTACCATATTTGAATGCTGAGGTACCAGAGAATAATACAGCAGTGGTATCTTGGAAAATAGTGTAAGCATACATAGGTCTGGCCTTGAACTTTCTGTAATGGCATTTTCTCCTTAGGTTAGTTGTTTTCTAGCTGTCAAAAGGAGAGCTGTGCTTCTGCAACCAAATCACCACACAGCAGGTAACATGATAACCAAGAGCATTTTTTGGAAAAGCTTCTCAGTAGATTCTTTGCTAAGCATACCTTTTTACTCTTCTTGCTTACAGGCTCTGTCTCTCAAATGAAGTCTCAGACATAGCATTGATGGGCTTAGTTATTAAGGTCTTCAAGTATGTTCAACGAGCTCAGAGGCCAGTGAGGAAACATACCCCCACAAGGAGCCAGCACCATACCTGTCTAGAAGTTTCTTCAGAAGATCAGGAAAGAGTAGAGGCTGGGTAGTCTAATGACAAAATTAAAAGAGATTTAGTTAGTCTTATCTAGTGGCTTGACTGATCATGTATCATCACACAGAAGAGGAATATTCCACAGGGCAAGACAGGGGGGAATAACATAGAAAGTGTAATTATTTTTATTTATGTAACAACAAATATATAATAATATCGTATAAGTAAAAAATAAAATTATAAAAAGGGTGGCTTGGTTTGCATAAGATGTTTTCTCTTATGAGAAATAAAGACTCATACAAAGAGACATTCTTCATTACACAGAATCTGGTAGGCCAAGAGATTGGTGTGAGTCTCCTGTTTTGAGAAAACCTAGTTTATTAGAAGATCAAGCTCCCACCTCAGTATAAATGACAAGCTTCACTGTGGTTACTCCAGACTGCTGAGTCAGTAATGAGGGAGACTAGTCTAAAGTAGTGGCTTTCCAGAAACTCTGCTTCCTGGGAACCTTGCCTTTTCCTCCAGCCCTCTCCAGAATAATTATTTTTAGGTCCATCAATTTGTACAGATACCATTTTGCTTTCTTGTCTCCTTATATGAGAAACAGTGTTACATTCCCAATTATCAAATCATTCTTTTTAAACAATAACATTTTAAAATCTGTCTTTATTTTTCAAATATTAGTACTAATCAATCTTACTTGTTAATATTCTGCCCCTTGCTAATATCCAATATATACAAAGAACTCAAGAAGTTAGACTCCAGAGAACCAAATAACCCTATTAAAAATTGTGGAAAAAACTAAACAGGGAATTCTCAACTAAGGAAACTCAAATGGCCAAGAAGCACCTAAAGAAATGTTCAACATCCTTAGTCATCAGGGAAATGCAAATCAAAATGACTCTGAGATTCCACCTCACACCTCAGAATGGCTAAGATCAAAAACTCAGGTGACAGCAGATGCTGGCAAGAATGTGGAGAAAGAGGAACACTCCTCCATTGCTGGTGGGACTGCAAGCTGGTACAACAACTCTGGAAATCAGTCTGGCAGTTCCTCAGAAATTGGGCATAGTACTACCTGAGGACCCAGCTATACCACTCCTGGGCATATACCCAAAAGATGCTCCAACATGTAATAAAGACACATGCTCCACTATGTTCATAGCAGCCTTATTTATAAGAAGGCTGGAAACAACCCAAATCTCCTGCAACAGAAAATGTATCTGACAAATACAGAGGTGGATCCTCACAACCAACCATTGGACTGAGTGTGAGGATCCCTGGTGGAGGAGTTGGAGAAGGGATTGAAGGAGCTGAGGGGGTTTATAGCCCCATGGTGGGAGCAACAGTGTCAACCGGCCAGACCACGTGGAGCTCCCAGGGACTGGACCACCAACCAAAGAGTACACATGGAGGGACCCATGGCTCCAGCCACATATGTGGCAGAGGATGGCCTGGTTGGACATAAGTGGGAGGAGCAGCACTTGGGCCTGAGGGGGTTCTATGTCACAGTGTAGGGGAATGCCAGGGCAGGAAGGTGGGAGTGAGTGGGTGGTGGAGAGGCTAGGGGAGGGGAAAGAAGGGAGGGGATAAGGTGTTCCAGAGGGGAATCCTGAAAAGGGGATAACATTTGAAATGAAAATAAATATCCAATAAAAGAAAAATATTCTGCCCCTTATTTATAAAAATAAGGATATCTTCCAGTGCTAGATGTCTAAAAACAGATGGGTATACAATTTAAGGATATTTTCACTTTTATTTGACACTTACATATTTACAGTTTTGGCAAAAGTATTTTTGTTTACTTGGCTAAATGAGGTTAGTCATTTTGTCCTACTTATTTTAGGAAGATGGGCAATGACACTAAATAGGCTTGTGCTGGGTGGTGGTGTCTCAAAAGATTGATTCCAAAAGTCATGAGGCACTGAACAGTTTCAGTCCTTGGTAATTAAGCCAACATAGTGTGGCCTTACTATAGATGAGCTGTTCAGTGGTAGGAGGCCAATATTTCAATGATGCTCACTCATCAAGCATAGACCCCCCCTTTGGTCCAGATCTCATTCTAAAGCAGCAGTTCTCAACCTGTGGGTCATGACCCCCTTGGGGGTCACATATCAGATATCCTTCATATCAGATATTTACAGATATTTATAACAGTAGCAAAATTATAGTGATGAAGTAGCAGCAAAATAATTTTAAGGTTGGGGGTCAACACTACATAAGGAATTATATTAAAGGGCCACAGCATTAGGATGAGAAGCACCATTCGAGAGCATCTTGGATGAGCCCTGAAAAACTGAAGCTTAGCTCTGTTAGTTAAGAAGCAGCATACTGTGCCTGTTGTACAGTATTATCAATATCATCCCTGAAGCCATGTGATCAGTTGAGGCAAGTCTTCTTAATTGGTATCATGTGAACAAGTTTGATAATATTTCCTGTCAACTTTTCTATAGGTCACCCTTCTCCACAAATGATAAATATTCAATGCCAAAGACAAAGACATTCCATCTCTTCTGAACATAAAAGAATACTTTCATTACTCCAGTTTCTTCTCAGCTTTCTAGTGAATATTTATTATCAATAACCAAGTAGAAAGAAGTTTCAGAGCACACCACTGGAAACTTCCAAGGTAAAAAATAGTTCAGCATAATCAGCAATCAGCTTCTAATTAAGCAGCAGTGGTCAAGGGACCAGCATAGACTCATTAAATAAATTAGTTAATTTTTATTAGATATTATTCAGGCTAGAAATCGTGTTCTGTTTTTAAGCCCAAAAGGAGCCTTTGACTTGAATTTTAAATAACAGGTAATTTTTCTATGCCATATAAAATACCTTGTTAGTTGTTCAAAAGTCCCTTTTGCTGTAACTCCTATACAGAGCCATCACCCTCCAGCCTCTCCTCATGCTGATTTTCAAGGTTATTTTGAAACTTCTACTCTTTCACTTGGCTCAGCACCCACAATTATAATTAATCCTTACTTGGCAAGTGTATGCATCTTTGCAGCTTTCCTTCCGTCAGGTGAATGCGGTCTCCACTCTCAGGGTCTTATCGGATAAATTATACTTGGGTCTCTTCCATCTGGATGATCCCACCTGAAATTTCCAGAACATGTCTTCACCTGGTGTTTATCTATTTTCAACCGACCCCTGGGTTGCCTTTTTGAAAACGTGAGGGCTGAACATCGGAAATTACATTTTGTTAGTCAAAGTTTCACAGAGCTTTTTTTTTTTCTGCTTCCAACTCTTATCATTGTTTTCAACAGAAACAACTTGTAATCCTGTGTATCGCAAATAACCTTCCTTAATGTTCATTAAAACGATAGAATGGCTCTAATCTCTGCCTGTCTGCCATTAAAATGTGGAGGTAAGCTTTGTGGATCAGAACTGCCACCACCTAAAATGCAGAGAGCCCATCAATTTGCCACCGTCAGTTATACTTATGGCAGTCAGAAAAATGGTATCATTCACTTCTTTCTAAGGTTGTCAGATCTCTCTACAGAAAGCAATGTGTGTGTGTGTGTGTGTGTGTGTGTGTGTGTGTGTGTGTGTGTGTGTGTGTGTTCATTCCACTTAGCTTTCACGTTGGACACTGTTACTTGAAAATACCACCAATCTTAGCAATTGACAGTGTAATAAAAGAAAAAGTAAGTTTTCATCACAAATTGTCCTTCCTTTTCCTCTAGAGAAAAATAAATCTATTGAAGTAAAAGCAAAATTTAATAATGGCTGTTAGTATCAATGGAGTGCTCAAGTCTCGATATACAAACTAATATGTCATCAACAGCAGCCCTTCCTCAGAGCTCACCAGATTCTAAGACATATATGTTTAAATGTCAAGATTTGGAAATTGCAGTGGTTGTATTTAACTGCAGTTTCATTTTTGCTTCTTATAGAACTGAAAACACAAGGAAGAAAAAAAACTAATACTTTCTTCCAACAGTAAAGTTCTAACAGCATTAAAGTTCATGAGGCATCTGACTTAATTCCTGCTTTGAGCAGCATTCCATTAGGAACTCAGATAAAATGCTAGGCATGAGCTTGAAGACCTTGCTAATGACCCTTTAATGGAATTTTACATGTTGTTGTCACAGTGCGTATTGACAGGTTTTGACAGCTTAATAACATCCTTGAGAATCAGAATCAACTTATGCTTAAGACCTATGACTCCCTTATGTAACTAATGAAGTAATTATTGCTCTTTCCTATGCGGGAGAAGGTCTGAACATGGGACGGTATGATAATATAAAATCTCATGCTGTGACCCACAATAGCATCCTGACAGATCCCTTCTACATTTCCATTCATTAAGTTCCCAATGAAATAGATGAAAATATTTGCAAAGGTATTTCTTCCAAACCAAAGAAAACAATCGCTACTATATACTAAAATGTGCTCTTTTAGAACGGCTGACATCCACCATGCACAAGACAGAAATATATCATTGATATAAAACTCCTTATGTGGAACTTAACTCTAGTAAGTTTCCAAATAATATGTGCAAAATGTCCAATTACAAAGAATTAGGATTCAGTATTCAGGTTTCTTTACGAAAAAGAAGAATTCTTCAATTATTGTCTTAGACAAGCTTTGATTTGCAACTATTGTTTATCTACTATATGGAAAGAATACAATAAAGTATTTAACATTTCTAATTATTCTTCTGTAACTATATCACTACAGATTTTAGTCTTATCAAACAGCAGTGGCTACTTTCTGCTACAATGCTACCTCCTCAGAAACTCACACAAAGATGTCACCCTAATTTTGCCCTTTCCTGAAAATGGACCTAAACTGAACTGCTGGTTGAAGTTATGGTTGCCACCTCCAGGGTTGAGTATTATCCTAGACAAGAGAACACAATCTACTTATGTGGGTGAACCATTCTGATTGTTCTTCTAAGAATAAGAGAGTTTAGAGAAAAAATTATGTCTAGTTACATACTATTGATCCTTTTTGTTGTTTGCTGTTGTAGCTGCTGCTGCTGCTGCCACACTGCTAGTGGCTATTAAGATCTGTCAATCCTAAAACAGAATCCATCTAAATCTTTAGATATAGTCTTTGAAAAACTACCAACTATATATTCACCATAATACTCACATAAAAAGTACATTTAGGGTCTCATATAATAACAACCTACAGAAAGGCTGTGGAAAAAAATGACCAGTCGTAGAATTCTATTCAATGTCAGTATGTTCAAAAGTAACTCATGGAAAGCAAGTGACAGCCATACTGCAGGAATACAGGAAGAAGTTGGAATAACGAATGCATGAGTTGTGACCTGTGGTGCAATGAGCTATCCAGGGATACAACTGCCTGTGAGTCACCCATAACCCCAGTAAACTCACTGTTTCACTACAGCAAACTTGGATAAGATGACTTCTCAGCTTGATGCTAATGTCCGGTCTGGGATGAACAGATACCTGATGAGATGCCCCCTAGGAAAACTCATACGTGTAATGTGATCAATGTACCTCAAAAACTGCCTGTAGGCCACCCAAATTTCTTGAGGATTCACCTGAGACCTCAATTTATACAGAGAAAAAATAATAATTTATCTTTTGTTATTTAACGGTCACTTGCACTATTACTGAGCACTCAAATTGAGATTGTTACCTCTAAGAAAGAAAAATCACCTCATTATATCCAAATGTTACTTAGTATATAAATGGTGCTGTAAAACCAGGTACAAATTGGAAAGCTTGCTTTCTTATCACATCCAACCTAAGCAGTACTGTAAGCATAAGAATAAATGAAACTGCTCAGAATTTGTCATTACAGCAGAAAAAGAGAAAAGGCTCTGTTCTCATGGGGCATCAACCCCCCTGCAATGGAAGGCTCAGGAATGAGCCATGAGTTAGAAATTATCCCACTTATTTGAAGACCATCTTAATGGGGACATACATTATCTGAAATATTTCAAGACTAAATATCAACATATATTCAAAAAGTAGACCATCCAAGATGCTTGCATACCAGAACCACTCATTTATAAAGAATAAAGGTACCATTTCAACTTTTTTATATATTTGATGAAATAGTCAAACAAAACTAATTGCTTCTATAGTGATAAAAACCTCATGACATTGGTACACAGACAGGTAGATCAATGAAATAAAATTGAAGATCCAGCTTATTGTTGGGGCAGACTCCTAGTTGGTCTGCCCCCGTGAAGACACCATATCCTGACCAATCCTAGAGGAACTACTCAGAGTAGCAGGTAAGAACCCTACCCCACAATCCTAAGCCTCAGAGCTGCAGCTGGGAGCCTGGGGTACTCAAGACCCATTACTCACCAAAACCACACCCTCCCAAAAACCAATCCCCTTCTGCTGCTTCTGCTTGGTCTTTATTCCTGGGGCAGACTTCTAGCTGGTCTATTCCCATGAAGACACCATATCCTTATCCATCATAGAGAACCACTATATTCAGAGCAGTTGAGGAAACTGGACTCCAAGGAGCTCTAACATGCCCAGGATCATAGGATTTCAGGATATGAGAGGAAGTCTGAGTCCCAGGAACTCTTACAACCAGGATCTCAGGATCACAGGATCACAGAGAGAGCAGGACTCTGAGGAGTTCTGATACAAGCAAGATAACAGGAGAGACAGACTCCAATCAGAGACAGTGAGTGCAGGTAGCACTAGAGATAACAAGATGGCAAAAGGCAAGCTCAAGAACTTAAGCAACAGAAACCAAGGTTACCAAACATCATTAGAACCCAGCTCTCTTACCATAGAAAATCAGGATACCTCATAACACCAGAAAAGCAAGATTAAGATTTAAAATCACTTCTCATGATTATGATAGAGGACTTTAAATAGGACATAAATAACTGCCTTAAAGAAACACTGGAGAACACAGATAAACAGGTAGAAGCCCTTAAAGAGGAAACACAAAGATCCCTTAAAGAATTGCAAGAAAACACAACCAAACACGTGAAGGAATTAAACAAAACCATCCAGGACATAAAAATGGAAGTAGAAACAATAAAGAAATCTCAAAGGGAGACTATCATGGAGATAGAAAACATAGGAAAGAGATCAGAAGTCACAGACACAAGTATCACCAACAGAATACAAGAGATAGAAGAGAGAATCTCATGTGCAGAAGATACTATAGAAAACATTGACACAACAGTCAAAGAAAGTGCAAAATGCAAAAAACTCCTAACCCAAAACACCCAAGAAATCCATGACACAATGAGAAAATTAAACCTAAGGATAATAGGTATAGATGAGATCGAAGATTCCCAACTTAAAAGGCCAGTGAATATCTTCAACAAAACTGTAGAAGAAAACTTCCCTAACCTAAAGATAGAGATACCCATGAACATACAAGAAGCCTACAGAACTCCAAATAGACTAGACCAGAAAAGAAATGCCTCCTGTCACATAATAATGAAAATATCAAATGCACAAAACAAAGAAAAAATATTAAAAGTAGTAAGGGAAAAAGATAAAGTAACATATAAAGGCAGACCTATAAGAATTACACCAGACTTGTCACCAGAGACTATAAAAGCCTGAAGATCCTGGACTGATATCATATAGACCCTAAGAGAACATAAATGCCAGCACAGACTACCATACCAAGAAAAACTCCCAATTACCATAGATGAAGAAACCAAGATATTCTGTGACAAAACAAAATTTACACAGTATCTTTCCACAAATCCAGCATTACAAAGGATAATAGGTGGAAAACTCCAACACAAGAGTGAAACTACAACCTACAAAAAGCAAGAAAGTAATCTTCCAACAAACGTAAAAGAAGATAACCACACAAACATAATTACACCTCTAATAACAAAAATAACAGGAAGCAACAATCATTTTTCCTTAATATCTCTTAACATCAATAAACTCAATTCCTCAATAAAAAGACTAAAGGGCTGGATACTTAAACAGGATCCAAAATTTTGCTGCATACAGGAAACGTACCTCAGTAACAGACAGACACTACCTCAGAGTAAAAGGCTGGAAAACAATTTTCCACGCAAATGGTCCCAAGAAACAAGCCGGAATAGCCATTCTAATATCAAATAAATTCAACTTTCAACGAATAGTTATCAAAAAAGATTAGGAAAGACTCCATACTCGTCAAAGGAAAAATCTACCAAGATGAACTCTCAGTTCTGAATATCTATGCTCCAAATGCAAGGGAACCCGCATTCATAAAAGAAACGTTACTAAAGCTCAAAGTATCCATTGCACCTCACACAATAATAGTGGGGGATTTCAACACCCCACACTCAGAAATGTACAAATCTTCGAAACAGAAACTAAACAGAGACATGGTGAAACTAACACAAGTTATGAACCAAATGGATTTAACAGATATCTATAGAACATTTCATCCTAAAACAAAAGAATATACCTTCTTCTCAGAACCTGATAGTACCTTCTATAAAATAGACCATATAATTGGTCACAAAACAGGCCTCAACAGATACAAAAAGATTGAAATAATCCCTTGCATCCTATGAGATCACCTCAGACTAAGGCTGATCTTCAAAAATAACAAAAACAATGAAAAGTCCACATACACATGGAAATTGAACAACTTTACTCAATGATAACTTATTCAAGCAAGGAATTAAAAAAAAGAAATTAAAGATTTTTAGAATTTAATGAAAATGAAAGCACATCATACCCAAACCTATGGAACACAATGAAAACAGTGCTAAGAGGAAAACTCATAGCTCTGAGTACCTACAAAAAGAAAGTAGAGAGAATATACACTAACAGCTTGACAGCACACAAGCTGCAAGCTCTAGAACAAAAAGAAACAAATACACCCAAGAAGAAAAGACAGCAGGAAATAATCAAACTCAGGGTTGAAATCAACCAAGTAGAAACAAAAAGAAGGATACAAAGAATCAACAAAACCAGGAACTGGTTCTTTGAGAAAATCAACAAGATAGATAAACCCTTAGCCAGACTAACCAAGGGACACACAGACAGTATCCAAATTAATAAAATCAGAACTGAAAAGGGAGACATAACAACAGAAACAGAGAAAATTTGAAAATCATCAGATTCTACTACAAAAATCTATACTTAACGAAACTGGAAAATCTGGAGGAAATGGACAATTTTCTAGACATATACCAGGTACCAAGTTAAATCAGGAGCAGATGAACAATCTAAACAGTCCCAAAACCACTAAAGAAATAGTAGCAGTCATTAAAAGTATCCCCACCAAAAAAAGCTCACAAAATAGAAACAGAAATAACACTACCCAATTCATTCTGTAAATCCACAATTATGCTCACACCTAATCCACATAAAGACCCAACCCCCCCCCAAAAAAAAGAACTCCAGACTAAACTCCCTTATGAATATCGATGCAAAAATACTCAATAAAATTCTCACAAACTCAATCCAAGAACACATCAAAACAATCATCCATCTTGATCAAGTAGGCTTTATCCAAGGAATGCAGTGGTGGTTCAATATAGGGAAATCCGTCAACATAATCCACTATATAAACAAACTTAAAAAAAATACATGGTCATCTCACCAGATGCTGAGAATGAATTAGACAAAATTCAACACCCCTTTATGGTAAAAGTTTCGGAAAGATCAGGAATTCAAGGCCCATAACTAAACATAGTAAAAACAATATACAGCAAACCAGTAGCCAACAGCAAACTAACTGGAGAGAAACTTGAAGCAATTCCATTAAAATCAGGGGCTAGACACGGCTGCCCACTCTCTCTCTACTTACTCAATATAGTATTCAAAGTCCTAGCCAGAGTAATTAGACAAAAAAGGAGGTCAAAAGGATAAAAATAGGAAAGAAAGAAGTCAAACTATAACTATTTGAAGATGATATGATAGTATACTTAAGTAATCCCAAAACTTCCACCAGGGAACTCCTAAACCTGATAAACAACTTCAGCAAAGTGGCTAGATATAAAATTAGTTCAAACAAATCAGTAACCTTCCACTACTCAAAGGATAAACAGGCTGAGAAAAAAATTAGGGAAATGACACCCTTCACAATAGTCACAAATAATATAAAATACCTTAGTGTGAATATAACCAAGCAAGTAAAAGATCTGTATGACAAGAACTTCAAGTTTCTGAAGAAAGAAATTAAAGAAGATCTCAGAAGGTAGAAAGATCTCACATGTTCATGAATTGGCAGGATTAATATAGTAAAAATGGCCATCTTGCAAAAATCAATCTATAGATTCAATGCAATCCCCATCAAAATTCAAACTCAATTCTTCATAGAGATAGAAAGAGCAATTTGCAAATTCATTTGGAAAAACAAAAAAACCCAGGATATCGAAAACTGTTTTCAACAATAAAAGAACTTCTGGAGGAAACACCATCCCTGACTTCAAGCGGTATTAAAGAGCAATAGTGATTAAAAAAAAAAAAATAACCGCATAGTATTGGTACAGAGACTGGCAAGAAGATCAGTGGAATAGAATTGTAGACCCAGAAATGAACCCACACACCTATGGTCACTTGAACTTTGACAAAGGACCTAAAATGGTCCAATGGGAAAAGGACAGCATTTTCAACAAATGGTACTGTTGGAACTGGAGGTCAGCATGTAGAAGAATGAAAATTGATCCATTCTTATTTCCATGTACAAAGCTCAAGTTCAAGTGGATGAAGGACCTCCACATAAAAACATATACACTGAAACTAGTAGAAGAGAAAGTGGGGAAGATCCTTGACTACTTGGGCACAGGGGTAAAGTTTCTGAACAGAACACCACTGGCTTATGCTCTAAAATCAAGAATTGACAAACGGAAACTCATAAAATTGCAAAGCTTCTGTAAAGCAAAAGGACACTGTCAATACAACAAAGTGGCAACCAACAGATTAGGAAAAGATCTTTACCAATCCTACATCTGATAGAGGGCTAATATTCAATATATACAGAGAACTCAAGAAATTAGACTCCAGACAACCAAATAACCTGATTAAAAATGAAGTACAGAGTTAAACAAAGATTTCTCAACTGAGGAAACTTAAATGGCAGAGAAGCACCTAAAGAAATGTTCAACACCCTCAGTCATCAGAGAAATGCAAATCAAAACAGCCCTGAGATTCCACCTCACACCAGTCAGAAAGGCTAAGATCAAAAACTCAGGTGATAGCAGATGCTGGCAAAGATGTGGAGAAATAGGAACACTCCTCCATTGTTTGTGGGATTGCAAGATGGTACAACCACTCTGGAAATCAGTCTGGTGGTTCCTCAGAAAACTAGACATAGCATTACCTGAGGACCCAGCTATACCACTCCTGGGCATATACCCAGAAGATGCTCCAACATATAACAAGGACACATGCTCCACTATGTTCATAGCAGCCTTATTTATAATAGCCAGAAGCTGGAAAGAACCCAGATGTCCTTCGGCAGAAGAAAGAATACAGAAAACATGGTACATTTACACAATGGAGTATTACTCAGCTATTAAAAACAATGAATTCATGGAATTCTTAGGCAAATGGATGGAACTAGAAAATACCATCCTGAATGAGGCAACCCAATCCCAAAAGAATATATATGGTATGCACTCACTGATAAGTGGCTATTAGCCCAAAATCTCAAAATACCTAAGATACAACAACTCACAGACCACATGAAGCTCATGAAGAAAATTGTGGGTGGTTTGGTCCTTCTTAGAAGGAGTAACAAAATACTCTTGGGAGCAAATATGGAGACTAAGTGTGGAACAGAAACTGAAGGAGGGGCCGTCCAGAGACTGCCCCACCTGGGTATCCATCCCATATGCAGTCACCAAAGGCAGATGCAGTTGTGGATGCCAGGAAGTGCATTCTGACAGGAGACTGACACAGCTATCTCCTCAGAGGCTTTGCCAG
The DNA here is from genome assembly GCF_004785775.1 of Grammomys surdaster. NCBI lineage: Eukaryota > Metazoa > Chordata > Mammalia > Rodentia > Muridae > Grammomys > Grammomys surdaster. The sequence continues at coordinate 3,805,986 of NW_021604594.1, forward strand.
AGCCTGACATATACAGAGGCGGATGCTCACAGCTAACCATTGAACTGTTCATGGTGTTCCCAAGGGAGGAGTTTGAGAGAAGACTGTTGTTGGAGCTGAAAGGGTTTGCAGTCTCGTGGGGAGAACAACAATACCAACCAACCAGAGCTCCTAGTGTCTAAACCACTAGTCTGGGAACACTTAGGGATGGACCCATGGCTCCAGCTGTATATGTAGGTGATGATTGCCTTGTTGGGCATCAGTGGGTGAGGAGATCCTTGGTCCCATGAAGGCTGGATGCCCCAGTGTGGGAGAATTCGGGGGTGGGGAGATGGGAGTGGGTGAGTGGGTGGTGGCACACCCTCATAGAAGCAGGAGGAGAGAGGTTCAAATAGGAGGTTTCAGGGGGGAGCAGAAAGGGGATAACATCTGAAATGTAAATAAGTAAAATATCCAATAAAAATTATGCAAAGAAGAAACAAACAACAACAAAAAAAAAGAGTTGAAGATCCAGAAATAAACTCACACACCTATGGTCATTTGATCTTTGACAAAAAAAAAAAAAAAAAAAAAAAAAAACTATACAGTAGATTAAAAAAAAGCATTTTCAACAAATGGTGCTGGTCTAACTGGAGGTCTGCATGTAGAAAAATGCAAATTGATCCTTTTTTATCTCCTTGTACAAAGCTCAAGTTCAAGTGGATGAAAGACCTCCACATGTAACCTGATATACTGAATCTAATATATGGAAAGTGGGAAAGAGCCTGGAAAACATTAGCACAGGGGAAAATTTCCTGAACAGAACATCAATGGCTCAGGCTCTAAGATCAACAATTGACAAATTGTGAAACTGAAAAGCTTCTGTAAGGCAAAGGGCACTATCAATAGGACAAAAAAGGCAACTTACAGATTGGGAAAAGATCTTTACCAACGCTAAATCTGATAGAGGTCTAACATCCAAAATATACAAAGAACTCAAGAACATTCGATAAAATCAAATAACCCAATTAAAAACTGGGGTACACAGCTAAAATTTCTTCCTCCATTTTACTGAGTAGTGATTCATACTGTGACAAATACAATATACATAGCTCTCACTTTAATTTCCCCACAAATAAAGTTTTGTTTAAGGTTTTCTTTTAGCCTGGCTAAGAAAAGGAGGTAAATACACTAGGTATAGTTTGGGTCTATGGTTAAAACTATCATGCTTTTAGGCTACTTTTTAATGCCAAATCCAGCATGCTAAACTACAGAGCTTGCCAGTATATAACTGTAAATCAGCCTGGGCAGAGCAGCAGCCTTGGATTTCTTACCTTCCCCTTGACATTTCATCCCAATCACATCTCAGTACCCAATTAACTGCTCTCGCTTATCATCAGATGGATGGATTGTTGCCAGGTGTTGCAACCGTGCTTATGGCCACCTGCCAGGCCAGCATCAGTTAATCCTAAGAAGGTCCACTTCAATTTGTCATTGTTCTAAAGGTTTACTATTCCTTGGATATAAATCCAAGACCTGCATGCTGAACACAGTCAGATGGATTAGCTCTAAGCTGAGCACAGCTGCTATGCAGTCATACCAATATGCACAATCACTTGGACCCTGCTTGGTCACTCACAAAGATGGTCTTTTGTAACTCTGTCATTTAGTAAGTTCTTGCTTCTCTGCAAGTACCACACAGGATTCTCCTTCCATGAATACTTTGTGCTTTCATCTTCTCTCAGAGGCTGCCATGACACCTACAATCAGAAAGTCATTCCAGGAGCAAATCTTTCTTAGTTATGATTTTTTCAGCTAGACGCTTAGATGCATTGGAGAAAGAATCATATTGCATCGTACAGTGAAGTAGAGCTTTCTGGGCCAAGGCAAAGGTAGTTATTCTTTTGTATTCATGAAGAGATTTTCTTTTATAGCATTTTGCAGATATGATAACATCTGTCTGCACAATCTTCCAAAGAGGGATGCCAGTGGGAGGATGATTATCAATTGATAATGCCAAATAAAGCCACGAGAGACTGAGAGGAGTTATACTTCCAGTCCCTGGAGAGCCAGAGAAATAACTCAGATCTTTTGAGTCTTGGGAAAATTTACTTTCTAGTAGATAGTGAGCTACTTTTGCTACTTATTAAAGAGTTTGTTTTAAGGCAATATTCCTTTAAAAGCCAATTAACTGCTTTTATATCAGTTTGAAGGATTTGAATTAGAAATGAAAGAAGCCTATTAGAAATATCATGCTGTGTCTGTAGCATGAGGAGAGGCCACACTTACCAGCTCAGTTCTGAAATGTGCTTAACTTTCATATTCTCTAGGACTAGAGAGAAGCTGAGGCTTTGGAACTGATAAATTAAACCAATTTGTTGTACCAATTATTTCAAGCCAGAATTGTGATATTTAAGTCTGCCATGAACAGGGATCCAACAATCATGCTACACTCAGGGCCTACTACCACTGTTGTGGGTCTCTTATGATAGTCTAGATACAATAAACACTCCACCAAACTTGTGGCCCTGAAAACATGTTGTTCTAGCATAAATACATGTGCTGAAGTTAGAAAACACACCATTGCAACACATCTAGCCAAGCACCTCAGCCATTTTTGCAACCTAACATAAAACCTCACCTACCAATTACTCTCTATAATGCATTCATTCTCCTTGGAAAATATCTGGCCATAGAATAGATAGAAAAAATATCTCTTTCTGATAAAACCTTCTTTCCTGAAAAAGAAAAAAGAAAAAGACAACCCCTAGCCCAAATTAAACTAGTTAGTGTAAAATTGATGAGTGATGATCTCTTCTAAATTGAAAGTATTCTCAATTTTGCAACTCTTCCTCTCTGCCTCATAGCCACTTGAAAATAGAGCAAAGAAAGGTTTGGCAAGCATTTAAAACGTGCACAAGGCTTTCAGTATCAGAATAACAACTCCTCTCCTTCTAGCTTCTTCCAAAATCTACCCACTTTCTATACAGCAGAAGAAGAATCTGAGCTACCTGTATCCACACAACCCCCACTTGCCTCCCTTCAGCTTCCACATCTCGTAGATGGAGCTTATAAAATACCAACGTTTTCCCTTGTTTCCCAGTCTTTCCTCTTACCTTTAATTAATACTTTGTTTATTCCTGCAGGGCTGACTGTGACACTTTGCTAAAGGAAGCCCCTGACTCTGTTCTCACTCCTTCAAACATTTAACAGGTCAACCTTAAATCCCTAGTGAAGATTTCTCTACCACTGATACAATATTTGTTTATACTTTTCATACTATATTAGAATTACTTACAAGCTGGACATGAAAGTACATAGCTGCAATCTTAGCATATGAGAGACAAGGACAGGAGAGTAAGATATACAGAATTCATGGTCAGGCTGGGCTCCATGAAACCCTGTCTCAAAAAACCAAATACACATGCACATATGTGCCTGAACCTTTAGTCTACATCATGACCAAAACAAACACAGACCTTGATCTCATAGAGTCACAATCCTGTGAGGAAGATGGCTGTGATTATGAAATATAGTAGAATATAAGAGCTTCATGCTCTTTAATATTGTGGGAGGAGTAGCTCCCTGTGGAAATCAATTTTGAAATTTTGTGAGAAGAAAGGGGGTAAAGAGAAGGAAGGAGAGCTATAAGGGAGGGGGAAGCTAGTGCAGGAGGAAGAGAGAAATCCAATTAAGTTCAAGGGCATCCAAGCAAAAAGAACAAGAGCATGGCCAGAGACCAAGAACCAAATGGAATAGGGATTATGTAGTTCAATCTTAACCTACTTAACGGAATGTTCTTTGCAACAAAATGGGGTTTTTTGCTATTTCCCAGAAACGGACTGTGGTAAAGTGAAAAATGTATATATTCAGGTTGAATATGATGTTTCTAAGAGTAATAACTTCTTTCCTAATGTAAAATGTAGATTAAACTCAAGGACTTATACATACCAAACATATATAACTCAGTACATCCCTATGGCACCCTTCAGTGACTTTGCTAAGTCAAATGATAAGGAATACTAGAAGATTGTGGTATAATTAACACAGGTAAAGAGCAAGCCCTACAGGCCTAATACTTATCCATGATTCATGAACCCAAACCTAGCAACTTATTCGTGATAGAAACCTTTCAGCTCCAATGAAAATATATTATAAATATGTAAACAGTTGAAGAAAATTCAGACTTCTGTCTACCTTATAGGATAGATGACTTTTCATGCAGATGTGTAACATTCAATCCAGCTCTAGAAAGCTGTCTTAGAAGAATAGAAACAAGGAGAGATCTAACTGATGGTATTCATCCTTCCAGAGAGTGGCCCCTCAGCCTCAGAATCCCAGCATGCAACACTCTAAACAAATGCTATCTGTTAACCAGATGAGATCCCCATCTGGGTCTTTTTAAGCATGTCAGGCCTAGTTCTCCTACATGACTTAAATTATGCAGTGATTACTGGTATGATTTTTACAGTGACTATTTGTATTTTCCCTACCAAACCCATTTCTCCACCCATATTCCAATTTACCAAAAATGGTTATTCCCTATGTTTCATTTGGATCGTTTTGTAAGATAAAATAAATCAAGAGTTCCAGAAGCCTGAGATAAGCATTAAAGTACACAACTTGTACAGCCAATAGGGAAATCTGTGTGACAGTTCCTCAGGAAGCTAAGAATCAATCTATCTCAAGATCCAGCTATACTACTCTTGGGCATATGCCCAGAGAACATTTCATCCCACTACAGAGACATTTGCTCAGCCATATTCATTTGCTCAGCCATATTCATAATAGGCAGAAATGGAAAACAACCAAATGTTCCTCAACAAAGAATCAATAAAATGTGGTGCATTCACACAGTGGAATATTACTCAGCAATTAAAAAACATGAAATCATGAAACCCACAGGTGAAAGGATAGAACTAGAAAAAATATCATCCTAAGTGAGATTACCCAGACTCATAAAAACAAATGCAGTACATATTTACTTACACATGAATACCAGCTGTTAAGTCAATAATAAGCAATCTACAATCCACATAACCACAGACCTTAAGTATAAAGTAAAAAACTATAGTACAGAGGAAAATTCACATAGGAAGGGGATATATAATACATAGTTATGGGTAGCCCAGAATGGAGAAACTGTAATGGAAGTACCAAACAGGGAGTATAAGGACCAGAGTAGGAAAGGAGGGAATATAAAAATGGACAACTAAAACCGAGGGCCATTTGAAGGGTCATATAGAAACCCAATACAGTAGTAGTTTCTTCAAATATATACATATAAAATGGTTGGTCTAAATAAAATTACCAAATAACATGGAAAAAGAGCCCCAACTGGAAATGTCTTGTCACCAAATGAAGTTTCCTGTACTGGTGTTGGGTTACATTTAATCAAATTATTAGCCAAAGGAGTTCCATGGAAACCCTCTAAACAATCAAGACTATTACCAAGACTAGTGGTTACTCTCCTCAAACTGACAGTAAGGTCCTATTGCTGAAGACAACACCTACGCAACTCATTAAATGTGGAGACATAAAGCTGGTGGCTATTTAGATCCTACGCCCCTATGGACTAGTGTTTATGGTACCTGAAAGTACTCTGTTTGCTACCAAAAGAGAAATGTATTCACCAACCCAGCTACAAACTCTTCAATCTACAACAGACACTTGCCTGCAAGATACTCTAGTACAATAGTAACACAAAGCTTGTTGAAGAAACCAACCAACCTTTGATTTAAGGCCCACTCCATGAGCTAGAGTACATCCCCAATACTTCTCAAGTGGCCAAGAACCTGAGACTAGACAGGCCAGGGACCCAGGAAAAAAAACAAATATTACTGTTCTGCTAAGGAAATGTAGAAATAAAATGACTCCTAATAACATTCAACTATGCTTACAGATCAGCACCTTGCTCAGCCATCATCAGAGAAGCCTCCTTTTGCCACAGATGGGAACAAATACTGAGACTCACAGCAGCATGATGTACATAGACTGAGAAACCTTGGAATACTTAACCTTAAAAGAGATGTCTCCATCAAATCTCTCCCCTCAGGGCTCAGGAACACTTTGGAAGAGGAGATGAAAGGATGAAAGGAGTGTAAGAACCAAAGCTGATGGAAGACACCAGGGATACAACTCCCTTTGAACAGAACAGGACTGACACATGAATTCAGAGTCTGAGGCAGCATGCACAAGACCTACACAGGTTTGCAACAGACAGAACTCTAGAAGGGAGAGGAAAAGCAGGCACATGCTCCCACTGCCAACCTAAAAGTAACCTCCAGTTGATAACTACTTGTGAAAGTAAAAGTAGGTTTTCTCCAGTGGAAACCCACTAGATGCCCAGCACAAGATGAACTCAATGACATCTTTGGGGCTCGTCATCTCATAGCATCACATCAGGGGATTTTTTTTAAACCTTACAAATCCTTTAAGTATATACTATATTTACTGGTTTTGTGTTTTTATGGGATTCCTGTGTCTGCATCTGTATGTGGTTTTTGTTTTGTTTTGCTTTGTTTTTGACTCTTTTTCTTCTATTAGTGTTTTTGTTTTGTATGATTCTGATTTGTTTCTTTTTTTTAATGTCTTATTTTACTATTATTCCTTAGATAACTGTTTGTTTTCTAAGGAAAGACAGAAAGGGGATGAGAGAGGAAGGAGGGAGAAACTGGGAGGAGTTAGGGGAAAAGAAACCATAGTCAGAATAAATTGCATAAAAAATATTTTTTCAATAAAACAAAAAGTTAAAAAATAAAATGAAAGTATTTCTTTTATATTTTGAGATTAGAACATGATTTCCCTTCCCATTTTTCTCTTCATACTTTTCCATATAATCTTCCTTGCTCTCTTTCAAGTGTATGGTCCTGTTTTTCATAGTTGTTACATGCATATATGTTCTTAAATACATAAACTCAGTCTATTCAGTCTGTCTTAGTTACTTTTCTATTGCTATGACAAAACAGTATGGCCAAGGCAATTCAGAAAAGGAAGTATGTAATTAAGCATCCAGATTCACAGAGTTAGAGTCCATGATTGAAGAGGTGGTAGGAACAGCTGAGTCACATTTCAAAACACAAGCAAGAATCAAAGAGAGCTGACTGGAAATGGCATAGCTGTTTGAAACCTCAAACAAAAAGATAAAGGAAAAGGAGAGAGAGGGGGAGAGAAAGAAGAGGGGGAGAGGGAGAGAGAGAGAGAGAGAGAGAGAGAGAGAGAGAGAGGAAATAGGTACTAGTCTTTAACTTTGATTTCTTGACCTGGGTGATAATTTTATGTATATTTTTGTGATAAATTATTGAGTGATCCATTTTTTATTTTCTGCATGTGTTTTATTTTACACACTAATTGTCATAAATCTGGAAAAAGTATATTTAAGAAAGCCAAGCACAAACTCCCCGGTTTTCTGAGTTTTTTTTCCAAGCTTCTGCTCCCATCACAATCTGTCAACTTCCCATTAGCCAAAGCAAGTCACATGGTATAGCCAGATGACCAGTGTTAGCAAGTACAACTCACCTTGACCAAGTCAGAGGTTAGCAACGGTTTTGGTAAAAAGTTAGCAGAAATAAATCTTGGAATTTGCAAGCCACATACAGTTCTTCTGCATATTATTCTGGGTACATTTCAAAGGGTTTTTTAAAAACTTAATCATTATTAGCTGAATGTTCTGCTTCATATTCCTCACACCAAAGCTGCAGTTGGATTTAGCCCCTCAAACTATAAGTTTGTCAGTCATTTGATTAAGTCATAATAATGTTACTATAGGGAAGTTACTTAAAGTGGGAAAGCCAATTTAATCTAAATAACTTATCCTCCTTATAACAATTCATATTAAAACTGCTGTGATCTGGATATGTCTCCAAAACTTAGGAAATATAAACATAATCACCAAAACAGTAGCATTAAAAAGTAAAGCTTAACAGGCAGTGTTCATGATGAGAACTCTGCCTGTCTGGATGTATTGATGCTATAGTTTAAAGAACTTGTTGGGCCCCTTCTGCCCCTCGCTCGATTTTTTGGCTGGGACAGACACATAGCTGGCCTGCATCTGTGAAAACACCATATCCTGAACCATCCTAGATGAGCCACTGCACTCAGAGAACTGGATAAGAAACCTCCCCCACAATCCTACTCTCCAGTGCTGGATCTGGGAGCCTGGGGCACCCAGGACTCATCACCCACCTAAACCATGACCATTGGAATATCACTCCCCTTCCAAGCCTCTCTTGGTCCTTTTGGCTTGGGTAAACTCCTAGTTGTTCCCCTTCTTTAAAGACACCATATCCTGTCCCATCCTAGGGGAATCACTACACTCACAGCAGCAGAGGAACCACTGTACTCAGAGCAGCAGGATTTCAAGATCCCAAAGACAGCCTGAGTCTGAGGAGCTGTTCCACATAGGAGCTCAGGATCACAGGATCACAGAGACAAGTGGACTCTGAGAAGATCTGACACAAGCAAGATAACTAGAAAGAAAGGCTCCAATCAGAGACAGTGAGTGCAGGTAGCACCAGAGATAACCAGATGCCTAAAGGAAAGCTCAAGGACATAAGCAACAAAAACCAAGGTAACCTAGCATCACCAGAACCCAGTTCCCCCACCATAGCAAGGCCTGGACACTCCATCAAACCTCAAAACCAGGATTCAGATTTAAAATCACTTCTCATAATGATGATAGAGGTATTTAAGAAGGACATAAATAACTCCCTAAAATAAATACAGGAGAACATAGGTAAATAGGTAGAAGCCCTTAGAGAGGAAACACGAAAATCCCTTAAAGAATTTCAAGAAAACACAACCAAACACGTGAAGGAATAAAACAAAACCATCCAGGATCTAAAAATGGAAGTAGAAACAATAAAGAAATCTCAAAGGGAGACTATCATGGAGATAGAAAACATAGGAAAGAGATCAGAAGTCATAGACACAAGTATCACCAACAGAATACAAGGGATAGAAGAGAGAATCTCATGTGCAGAAGATATCATGGAAAACATTCACATAACTGTCAAGGAAAATACAAAATGCCAAAACCTACTAACCCAAAATATCCAGGAAATCCAGGACACAATGAGAAGACCAAATCTAAGGAAAATAGGTATAGATGAGAGTGAAGATTCCGAACTTAAAGAGCCAGTAAATATCTTCAACAAAATTATAGAGGAAAACTTTCCTAACCTAAAGAAAGAGATGCCCATCAACATACAAGAAGCCTAAAGAACTCCAAATAGACTAGACCAGAAAAGAGATGCCTCCTGTCACATAATAATCAAAACATCAAACACACAAAACAAAGAAAAAATATTAAAAGTAGTAAGGGAAAAAGATAAAGTAACATATAAAGGCAGACTTATAAGAATTACACCAGATTTCTCACCAGAGTCTATAAAAGCCAGAAAATCCTTGACTGATACCATACAGACTCTAAGACAACACAAATGCCAGCACAGACTACTATACCAAGCAAAACTCTAAATCATTATAGATGGGAAACCCAAGATATTCCATGACAAAATCAAATTTACCCAATCCACAAATCCACCCCTACAAAGGATAATAGATGGAAAACTCCAACACAAGGAGAGAAACTACAACCTAGAAAAACTAAGAAAGTAATCTTCCAACAAAACCAAAAGCAGATAGCTACACAAGCATAATTCTATCTCTAATAACAAAAATAACAGAAAGCAGCAATAATTTTCCTTAATATCTCTTAACATCAATAGACTCAATTCCCCAATAAAAAGACTAAAGGACTGGATACTTAAACAGGAACCAGAATTGTGCTGCATATAGGAAACACACCTCAGTGACAAAGACAGACACTACCTCAGAGTAAAAGGCTGGAAAGCAATTTTCCACGCAAATGGTCCCAAGAAACAAGCTGGAGTAGCCATTCTAAAATTGAAGAAAATCAACTTTCAACCAAAAGTTATCAAAAAAGATAAGGAAAGACTCTCCATATACATTAAAGGAAAAATCTACCAAGATGAACTCACAATTCTAAACATCTATGCTACAAATGCAAGGGCACTCACATTCATAAAAGAAACTTAACTAAAGCTCAAAGCACATATTGCACCTCTCACAATAATAATGGGGGATTTCAGCACCCCACTCTCATCAATGACACATCATGGAAACAGAAACACAGTGAAATTAACAGAAGTAATGAACCAAATGGATTTAACAGATACCTATAGAACATTTCATCCTAAAACAAAAGAATATATCTTCTTCTCAGTACCTCATGGTACCTTCTCCAAAATAGACCATATAATTGATCACAAAACAGGCCCCAACAGATACAAAAGATTGAAAAAATCCCTTGCATGCAATCAGATCACCATGGACTAAGGCTGGTCTTCAACAATAACAAAAACAATGAAAAGTCCAAATACACATGGGAACAGAACAATGCTCTAGTCAATGATGACTTGGTCAAGGAAAAAATAAAGAAACTAAAGAAATTGTAGAATTTAATGAAAATGAAGGCTCTTCATACCTTATGGGACACAATGAAAACTCATAGCTCTGAGTGCCTACAAAAAGAAACTGGAGAGAGCATACACTAGCAACTTGAAAGCACACCTAAAAACTCTAGAACAAAAAGAAGCAAATAAACCCAAGAGGAGTAGACAGCAGGAAATAATCAAACTCAGGGTTGAAATCAACCAAGAGGAAACAAAAAGAACTACACAAAGTATCAACAAAGCCAAGAGCTGGTTCTTTGAGAAAATCAACAAGATATATAAACCCTTAGCCAGACTATCCTCAGGGTACAGAGACAGTATCCAAATTAATAAAATCATAACTGAAAAGGTAGACATAACAACAGAAACAGAGGAAATTCAAAAAATCATCAGATCCTACTACAAAAGCCTATACTCAAAAAAAACTGGAAAATCTGGATGAAATGGACAACTTTCTAGACAGATACCAGATACCAAAGTAAAATTAAGAGCAGATAAACCATCTAATCAGTCCCATAAACCCTAAAGAAATAGCAGCTGTCATTAAAAGTCTCCCCACCAAAAAAAGGCCAGGACCAGATGGTTTCAGTGAAGGATTCTATCAGACTTTGAAGGAAGACCTAATACCAATTCTCTTGAAACTAATCCACAAAATATAAACAGAAGGAACACTACCTAATTCATTCTATGAAGTGATAATTACCCTTATATCTAAACCACACAAAGACACAACAAGGAAAAAGAACTTCAGACCAAACTCCTTTATGAATATCGATGGAAAAATACTCAATAAAATTCTCGCAAACTGAATCCAAGAACACATCAAAACAATCATCCATCATGATCAAGTAGGCTTTTTCCCAGGAATGCAGGGATGGTTCAATATAGGGAAATCCATCAATGTAATCCACTATATAAACAAACTCAAAGGAAAAAAACCACATGATCATTTCACAAGATGCTGAGAAAGCATTTGACAAAATTCAACATCCCTTTAAGATAAACGTCTTGGAAAGATCAGGAATTCAAGGCCCATACCTAAACATAGTAAAAGCAATATACAGCAAGCCAGTAGCCAACATCAAACTAAATGGTGAGAAACTTGAAGCAATCCACTAAAATCAGGAACTAGACAAGGCTGCCCACTCTCTTTCTACCTTTTCAATATAGTACCCAAAGTCGTAGCCAGAGAAATTAGACAACAAAAGGAAGTCGAAAGGATACAAATAGGAAAGGAAGAAGTCAAATTATCACTATTTGCAGATGATATGATAGTATACTTAAGTGACCACAAAACGTCCACCAGAGAACTCCTAAACCTGATAAATAACTTCAGCAAAGTGGCTGGATATAAAGTCAACTAAAACAAATCAGTTACCTTCCTCTACTCAACGGATAAACAGGCTGAGAAAGAAATTAGGGAAATGACATCCTTCACAATAGTCACAGATAATATAAAATACCTTGGTGTGAATCTACCCAAGCAAGTGAAAGACCTGTATGACAAGAACTTCAAGTCTCTGAAGAAAGAAATTGAAGAAGATCTCAGAAGATAGAAAGATCTTCCGTGTCACGGATTGGAAAGATTAATATAGTAAAAATGGCCATCTTGCCAAAGGCAATCTACAGATTCAATGCAATCCCCATTAAAATCCCAAATCAATTCTTTCCAGAGTTAGAAAGAGAAATTCTCAAATTCATTTGGAACAAAAAAAAAAAAAACAGGATAGCAAGAACTATTCTCAACAATAAAAGAACTTCTGGGGGAATCACCATCCCTGACCTCTAGCTGTACTACAGAGAAATAGTGATAAAAACTGCATGGTATTGATACAGAGACTGGAAGGAAGATCAATGGAATAGAATTGAAGACCCAGAAAAAAAACCCACACACCTATGGTCACTTGATCTTTGACAAAGGAGCTAAAACGGAAAGTGGAAAAAGGACAGTATTTTCAACAAATTGTACTGGTTCAACTGGAGGTCAGCATGTAAAAGAATGCAAATCAATCCATTCTTTTTTTTTCCTTTAATTTAATTTAATTTAATTTTTTATATTTTTACATTTAATCTTCTACATTTCAGATGTTATCCCCTTGCCCTTGCCCGCCCCATCCCTATCCATCCCTCTTCTTCCTTTTTGCTTTTTTTATGGATATTTTATTTACATTTTAGATGTTATACCCTTATCCCATTTCTCCCCCCTCCCCCAAGCCCAGGAAACCCTTATCCCAGCCCCTCACATCCTGCTTCTATGAGGATGTGCCCCCACCTACCCCCTCACTCCCACCTCCTCACCCTCGAATTCCCCCACACTCAGCATCCAGCCTTCATTGGACCAAGGATCTCGTCTCCCACCTATGCCCGTCAAGGCCATCCTCCCCTACATATACAGCAGGACCCATGGGTCCCTCCCTGTGTGCTCCCAGGCTAGTAGTTTAGAGTCTGGGAGCTCTGGTTGGTTAGTATTGTTGCTCTCCTCACGGGGCCACAAACCCTTTCAACACCTCAGTCTTCTCTCTAACTCCTCCATTAGGAACCCCATGATCAGTTCAATGGTTAGCTGTGAGCATCTGCCTCTGAATATGTCAAACTCTTGCAGACCTCTAAGGAGACAGCTGTATAAGGCTCCTGTCAGCATGTGCTTCCTGGCATCCACATCAGCATCTACCTTTGGTGACTGCACATGGAATGGATACTCAGGTGGAATGATCTCCAGATGGCTCCTCCTTCAGTTTCTGTCCCATGCTTTTTCTACATATTTGCTCCCTTGAGTATTTTGTCACTCCTTCTAAGAAGGGCCAAAGCACCCACACTTGATCTTCCTTCTTCATGAGCTTCATGTGGTCTGTGAGTAGAATCTTGGGTATTTCAAGCTTCTGGGCTAATATCCAATTATTAGTGAGTGAATTCCATGTGTGTGCATGCTGACAGGAGCCTGATATAGCTGTCTCCTTTGAAGTTTGGCAGAGCCTGACATATACAGAGGTGGATACTCATAACTAACCATTGAACTGATCACAGGGTTCCCAATGGAGAAGTTAGAAAGAAGACTTTAGGAGCTGAATGGGTTTGTACTCTCATGGGGAGAGCAAGAATCCCAACCAACCAGAGCTCCCAGGGTCTAAACCACCAGCCTGGGAGCACACAGGGAGAGACTAATGGCTCCAGCTGTATATGTAGGGGAGAATGTCCTTGACGGGCATAGGTGGGAGAAGAGATCCTTGTTCCTGTTAAGGCTAGGTGCCCAGGTGTGTGGGTATTCGAGAGCAGGGAGGTAGGAGTGGGTGGGTGGATGGGGACACATTTTCATAGAAGCAAGAGGAGGGGGGACGTACAAGGTTTTTGTTTGGGGGGTGGGGAATGGGGAAAGGGAATAACATCTAAATTGCAAATAAAATATCCAATAAAAAATAAAAAACTAAACTAAAGACCTTATTGGAGTTGGCTTGCTCTCGTTTTTACTTTCCAGCCAAGGGAGGATACAGTGTTTGTCCCCTTGCCTTTCTGTTCCTCCCCAGTGTGAGAGATCAGAAGCATCAAGGCAGCTCTCATCAGGCACCAGGTGGTAACACCATTTTCTTGGTCTCCCAGGTCCCACAACTGAGCATAAAAAAATATTGCTCTTTACAGATCACTGGTGTGTTCTATTTTGTTGTAGCTTTACACACCAAAAAGACACTATTAACAAAACACATTCATCCTCACTCTCAACTGTCTCTCAACAGTTCACCCAAATACATCATCAGACCCAAGTCCTGTTATACTTCATTTCCACTCTGATGTGTAGATTTAGAAGTAAAAAGTCCACTCCTGGTAGTGTTATGGGACACAGAATAACTGCCATAAACACTCCAATCCAGAAGCCAAGAAGATTGCAAACACATTGGTGGCCCCTAAACAGTTTGAAATTTTATGGGACAAATGTGAGCATTCTCACCCTGCTCCATGAAAGGTGGCCAGCGCCTTCCTGGGGAACTTAGTGTGTTTTCTTGCTTATTTTCTCCTCCTATCCAGTGTGTCAAATCAAGTCATGTGGTGAAGCCAAAAAACAGAGAAGCACTTTATTGTGAACCCAGTATGAGGCCATGGCAAGCAGAAGTCACATCACAGAACAAGAGTAAAGCAGCAGAGGCAGGCATTCAGTCTGCCAGAAAGACCTCACTTTATAACAAAGTACACAGAAAGCCAGGTTTGACCTCTAGCTACTAAATCCACATTAAGGCTGTTAATAAAGGAACCACCAGGGTCCCAAACTTAAGTTCATTGAAATCAACAAAGAAATTCATTTAAAGTAGTGAGTATTAAGCTTTAAAACCACTAAATAAGAAACTTCAAGTGGTTATGAATCGTTAAAATTTGTTGAGGACGAAAAAGGGAGAAGTGCTTAATGGTAAGAAATTATATACATACATAGAAAGTAATTTATGCAAAAATGGATTTTAGTTGATGCAAGGCTCATTATGAGGTGACATTGTAATGAGCCTTCCAAAAACCCTAATGGAGTCAGGGTACATTTTAAAAAACAGAATATCTCACTCTGAAAATATTGTCATTATTATTCTAACTATTCAAGTC
The DNA here is from genome assembly GCF_004785775.1 of Grammomys surdaster. Classification (NCBI taxonomy): domain Eukaryota; kingdom Metazoa; phylum Chordata; class Mammalia; order Rodentia; family Muridae; genus Grammomys; species Grammomys surdaster. Next base: position 3,820,997 of record NW_021604594.1, read on the forward strand.
ACATGTTGTAAAGTATATTCCTTTCTGAAAACAACATTTTAAAGGGAGGTTGATAAAAATTAAGTGTGTGTATAGGAAGACAACCCAAAGAATGAAGAGTCTTGAGTTAATACTAGATAATACACAATTAAAGCTATTTGGAAAATCATCTTGGAATAGGGAAGGATGGGCTAGGGAGACAGTAAAGTGTTTGCCATGTAAGCAAAAGAGTTGGGGTTGGATCTCCAGAACCCTTGTAAAAATCCAGATATAACAGTGAACACATCTGAAATCCCAATGATGAAGAAACAGAAAAAAAAGGATTCCTAAGGCTTGCTGACCAAGTATTCTTGCAGAATCCATGATGCTCAAGATCACTGAGAGATCTTGTCTCTAAAAATAAGCTAATGAGCAAGAGGAAGACACCAAATGTTACCCTCTGGCCTCCACTTCCATGCAAATAGGTACATGGGCTTCTGTGCCACCCCCCAACACACACATTCACTCACAGAAACCTAAGCACACACACGTATACACACTCATACTCAGGGTTAAAAGAGGAAGGGAAGAAAAATACGCAATGATTTCATACTGTCATGTAGAAAGGAAGTAGGTTAGTTGTTGCTACAGATAAAGGATTAGACAGTTTCTTCCGTAATTGGCTGTTAAGTGCACTATACGTAGGACAGTCTCATACAAGGAATTAGCCACCCAACTATCCATAGATCGAGCTCAAATCTGAGGATAATCTAGGAGCCTCTATTGCCATCTAATTTTCTAAGACTGTCATTGTAACACCTTCTGTTTCTTAGCCAAAATGAGATTCTAGAAATTCAGAAGATCTTAAAAATTGGGTGCGGAATTTTTGCCAAATTCTGATTTGCATTTTGGTGATACCCGCAGCGTTCATAAATTTGATGAAGGAATATATGATACATAAGAAATGAAAAATGACAATAATTTTTAATGATTTTACCTCAGATTTAAATCTCTAATCATTTTTCCTTCACCATGATATTAAGAAATGCAAACCTGCCTTCTTAAGTCTGACCTCAGTTCTCCCTGCATGTGCCATCCCGGTAGGTATATGAAGCAGGCAAAGAAGAGACTTAATTTAGTTAATTATGCTACATTTAGAGGATGCAAACTTCCTGGCAATCAATCTGGCACTTTTCTCAAGTATTAATAAAAGTGTTTTTTTAATTCTTGATTAATATAGCTCAGCAAATACCAGCACATATTGAGGATTGAGCTGGGCAAACGGAAACTGATGAGAGAGCAGCTCTTCTGATTTTTTTTCTTGAGCCCATATCATTTGAACATGAAGACACTGCCAACAAAAAATGCCTAAGATAAAGAATTGGTGTAGGCCTTTCCTTCTATACTTTTCTTAAACCAAAGCCATATAAATCAAACAAGATTACTTTATCTGCAGCTAAGAATTCCATACAGACATGTTGAACCTATAAGAGATGGCAGAACCTGGCCAACTTCTGTCTTTTAGGTAATAAATTGTACCACCATTCTGAATCTTCCCTCAGAATTTTCTCTATTTTTATTTTAGTGAAAAATATGTGGATTTGTCTGCAATCTTAGAGGGATTTTAGTTTTTAAAGGATCCCAAGTTTTCCTTCTTACATTAAGGAGGACTTTGAGTTTGGGCATTTTGCAAATTGGAGAAAAACGAGAAAAAAAAAACAGTAAGTAAGCATGATATAAAACTCAAGATAAAATCAGCTAGGCACGTGTTCACATAAAATGACATGCAGCTTTCTAATGGTAACTGCCATTTCATGAGAATTTAATTTCATAGATGAGAAATTCAGTGGGATAAGCTTCAGAAAAATAAATTGAGATAGATTATTGATAGAAACATAGATAGATAGAAGATAGATGATAGATGATAGATAGATAGATGATAGATAGATAGATAGATGATAGATAGATAGATAGATAGATAGACAGATAGATGATAGATAGATAGATAGATAGATGATAGATAGACAGATAGATAGATAGATAGATAGATAGATGATATATGTAGATGATAGATAAATGATAAATAGATTATCTGAGCTAGAAATGTTCTCCCTTGCTTCAAATCTTATCACAATAAAAAATTTACATAATTTAACTCCAGTTATGAAAAGTGGAGTGAAATCTCTACAGTAGAAACACTCATATCATGAGAGAGAGAGAGAGAGAGAGAGAGAGAGAGAGAGAGAGAGAGAGAGAGAGAGAGAGACTGAAAGTTTTGACCTTGGGATGACATGGCTATCACTGGTCTCCATGATTTCCAAATGTGCTGAGAGTTTAATAAGGTGCTCATCACCACAAAGGGCCAGTGCTCTGTGGAAGCCTCAAAGAAACGTTTATGATCCTAAGGAAAGGAGTCTGTTTCTGTCAAAGGAAGCCACACAGCCTCAAAATAAGTCAGTACTAAGAACCAGATCCAGAAGAAAGATGGTGCTACTGCCATCTGGTTTTGAAATGAGCTTTAAAATCAGTGGACAATAGGAGAATAATTCAGAGAAATGGGTCAAGGGTAGAAGTAAGACTTTGAAGGCTTGGAGCCATGCAGAGTGAGGACCATAATGGAATATCAGCCCATATCCTGCAGGGGACATTTCCTGTGGAGATCGAAGAGCATGGTAGAAAAGAAAATGTTTCTGTACCTATGTGAATAAGGACATCTTCAGTTTTCAACTAAAATGACTGATCTGCCTAATTTAGAATGAACTGCATTAACCATGTAACATGAATAACCCTTGTTTCGGTGCTAGCTAGACGTAGATCAGAGGCTGCTGGTGTGCTTTCTCCCAGATCTCAGTTCTGCTTTCCTGGGACACTCTTGTATCAGAAAGGAAGCTGCCAAAAGCTGCCAGATCTCAAAGTCATAAAAGATTATTGTTCCCTAAGTGAAAGAAAGCTCAGATCTTCATTATTTTGATACAAGTCAGGATCTGGACTGACTTGGATTCTGTAACCATCCCTAAACCGATCACTGTCATCTGATGGAGTAGGCTGGCTGACTCCATTGCCTGTCCTTCCTAGTCCTAGTGTAGAATTTGTATTAGAACTGAGCTACAGGGACAAAGCATAGGTGGGAAGGATGTTTCCCATGATAAAGAATTCTAGGCAGAAAATAAAATAAAATAAAATAAAATAAAATAAAATAAAATAAAATAAAATAAAATAAAATAAAAAAGTAAAATAAAATGTGGTTCAATGTTGGTAGCAGGACTTGTTTGCAAAAAACAGCCCTGTCAGGGTTAAATGTAAGAACACACCTGAAGCAGCCCAAGATTTGTTGGATATCAACTATAATATCTCATTGATTTTAAGAATCATTTCACATGCTTACAACTCAGTTATCAGAAAATTTCCTACCATGAATGACATTCCACAATTGTTGTCAGTCAGGGACAGCTTTGATACTTTCTTCAAAGTCTGCATAGAACTCAGTCAGAGTACTTCCAATTGTCATCTTTTCAATTGAGTTGTGTATGTGGTTAATACAGTATCTGTATAATTTGATGCTCACTTAAAATATAGATACTCACTCATGGCTGGGAGTAATTGCAATTCTTGTATTTAAATGAGTAATACTGATTGCTTTTTGATCTGTAAGAAAGAATTACATCTGCATGGACATAAAGTCATATTACATTTTTATTGATGCATGAGAAACACTTTTCCTCAGGTACATGGCAATGTCCCTAAAAATGACAACACTAAATAGTAAATTCCTGTCTATGTAGTTCTAAACACCTCTGCCAATAAGTATCAAAGGTAGAGCTCAGTGGTAGAAACTATAAATATTGTCAGAACTCATGAGATTGAAGATTTAATCCTGAGCACTGAATAATAGTCACAAAAGTCAAATAAAATACTTAGGTTAAAATAATAATATATTTTTGAAATATTTTTACATCTTTCCTTTATATTTATGTTTACATATTACATTATAAAGAAAGCATTTAAATAAGTAGAAGCATACATATGTACTAAATAATATAATAATTCATCTTAGAAATCAATAATTTGATTACATAGTGTATGTCACAGCCACTGTGGTCAATAGCAAAGCCATAGAGAAAGAATATATAGTCCTTTTATTGGAGGTACAAACTGTCAAATGAGACCTAAAACAACCTTGAGTAAGCCAGAGACAAGCCAGCCTGCCATATCCCTTTTCATTCTGGCACGGTCTCCAATCCAGAAATATTGTGGGGAAAATTCATAAAAAATATTGTTTCAGGTTATTACATTAATAAAGCATTTAACATCCTTGTGAATTCCACTACCTCAAATACATAAGCCCAAATCTAAAATTATCCTTGACTTCTTTCTGTCTCCTCTATCCTACGTGGAATTCATCAAAAAACACATTTTATTCTCAGGTTCAATGCATATCCATGAGATGTTCAGAGTGTAAAGGCACTTGCAATAAAGTCTGATGACCTGAGTTCAATTGCCAAGAACCACATGGAAAGAATAGACACCCTCAAGTTGTCCTCTGACCTCGATGCATGCACTATGACACACACACACACACACACACACGTATATGCAAATAAAATAATAATAATATGTGAAAAAGCAAAAGGTAAAAAGAAAATTCAGCAGCCCTGACTGGTTTGTACCTCCTCATCCAGCCTACCAACATCTCTCAACAGAGGACTACATATCCCCTTGATACGCTTCCAGCCTCTGTCCTTATTCATTCCCCCTCCCCCAAGTCTATCTGTAACCTGAAGTTGAAGTAGCACCTTTTGAGCATAACTAGGTGATGGCTGTCTTGTGCAACAAACTCTGAAATGGATCCCACTTCTCCTAGATAGCAGCCATAGCACCACAGAGCCTACAAAGGTCTTTGGGGTTGTTACGGGCCAGTGTTTTCTCTCTGACTCTTAGCTACCACTAGCTCCTGCCTGGCTAAAAAAACTAGGTCTATCTCTTTCTTGCTCTCCTCCACGTGTTCTCAAGGGCAAGATGGCGGCTCCCTAGCCTCCACCTTGTCTATCCCCCAGCTCCACAGAGAGGGCTCCTCCACAGCGACAGCTGTCTTTCAGGCCACAGTGCCTGCTGTGACTCTCGCTCTATGACTCTTTCCCTTGGGTGAGAGATTCCCCTTTTGTTTCGAGCTCTCAGGAGTGCCTACTTCAGTCTTTCATGCGCTGCCTGCTATCATAGTTTTCTTTCTCTCTTTCTCCCCATGTGTTCTCCAACTCAATAAAATGGCTGTGATTCCCTAATCTCTGCACTCTGCCCCTCCCCCAGGGGTCAGCCTTTCACACGCTGCCTGCCAGCTTCTCCCAGGAGCTGCTGGCTCCAAGCCAGCATCCCCATGTCTCCCTCCCATGGCTCAGACTTTGACACAGAATCTCACTCCTTCTGACTCTCCTATCAAGCCTCTATGTTTCTTGCTTTGAACTTTTCTTCAAAGTTGGCCTTTCTTCTCTCCTCTACTTTTAAGATTCCTAAGAAAAACAAATGGGGAATGCTTTGGCCTCTCTGCTAGAGCAGTCACCACATGGCAGAGCAGGCCCCTCCCCTACTGCTTCTAAATCTGCCATTAATTCCTTTTCCCCCAACAGGAACACCTAAAACAACAGTGTTCCTGCCTCTCAAACCAAAATTTTTCACCTTTTTGTTTAAATGTCTCCTTTTCTCTCTAACACTCGTGATATATGTCCAACATTTTTTTTTCAATTTTTAAGACTTCTTCAAGATTCAAAAGTCATTTAATCTACTTCCACAGGTCAAATCAACTATGCTGATCACCATTTTTCAAACTTTAATTAATAACTAGCTTTCTTTTACAGACAAACTGTTGCTGCCTATCCCAGATACATAATTAACATGATGTTTTTCTTCTTCAGCCATCCAAAGCAGACTCAAAGGTGCCTTCTAAGACTAAAATTTCCTCAAACACCTTTGCCTTTCTAGGATCTCAATGGCATACCATGATGTGCTTGTTCCCAAGTAGCCTAATGCTTACTACACACCCTTTGCAGACATCCCCCTGCCGAGGTGCTGCTTCCCTGTTGTAATTATTCTATAGGTGCTCCCACAAGTCCAGAAAGGACAACACCACCTCCTGGAACCTGCCTAGGATGCCAAGCTGCCTTCTCCCAGCCACACCATCTGACTGCACACTCCAGAGATATGCTGAGACACAGATACACATGCTAAGATCCCGAGACACACGCTAAATCCTAAAGAAGACAGATCCAGATCTTCCAGCTACAGATGAACTCTTTGCCAATGTTAAATAGCTAATGTTACATGCTAGTAATGAAAGCATAATGTCTATCTAGATTACTCAGCTGTTACTACCCTCAAACTGTACCACATGTATTCAATTGATTCAATGATCCCTTGCCTTCCCAACCCCCACCCTCAACTTCCCTTATCCTGTGTCTTAATTGTGCTAACCCCTCTGGCCAACATAGTGTTTTCTTTTGGCTTCCTCATCCAAAATTTTCACCACAGATGACACAGTGACCCCCCCTTCTTTAAAAAAGTAAAGGGGAGGAGATGTGGGACTGTGTAAAGGTATCCTGGTTCATGGCTGGGAATGGGCCTGGAACCCCGAGACTCCAAGGGAGAAATGGCAGGCATTAGGCCTCGTACCCAGAACCCAGATTACCCACACAAAGTCTCACCTCCATAGACCTACATCGTTCAGTCATGTAGGCCATTACAGCCTCTCCCAAAATGCACAGGTAGAGGGTGTGACTATAGGCCTCAGGCCCTAGGGATTTACATACTAATGAAAACCAGAGGGCAGAGCAAATTAAGCATTCTTCCCAGACCCCCCACCCTTTCTCCCTTCCTATTTAACTCACGTCTGGCCTGAGTTTTACGGGGGGAGGGAACTGAGGGGGGGGTACATCCATTTCAATCCGCCATCCACCACAACAATAAACCCTGTTGGAACTAAGGACTTTCTCATATCATTGGGGCCTGCCATCATCAAAGCCACCAGCCTCTGTAACCTTAGACTTTCTCCTATATGTGGGACCCGCCAGCTTTGAACACCTCTGGGACACCTCCACTGCGGCCTCTTTTTCTCACATGGGGTCAATAGGTATACCTCTGTCCTGTGTCCTGGCAATGCCCCTCAGTTACTCACCCCAGCCTTCTGGCTTTCCTACTGCTGCTCTCTAACCACAAGAGGTCAGCTCTTCCTCCAGGCTTTTCTTTTCTTCTCTCTCCTGCTGAAATCTCTGGGAGGCAACTCCTTAGCCAGTCATTTATCTCTTTCCAGTCCTGCTTCTAACCTGACCTTGCCAATGAGCCTCTCTCCTTATCACACCATTCACTGCTGCATCTTCCTCTTTCCATTTCTTTCCTCTTCCCTCTTGCTCTGGTCTGGGAGGTCTTTCTACTCCAGTACCTGTCTTGATCTAGCATGCTGCACAGCTACTGTTAGTTGGATGACTCCATTTTTTCTTCTCTCCCATGAATCTAGACCTCCCATGAATCTACATCTCCATTACAGCACCTAAATAGATACAGGGAGATGGTCCATATGTATTTGTTAAATGGAGAAATTTATAGTTTTTACTCATATGTATGCCAATATCAATCCATATTTGTAACATAAGTTATGATAGATGGAGAAAAATAACATAAATATAAATCCAAATAAACATAATTATATAGTGCAAGAATACTCAGAGGAATTTTTCCTATAGAAGCTAAAGTACTAAGATTTCAGGAAATTTGAGGAAGATATAAGTACTGAAAACAAATAGGATTCCCAACTTGGACATTAAGTAGGTCCACTCGGCTGAGCAATCCAAACTTCAGCATCAATGCACTAATTGACTGGATTAAACAGTTCCAACATGCCAAAGTGAGCATTCCAGAGATGTCTTTCATTCTTTGCTCTTTTCCTACCTCTACCACAGATTATAATGAAGGTCCCTGAAGAATTATAATATCTTCTACAGAGTCCAGAGAAATGTGCACAAACCTGGAATCTCATGGTTATGTCAAAGCCCAGTTTTCTTGGTCACACACAGATAGTTCAAGCAAGCCATCAGTGGCCAAATTACGCACATGTACAATAAATATTTTATCCTCCTTACTCTCTTGTCATGGAGGAGGAATCAAAGAAAAGAGAGAGAAAAGACAGAGAGAGAGAGAGAGAGAGAGAGAGAGAGAGAGAGAGAGAGAGAGAGAGA
>NW_021604594.1:3829183-3863704 GCF_004785775.1 Grammomys surdaster
AGAGAGAGAGAGAGAGAGAGAGAGAGAGAGAGAGAGAGAGAGAGAGACTTGGAAAATCATTACATTTCTTTTTACCTTCAATCTGATACTTATGTGTCTTAAGGGTAAAGCTTTTGTCAAGAAATATGAGTTTTGAAGTAATATTCAAAAACCCAGTATGAAAGCACATATCATGGAAAACAGGTGCCTCCAAGATCAAACCACTCCACTCCCCAGAATCTCAAGTTCTCTCTGACCCAGTCTGTAGTGGTGAATAATTAAACCAGTTTGGCTCCCAGCAGGTCATGCATGCTGCACTCACCAAAGAGCTCTGAGTTCATGAATGAAAGACATACACACCAGCTAATTTTGATATGCTTTTACTAGCTCAGAGACTTGGCTCTTCTAAACCTCCCCAAGACTAGCAAACACACCTCTCCAGTATTCCTGGATTAATACCTTCTAAATTTGTATTTTAACTTTGCTTCCCTGTTATCTTCTGGGCAGCCCCCTACCTCCAATAGGACTGCTTTCCCTTTCCATCAACATTTTTGGATGATTTCTTTCTTACAACTCTTACATCTAACCCCTCAGCCTCTGAGTCATGACAATTCTCCTGTTCTTTCCCCTTCTCTCTCAGCCTCTTGCTCAAGCAATCAAAAATCATGCCCTATCTCCCTTCCCAAAGTATGATATATAATTAACATCCAGTCCATTATATTTGTCAACTAGATAAAATATTCTACTATTTATCCTGACATAAAGCGTCTACAATTCTCTACCTGAATTATGTTCTGACTTTAATTCGTATTACTATCTGAAAACCATCTTTTTTAATATCTTCCTCAGTGTTAAACAACTTGAGTTTAATTGTGAGACTATAACTAGTCTTCAACCCAGTCAGAAATCTGGGAACAAATTAGATATTTATCTGAAAATATGAGAAGCACAAAACATAGCTTCCAAAACTTAACCAATTTGTAAAGACAGCTGACTATCTGGACAATCCCTCATTCCTCAGAATGTTAAAGCATAAGTCTAAAGGCTTCTGGCCCAGAACCATCTAACAGACCTTGAAATGAAGCAGGAACTATGAAGGACTTGTTTACTCTGTCTTGGCAAAGATAAACTGTCAACTGTCCTGCATTGTGCGTCCTTTCTTGAACAGTAATTTTTGTCTGTAAATGAATAGGGTAATTTTTGTCCAGTGGCTATCTTGCTATAACTGAAAAGCTCCATATGGAGCTTTTGATGCTCAGTTTCTACTTTGAACCATAAAGTAGGCACTGTCAAGAACAGACATGTCTCTAGTCAAATGATCTTTAATAATGATTTAACATTAAATGTCAAATTCTGTGAATTACTGATTTTTTGAAGACTATCTATCTATATAAAGTATATATGAATTGTTAAACCTTTACTACTCTTAGCAATTTCAATTTGGATATTGTAGAAAGTACATTAATATAACTAGATCAGAATCCAATATAACCATGTGTTCATTACCTGGCCTTTAACATGTGTTACTTTATCATTGTAAACAGTCTGTAATAGCAGATATTAGAAGGATTGAGTCCAAGCCTTGTATTCTTAAATGAGTTGCCTAAGCAGAGTGCCTATTTAAGAGTGACTATTAATTTCAATTTTTGTATCAGTATAAGAAAATTATACCAAAGTAAAATTTTAACTTCAATTTGTATCAATTATAAAGATTTCTACCAGTGTAAGATTGTAGCTAAATAATGTTTTGCTTTAGAATAAATTTAGTAATCCACCCCATCTATTTCCTTCCTTTCCAAAATTATGACCATTTCCAAACTATTCCTTAAAATGCCAACCTATAATTTATAAATAGCTATAACAAGATATCAAAACCCAAGGGATTGGGATGTAAACTCTCTACAACTTCTTCCTGCTGAATTGGGGTGATAAAAATCTTTAAAGGGATAGGAAGGGGTAGAAAAATTAGAATATTTTGTTAGATTTTACAAAGCTAGCTTTGGCATTTGTTATCCAGTCTCTGTATGCTTAGAAAGTTCAGGGCTTAACTGAAGTCCTAAATGGAACTATCTAAAAAAAAAAAAAAAAAAAAAAAAAAAAAAAAAAAAAAAAAAGGGGAGGTGGTCTGGGGGGGCGGGGGAACAGCAGTTATTCCTAAAGCTGTTCTGGTAACAAATCTCTGAAACCAGCATCAGGTGAGGCAGAGATCTGGAACAGCAGGTCATTCCAGCACCCCTGAGGATGAATCTTGCCAAATCTGTACATTATATATGAATCTCACAACCAAATTTTTAGTAATATTAACATATTAATGTATTTGTATGGATTGTGCAAGGTGCTTAGATCAGTTAAGGATGAACTTTGTTCCTTTTTTAAAATTGAATATTTTATTTATTTACATTTTAGATGTTATCCCCTTCTGCCAGAAACCTTCTTTCCCATCCCCCCTTCTCCTGCTTCTACGAGGGTGTGCCCCCACCCATCCACTCCAACCTCCCCACCCTCTAATTCCAGTCTTCAAGGGACCAAGGACCTCCTTTCCCACCTATGCCTGACAAGGCCATCCTCCCCAATATACACAGCTGGAACCATGGGTCCATCCCTATGTGCTCCCAGGCTGGTGGTTTAGACCCTGGGAGCTCTGGTTGGTTGGGATTGTTGCTCTCCCCATGGGGCCACAAACTCCTTCAGCTCCTTCAGTCTTCTTTCTAACTCCTCCATTGATCAGTTCAATGGTTAGCTGTGAGCATCCACCTCTGTATATGTTAGGCTCTGGCAAAGCCTCTAAGAAAACAGCAATATCAGGCGCCTATCAGCATGCACTCCCTGGCATCCACAACTGCATCTGCCTTTGGTTGGTGACTGCAAATGGGATAGATACCCAGGTGGGGCAGTCTCTGGACAGCCCCTCCTTCAGTTTCTGTTCCACACTTTGTCTCCATATTTGCTCCCATGAGTATTTTGTCACTCCTTCTAAGAAGGGCCAAAGCACCCACACTTTGGTCTTCCTTCTTCATGAGCTTCATGTGGTCTGTGAGTTGTATCTTGGTTACTGTGAGATTTTGGGCTAATATCCAATTATCAGTGAGTGTATATCATGTGTGTTCTTTTGTGATTGTGTTACCTCACTCAGGATGATATCTTCTAGTTCTATCCTTTTTCCTAAGAATTTCATGAATTCATTGTTTTTAATAACTGAGTAGTACTCCATTGTGTAAATGTACCACGTTTTTTTGTATCCATTCCTCAGTTGAAGGACATCTGGGTTCTTTCCAGATTCCAGCTATTATAAATAAAGCTGCTATGAACATATGGAGCATAAGTCCTTAAATGTTGGAGCATCTTTTGGGTATATGCCCAGGAGTGGTATCGCTGCGTTCTCAGGTAATACTGGGTCCAATTTTCTGAGGAACCACCAGACTGACTTTCACAGTGGTTGTACCAGCTTGCAATCCCACCAACAATGGAGAAGTGTCCCTCTTTTTCCACATCTTTGCCAGCATCTGCTATCACCTGAGTTTTTTATCTTAACCATTCTGATTGATGTGAGGTGGAATCTTAGAGTTGTTTTGATTTGCATTTCCCTGATCACTAAGGATGTTGAATATTTCTTTAGGTGTTTCTCAGCCTTCTTTAAGCAGGTGAAAGACAATAATCCCTTTATGAGCTAATTTGATCAATAACCCATTGTAATAAATCTTCATTTGTGGGCATGAAGAATCTTAAAGATTCCATAATCAACAGCATTTATTCTCTAAATTTAGCGGAAGTTTTGGCTAGAGACATTTTTATGTCTAAGCCACATATTGGGTTGTTCCCATGTTGAAGAATCAGCAAATCAAGTTACCTGTCCTGTTTGATTTTCTCAAATTTTTCTTTTCTGTACCCAAGATCTTCAGGGCGTTTTCCCCTGTCATATCTGATCCATACTACTCTGGAAAGTGTCCAAAGCCTTTTCTCCTTTCCTGTCAACACAAATACAGAGCCTCTCTCTCAAAATAGCATGTAATTGGTCCAGTAACCAGGAATCATTAAAGGTATAGAATGAATTAAATTAATAGCTTGACCTCTTTCCCAGAGGGTTTTTAATATCATAAATAACACCAAACTTATAATCATCTTCATTTGATAATTAAAACAATTCAAAGCAATTAAAATAATTTAAAGAAATATTATATGTTGGGATAGTGTTCCTCTACTATCTCCTGATTTGTTCTTACACAATTAATTTTTAATAGTGAGATTAAGGTCTAAACTTCTGTCTGAGATAAGTTATGCTGCCTATCCCCTGCTTTTTGACCTGCAATTTAAGATCAAAAGCCTCAATATTTATTCATCTATGTATACTTAAATCCTCCCTTCAATGGAGACTAATATCTCTGTGGGTACATATATCCTCTCCTCTTTGTGTAACTTGAATTAACATGTTTCTTTAATTGTCTGAGATAAATTTTTCCACTTATCCCCTGCTCTTAGACCTATAATTTAAGATCAAAAGCCTCAATCATTTATTCATCAATGTGTTTAACTTTAATGAAATTCCCTTCTATTTACTGTATAAACCTATTTCCAGGCTCTATTTTTGCATACCATGCTGAACAATCTCAGAATTCCCATGTAAACCATGTTCAAAAGAATCTGAGTATTTACCCTAGCATAGACCTGTTCAAATTTCTTTTAATGTATTTTTCTCATTTCTTCTATTCTCCCTCCTTGCCTTTATTTCCTACATTTGAGATCAAAGGCCTGGATTTCCTTATTCCACGTAAACTTAAGAACATTTAAACAACTACCGTTATACTCCATCTATCCTTTAAAACAGTTAAATCAAGGGGACTGGAGAGATGGCTCAGTGGTTAAGAGCACTGACTGCTCTTCCAAAGGTCCTGAGTTCAATTCCCAGCAACCACATGGTGGCTCACAACCATCTGTAATGGGATCCGATGCCCTCTTCTGGTGTCTGAAGACAACAACACTGTACTCATATACATCAAATAAATAAATCTTTAAAAAAAAAAAAAAGCAAACAAGGGGCAGAGCTGGGGTTTTGACCTCTCTGGGGAGTCAGGGCTTTTCTGGTCCATTAACCAGGGTCCCCATGTTCTCCTGAGCTCAGTCCTATCAAAGCCCAATGGACCTGCCTCAAGTTTCTGATCTGGCTTTCAATTTCCCTTCAGGCCTCAGTTTCCACACCTGCAAATGATAGCACTGATAAGATCCAGTTGTCTGTCTGGAGTCTGCCTGGAAATCTGTGTTGGCTCTCCTGGCCTCCCGAATCCATCTCGGCTTAGTGTCTGCATCCTCCACCTCTAGCAGCTTGGGTCTCCCCAGGCCAAGAATGTAAAAAAAAAAAAAAAAAAAAAACAGTTAAATCAAATTTATTTATCCCTATCCTTTGAATATTTGCTTATAAGAAACAGGCAGCTTCTACCATCTGACTCTCTGCCTCAGAGCAGCCTGCCTGTCTCTGTAGAGCAGGGACTCCCAGCATCTCTGATCTTAAGATCTCTGAGGCAGCTATAAACCTTCCCTGGGTAAATCCCCACTGGTAACTTTGTTCTAGTTTCAAGGCTTGTACAAGAACCATGTGACTTGGCTTATCTCACTGAGAAATCAATTCTCCCCTCCTTTTAAATATATATCATGTTGTGTGTGTATTTCATTCAAGAATCTCCAATTAATTTTTAAAAATGAGCTCTTGCCTACCACAATGGCGTCATACCAACAACAGTCACTTTTCTCTATTCTGGCTCAAACTAGGCAGGCTCGCTGAAAGATAAAGGATCAAACCCTCCTCTATGGAATCTTACCAGACATGTATACCTGCAGAAATTACAGCTACCCTTCAATGCCTGCCTCCTCCAATTCCAAATCCCTGGGGAATGCTGCTGCACTTGGGTTGTCTCTTTCTTCTGGTACTCCCTTGCCCTTGTTCTTGTTTGACTGCATTATGTGTACACGTGATATAACCTACATAGCCTTAAGTCTTTTCCTCATCGAGACATCCCTGAGGTGGACTGTTCGAGAGCACTTGTGGAAATGCATAAGGGAGACTTCCAAGAAGGTAAAAGATTTGTCAATCTCATAATGCCTTCAAATGATATTACACCAATACTTATAGGTCAAAATAGTAGTAGGGCTTATTTACATATCACAATAGCCTATTTACTCGGTTACACTGCCCTTGAAAGGGAAAGGTCACCTATTTTTTAAAACATACATTTATTCAACTGATTTTCCCTCTTAAAAGATTTAAATTAATGAATAGACAGTTTCCCTATATGTTTGCTGCCTGAGAAGAATCATGAGATAAGGAACATGGGAGAATTGTCAATACATAATTCCAGCACTGTGAGGAATGAGTACTCCTCAACAGATAGGCAGGAGAACACTTAGAAGTAAAAGAATCAAATTAACAGACACTGCTAGACTTTATTGCCCAATCAAGGTGAATTAAGAAAGTCAAAGAGACACCATTGACATTTATACCATGCAGCAGGTATTAACCAGAACTGTCACAGGGAAACTGGAACCTATCCCAATTCTATATATGTATCTTTTTTTAAAGTCAGCAAATTGAAGCCTCAGGGCATAGCAGGAGAAAAGCCATTGCACAGTAGTTCTAAAGCAATGCCAGGTAGCTTAGAATAAATTCCCTGACAAAGCTGCCTATTGAAAGAGCCATTCAGCATTCTACCCTCTCTGAAAGGCTCAGCAGAAAAAGGAGAAAGTGCTGAAAATGTTCTAGTAAAAATACAGAAACCATGGAACCAAAAATCTAGGAGCCATGAGATGCCTCTTCCATCAACATCCACCTCCATTTATGGCATCAAGCATTAAGACACACAAATAACCTATGACAGCTAAGAGACCTGTGACTTCTGTATGCATCCTGAAGAGGTACCAACCCAAAAAAAGAAAGGAGTAGGTTTCTAGTCCTCCAACAATCAAATGAGGAAAAGAATCATAAAGCTATAAAATACTGACTAGAGATGTCCCAGAAACAATCCAACTCAGGTTCCAGATTCATATGATGTGGTATGTAACACATTACATAGTATATTGTATATTAATACATGAGAAGTTGTTTTAACTTATTTCTTTATTCAATTACCATGTGTTGAATGCTCCTAATTCTTCAGAGTAAGACCTAGAGAATAAAAGTATAAATAAAACACAGTCCTCTGCATTTATGTTGATATGTTCATAGTGGAAATGTGTTACTATTGTGAGTTGGATCTGAAGTGTTCACCCACAGGCTCATGTGTTTGTCCATCTGGAACCATTGGTGACCATTGGTGGCACTGTTTGGAGGAGGTTATATGATTGGCTGGTGGTGGTGAGTTACCAAAGGCAAGCCTGTGAGGATTTCATCTCAGCCATACTTAGGGGTGTAGGGATTCAGTGAAGTCCTGAGTGAGCATTACTGCTGACACAGACACAGACATATCAAAGACCCCAAAGCCTCTGCCTTATGATAGCAGCAAATAATTCCTTGAGTTGAACCTAGGAAGATGCCAATGCATTCTGTGAGTCTGAGTGTAAATGTTGACTGTATACACAATGTGTTCACTCTAGCTTTCTGCATAGATGTCTACTGCCTGATGACTGTACCCTATGGAGACCACTTCTACTGAGGTTAAATAATCTTGTCTCCTTCATTTGTGTATAATGGCCATGCCCCTTTGTTCATCTGCATATAATAACCCCACCTCCTTGTTCAGATGTATGACATAACCCTGCCTTTCTGTACAACTGTTTATACAGTCTTATGGGGTGCTGTGATTTCTTCCTCTGAGAGCCCAGACCACCCTGCCCCCGCTTTCCTGTGTCTGTTGTCTCTTCATTTCCTCATTTCCCTAGTCAGAGTTCAGGGACTTGAGCCTTGTAGAGCATAGCCTATGGTCCCTTTTTCTTACTGCTTCCATGTCCACCAAGATTTGAGGGAGTGTCACCTACTGCCAAAGACTCCATGATGGACTGCCTGCCATGATGGACTGTATCCACATAAACTAATCAAAATAAACTTCTCTTCCTTTAAGCTACTTCTGTGAGGTATTTGCTCACAGCAATGTAAAAGTAGCTAGCAGTATTATTAATGTCTGATGAGGCCATGTTAGCATCAGTTGATAACTACAGTCACACAAGAAAAAAAGGAAGAATTATGGGTACGGAAATGTTAGTGAGCATTGCAGCAATGCAGTGACTATTCTTGCAGCAAAAGAAGGAAAAGGAGGAGGGAGAGGAGGAAGAGAAGTGACTGCTAGTAAACCCTCTCTACTTCATCTTAGTCAAAAGGTCAAGGGGTGCTAGCAGACATCTTCTCTTTGCACTCTTTAAGTATTCCTTCTTACCCCACACTTACACATCAGTATGTTCACAACATACTGTTCTCTATAAATACTATAAATATTGAATTTCAAAACTATTACATTTCTAGATTACCTGGAATCCTGAATACAAACTTAACTTAGCTATCCTCAGCTCTTTCTCTTCAATCTGTGAACAGCTAAGTCTCTAAAACCACAATAACGGACTCTTACCACTCAGTATGTAGAGAGATGATCATTAAATGTTCTAACCAGATCTTTCTAATCCATCCATGCTTTATAGAATTCATTATATAACAGTAATAGAACATTCTTAACAGTTTTCATGAAAAACTAATTTGCAACCTGAAATAAAACAAATACTATGTATATAAGTAATATCAAACATATAATCTTTCTGCCTCAGCCTTCTAAGTGACTGACAGCAGAAGTATATACTACACTTATGACTTTCAAGGAAATAGTTAGAAAGTAACTATAACATAATAACTTTCTTATGCCCAAAAATATGGCTTATGCTATACCATAGCAATAAAAATAAATAACCTACTACTATGAAAAGTTTTGTTGTTAAAGGTTATGTCTACAGTCTAAATTTCTTTATTTTAATGCTCTTGTTATTTTATTACATTTATTTGTTCTTGGTTTTATGCATGTGGTTCTCTGTGTGTGTGTGTGTGTGTGTGTGTGTGTGTGTGTGTGTGTGTGTATAGGCATGTGTACTGGAGGCCAAGGCACCCCTGACATTTTGCCTATGGTGATCCAAGACAGCATGTAAGAATCATTCTCACCTTGCACATGTGTAATCACTCTTGGCCACAAGCACCTTTTCCCACTGAGACAGCTCAAAACCTTTGTCTTTTTTAACTTTCTAATCTTACTTTTTGATGGTCCTAAATTCACACTTTAATCAACACCTTAGCTAAACTTCTGTGCTCACATAAAATATGTTTCTTCTGAATACTCACTAAATAAAAGGCTTTTTATGAGTATGTCAGCCACTCAAAACATGAGCATGTCATGAAACAGATCAAAGAGAATGAACTCCTCCAATATATACCCTAGCATTTCATCACCATTCAAAACCAGCACAGGTTTTCACAGCTGTAGATATTTCCAACCTATGATGTGGTTGCATCATCATGTGAAGGCTAAATTAAATGATGAAAGAGTAGTTGAGAATGTATTCAAAAACCCTTCCATAATTTCTTTGCTGTTAAGAGAAAAGAAAGCATTCAATATAGTCAGATGCTGAAAATATCTTAGTTTCTGCTGTTACACAAATACCTTTAAAAAGACAAGAGTACAAGGAAAACTAGTCAGATAAAAATGAAACCTAGTATGTCAAATATGTCTGTCTAGTATGAGTCAAATGCCAGTGGGCCTTGTCTGAGGATCCATGCAGGCTAGGGCCTTCACAGATTGTAAACGATGAGAGAGAGGAAGAAAAACCAGACATAAAACTTAAAGGGGTCAGTGGGTTTCTTTTCACCTCAGCATCGTGCACCTAAAAGGTCATAGGAGTTTAGGAGATGGCTCAGTCAATAAAGCACTCCCAAGGCACACATAAGGACTGAGTTACACCCCTGGAACCGATGCTAAGAAACCAGATGTGATAGCACATGCTTGTCCTCTCAGTGCTGGCCAGAGTCCGACAAACTTGGATATTGAGCTTGGTGTCCATCTAGCCAGCCTATCCTAATGAACAATCCCTAGACCACAGGAAGCCCTGTGTCAGAAACCAAAGTGAATGGCCTCTGGGGAACAACAGCAAAGTTGACCTCTGTCCACCACATGTGCAAATGCACGCAGGAACAACCATACGTACATGTCACACACACACACACACACACACACACACACACCAATGGTAGCTGGCCAAGATTAAGATGCAAATTTAACCTGACTTAGCACCACCTTCATGGTGCTCTTGTCCCCGAATCAGGCTTACTGAAGATTTTTCTCATTCCCTGTTAATGGGCGGTGCAGCAGAGGTTTTATGAGCAAGGCTTTTATGGCATGAGATGAGGCCAAGATCCCTACTTTATGCATATTAAGCCCAATTTCCAAACTCTGAATTCTGACTTCTCAGTTTTATAGGGCAAAATGGAGCATTGTGTTAATATGTTTGCCATTATTACTTATTGACAGAATTTATTCCAGCATCATTGGGGTAGGTAGAATAATGGGGCCTCATCCCCAGAGAAATCCATGGTTTTTAATGTACAGAATCTATGAATAAGTCACTTTAAATGTCAAAGAGAAATTAAGTTTGAAGACAGAGTTATAGTTGCTAATTCATTGACCTTAAAATGTGGAGACTGTCTTGGGTTTTCTGATTGGGCTTGATGTAATCAGAAGGGTACTTAAAAGTAGAAGGCCAGACAGCAAAATCAGAAGTTGTGAATGTGAACAGATTACATAGAAATTCAAGGTCCCTGAATCCAAACATTAAGTAGGGAGTACTCAGGAGTGCAGGCGGCAACTAGAAGCTGAGCATGAGGGGCAGTCACCCTTAGGGCATCTGAGGTCTCCAAGTCCTGTGTCAGGCTTCTAGCACAGAACTATAACCGTATTTGTGCTGTTATTAGTCAAGAAGCTTATGTAAGTTGTTGCAACAGGAACAGAAAACAATATCACTATCTATCTGGCCAGAGTTCTGCCAGAGTTCTGCCAGGTTCAGGAGGCAATGAGATTTAGATGAGATACAGTCCCATGGGTTCCATTTTCTGACACTGGAATATTTTTGTTATGTGTAACACAGGCTGGGAATCAAAATTGCAAACGCTGAAACTTTCTGGGCACTGACATGATGTCACAAGCAGAAGAAGATGGCTTACCTGACCTCCTGTGCTGGTTTACAGTCAAAATGTAAGTTCACTAAAGATAAGGTTTGAAATTACCATGGGCTCAGGGTAAAGACTATGCACAAAACATAATGAAGTTCACAGTTAGACTTTATATCTCTGTGTGCATATGTGATATTGTAGATCATAAAGAATATTTTAAATACTCTGGCCCCACATATTCCCGAAAAGTGACAGTCATCCTGTGTTTAAAACAAAGAGTATTACATTTAAAACTCTATTCTTACAGTCTAGAGAATGAGGCTTATATGAAGCAATGCGTGGCATTTTACAAAACCACTTCTTTTTACTTTCCACACAGAGGATGTAGTTTGAGTTTGAAGCTGAAACATTATTACATAAGAAGTCTTTACAGGAATAGCAAGGTGCCTGTCAAAGTTTATCTCTGACCTTTCCTACTCCTATACTTCTGGGGCAGAAATATTTCTAGCCAAAAAAATTTGAAATTCCTATGATGCCTTTGTAGATGAAGATTCTATATTTGGTCCTGTGGAGAAAGAAAACCAATGTATCACATATAGGGTACTCATGTATTCTATTATGGATTATATATGAAAGGATTTTCTATCTTCATTGGATTACATGATTAGAGGCTGGATAATCCTACAATACCTGTCTGCACTCCAGAAAGCTGAGAAACCCAGTTCCTGGTCTATCCAAGAATTGGAAGGCTAGGAAGAAGTGTAACCAAGGATCCTTCTAAGTCTGGGGTTGAAGGCCTGGCAACTCTCTAGAGAAGTCTGGTAATAAATCTGCATTCAATGGCTGAAAATTTTGAAGTCTGGCATATCTAGACCATGGCAGAAACAAAGAACAACATACTTAGCATAACTCTAGCCTGCTTCCTCCAGCAGGACTGCCAATATCCTCTTCTTAGGACTTTTGATTCATGCAGGTCTTCCTCTACAGAGGATTGCAACTCTCAGTCAAAGAAAATCTTTCCCCAACTTGTAGACCCATCTGACAATCATCTCTGAGAAGACTCTCACAGGCACACCCAGAAATGTGCTTTACCAAGATTTTCTTTGTAATTTACTTTTTATTGTTATTTGTAATTGTGTGTATATGTAAGTATGAGCACGTGAGTATAGTAGCCATGGAAGTCAGCAGCACTGAATCTGCCTGGAGCTAGAGTTATGGACAGTTCTGAGTGGCCCCATGTGGGTGCTGAGAACCACACTCAGGACCTCTAGAAGACCAGGAGATGCCCTGAATCGCTGTGCCATCACTCTAGCCCCTGCTTTACAAGTATTTTAAGTGTCTTTCAAGCCAGATACATTGACAACCAAGATGAACCACATAGAATAACCACACAGGTAAACTGAAGTCTTCAAACAGTGGTACTAGAAAATTTCTTTCAAAGGGATACTTTCTCTGGTAAAGACTCATTCTCCATTTCCCCTGCTCCCTACTGAGTAAAGGAGTAATCTCTTACTGAGAAGACAAACTAATGATGATATCAAGAGACAAGCAAGAGTAGAAACCATGCGTTCCAAAAGATTAGGCAGAAGATATAAAAGAGCCTAAGACTTTTCAGGACTGCTGAGAGCTATTCCTGACAGATAGCTAGATGTCTCATGCTCTTCATCTTGAAGTTTCTCTTAAAAATAAGAGCCTATCACTAGAATGAGCTAGCAGCTGGAGCTGAAACAACAAATGAATGAAGCTATCCAGAGACCCAAGAGCCTTGTGAAAATCAATTCGAAATAGAATGGAAATCAAAATATAAAATACAAAATTGAGAATGAATAGAAGACAATGAAACTCTGGATAATCTATAGTCTGATGAACAAGTTTGAGAGTAGGAGGTTAAAGGAATTTAATCCAGAGACTTGGGTATTCCAGACAAGTATGCACAGAGACTCAGACCCAAATTGATCCCCTTTAGCTATAGCATCGAAAGTATTGTGTGTGGAAGAAGCAAGCAATAGTGAGATTAGTTAATCTGAAGAAACTATATGGTGTGTGATCTCAACTGCATGACATTCTGAATACAGCAATAGAGATAGTGTGAAGTCCTTTTACACCTTAAGTTGATTGTCAGAAGGCATGGGTGAACAGGCAGAGCACAGAGGGTTTACTGGGAAGTAAAACCATTCTTTATGTTATCATAATGATGAAAACACAGACCTATACATTTCTACTAATCCATAGGATATATAGCACCAGATAAATTGACAACCAAAGAGCAAAGCCTCCTGGAAACTCCTGTCCCTGAGTGACAGATGTGTCTGAGGAGGCTGAGCCATTGTATCTGATAAACTA
The DNA here is from genome assembly GCF_004785775.1 of Grammomys surdaster. Classification (NCBI taxonomy): domain Eukaryota; kingdom Metazoa; phylum Chordata; class Mammalia; order Rodentia; family Muridae; genus Grammomys; species Grammomys surdaster. The sequence continues at coordinate 3,842,625 of NW_021604594.1, forward strand.
CCCTGTGGAATGTATTGATCATGGAGAAGACCATGCATGTGTCAAGGCAAAGAAATCCTTGACATTTATGAACATTATGCTCAACTTTTCTGAGTCTACCAAGGCTCTACAGTCAACTGAGATAAAACTGAAAACTTCTGGGAAACCAAAAGGTAAACAGCCCTCCTTTAACCATACTCATAAACTTCCAGACTTGCAATGATCAGCACTGACAAAGTCCCATCTATCCCTACAGATCATGTTTTTAACCTTCATCACCCCAGCTGAGTAAGGAACCATTCAGATGATGCTGTCCCTGTATGCCTCTGGTCATACCATCTGCATGGTGATGAATTCCAGAAAACGAATCAACTACAGCTTGAGGATCTACCACAGCTTTCCCCTACATCACTGTGCGTCTGGACAAGGCTGGCTGGGACAACATCATGGAGACTGTGACAGAGTGTAGCTACAGCCTCACCATCACAAATGAGCTGAAAATCTTGTGTGACCTCAAAGAGAAGCTGTGCTATGTGGCCCTGGACTTCGAGCAAGAGATAGCTGCTGCTGTATCCTCTTCCTCTCTGGAGAAAAGCCATGAACTACTATCTTAGTTAGGGTTTCCATTGCTGTGAAGAGACACAGCATTTCTTATAAAGAACATTTCACTGGAGCTGGCTTACAGTTTTACAGGTTTAGTCCATTATTGTCACACAGGAAGCACAGCAGCATCAAGGCAGACATGGGGTTGGAAGAGCCTAAAGTTCTATATCTTGATCCAAAGACAACCAGGAAAAGACTGTCTTCCAGGCAGAAAGAAGGAGGATTTCTTCCACACTAGGTGAAGTCTAAGCACAAGAGGAGACCTCCAAAACCCACTCCCACAGTGACACACTTCCGCCAATGAAGCTAAACCTCATTCTACATGGCCATACCTCCTAATAGTAGCACTTCCTGTGGGCCAAGCATAGTCAAACCACCACAACTGCCCTATGGCTAGGTTACCACTATTGGCAATGAGTGGTTTTGCTGCCCTAAGTGTTCTTCCAGCCTTCCTCTCTGGGTATGGAACCCTGTAGCATCCACAAAATCAAATTCATAAGTATGATGCTGACATCCACAAAGACCTGTATTCCACCCAGTGCTGTCTGATAACACCACTGTATATCCAGATGTGGACATCAGAATGCAGATCATTTTTCTGACTCCCAGCAGGATGACCATTGCTCCTCCTAAAAACAAGTGTTTATGTGGACTGGCATCCCTATGCTGGCCTCACCTTCCATCTCTTATAGGTCAGCAAACAGAAGTTTCACAGTTCCATCTCTCCACTGTGCACTGAAACCACTTCTAGGAAGACTGTTCTTGAGCTGTGGTTCACACACTTGCTTGACAAAACTTGTTCAGCAAGACAAGGAAGAAAATATTGGTACGACTTTGTTTTAATTTTGTTTTTTTAGATTTGTTTTGCTTCTTGTTAGTTTGTCACTTTGAGACTCAGAATTTAAATAAGTGAAGGTGACAGTGGTGGCTTAGAGCAAGCATCTTCAAAGTTTTACAAGGTGGCTGAGGACTTTGTACATTGTTTTTCTTTATTTGTTTTGTTTTTCAATTGTAATTTCATGTAGCCATAAAATACATGGCTACAGTAAGTCCCTTTCCTTGATAAAAAGTCACCTCCACCACCCCTCTTGAAAATAGAATACCTCAGTCCATGCCCTGAGTCCATCAAGAATAGCTTTTGTGTAAATTATGTAAAAACACTTTTTAATCTTCTGCTCTAATATGCTTTTAGCTTTATTTTTATTGTGAACAGTCAGCCATTGTTACCTCCCTTTTCTGTCCTCCCAACTAAAGACAAATAAAAGTGTTAGTTCTTTTGGGAGTGGGCTGAGATATAGAAACAGCCAGGGTTTGCCTGTTCACTGACTTGAGACCAGTTTAATAAAAGTGCTCACATTACAAACAGAAAAGAATACTGTGCTTCCTTTAAAAAAACTACACTGGAGTTCTAAATGGGTTTGAAAGTAGTCTTTCTTTTCTAAGAAATCTTGGAGAAAGTTTGGGCTAGCCAAAGTTGGGCTGTCCTTTTGTATGGAAATCCTAAACTCCACAGAGCATGTGATGCCAGTTTCCCAGGAAGCCAGACTCTATGCCTGGGTGTGTCTATCTTGGCAACACAATACCTGCTTGAAGAAAAAACAAATTGCATAGCCTTCGTGCAGGTCTATAAATCCAAATACATGGAACCATGAGCTTGAGGTTAGCCTAGACTATATAGTGAGAGCCTGTCTCCAAAAAAAAAAATAAAACATTGTAATTGTTTCAGAGTAAGATATTTAAAAACAGCTAGTAATAGGGACTATATATGGACCTAAAAATATATTTAAGGAATCCTAAAATGCAGTTCTATATAATCTCTCTCCTCAGATTTTCATCTTTTTAGTAGAAAAGATCTTTGATGAACAGCAGCCAGTCTAGTTTTTCCCCTTCCAAGAATAGAGTACAAGAAAATGTCAACTATGCTCCCGTTTGTAGGGTGTTTCAGCAACAATAGCATAATTCTACTTGTTTTTTTTTTATTTCCTGACTTAACTCACACAGACCTCTTCGGATTGCCACTGCTGTAGCTGTGAGAGGTAAATGACTGCTCCCCCTTCTCTTCCCAGGGTTAGGTACTTGGGTTGCAATCTTTAATTTTTCATATTGGTTTACAGTTAACTATAAATAACATAGTAAAATATACATTTCTCATTACATTGATTTTCCACAGGAGTTCTTGAGCATATTTTTGTGACATAAGCATTTTAGTACCTAACCATGTTTCCTGCTTCTTGTAGATTACTTCCAAAACATGAAAATCAATAAACACAGCCATATCACTATGCAAATTTGTTCTAATGTTGTGTTAAAAACACTTCCCTTTTCACAAGTCCCATTACATGACCTGAGTAGAATACTAAGAAATGATCGATAGATGATAGATAATAGATTCTGTTTTTTCCTGAGACTATCTAACAAATATTTATTCTGCACATTAGTGTCCAAACTGATAAAGATATAAAAGAGGAAAATGTTTGTGCTCTGATTAAGGAGGTTGTAGTGAGATCTGGAATTAATCAATAGGTCATAAGTGCTGACCTGAACATTTTTTCCAAGTAACTGCCACATTAATTATTGGGATGCATTGACTCAAACAACAGATACTTCAGTGCCAACTATGTGTGGATTGGATACTTCATAAGTTACTGATCTAAAATAAATACAATTCTATGGAGATTATAAGAAGCACTGCCAAGACTATAACAGGCAATCTAGTCTTGAGTCAAGATAGACTTCAGAATATGATACCTGTAGTGGGGCTTGAAGGAAATGAATGTTAAATTATGTAGAGAAAGGCAAGAGATAGACTAGATGGTGACATCCAGGCCAGAACAAAGGAAGTGCTTCAAACCTTGCGATTGCCAACTAGACAAAAAAAAAAAAAAAATCTAGAACAGAACCCAGAACAGAGAAGAAATACAAATTACATGGCTTCTTATAGGCAAATCACATGATTATATGAGTCAAGTAGTTGGTATTCGCTTAATGTTATACATATATAATTTTTATATGTAATATGATTCTTAAAATTTACTATTACAAATATTTTTACAATTAATTACTATAATTGTACATCTATTAACAGAATTTTGATTTTTGCCAAGTTCTATATGAATTGTTAAAATCTTTTAACATAATAATTTTATAAGCAAATCATTAGAATGTTTTCCTTTGTGTATAAGGTTTGAGTTATATTGTCCAAAAGTTCTTGAGCCATTATAGGATCTAAGTTGAATGAAATGGAATGAAATTACTTTCTTTCTTTTTTTTTGATAATTTATTTTTTCTCAAATTGCAATTTATTCACACAGGGGTTATAAACACAGAAAGGCAGAATGTGGAGAAGGGAATGACACTGGACTGTTGGTGTTCAGGGGGAATACAGATATCTTTCAGAACCAGGTATCGGCTGGGTGAAGGTTCAGGGGACTAGTCACTACGACTGCCTACAACTCGCTTGTCCTTATCTAAGTTGGTATTGTCTGCCAAGGCTACCTATTTACAAGGTCTATGACTACTCAGGCTAATAAATTTCCACAAAAGCTGTCTGTTTACATTAGCTTATAGCCATCTGTTTAAATGTTTTTCCACTGAGACCCAAGACTTGGTGTTAGTATACATGTATCACAAGCCTATTGCTGATTTTAGACCTATGGCTGATCTTAGGCCTTCAGTGTGTAAGCAGGGATGCCCCTGACATCTCCTCCCTTCTCTAATTATAGAAGGGCTGTGGCAATTCTAATCTTGTGAAGGCAGGGATAGAAGCCTGACCTCCAGTAATTGATGGGGACCTTGTAATGGCTCCAGTCCCCCTGTCATTGTCCAGTGAGGCATGAGGGCCATACCCATCCCAATGCCTTTTCCTGGAGAGGGGATACTTTTGACATCAACCCCTATGCAGTCAGGCTTGTCCCTCAGGGAACCCAGAGAGATATTTTTATCTTTTATTTATATTCCCTTGCAGTGCTTAGCCTCACAGCCTACGCAAGAATTCAGATTGCCAGTCAGAGGGGGTTCTGGGTGGCCCTTCTCTGTTTGGTCTAGGGGCAGAAGTCCCCCCTTTTAGGATGGGTGGAGATAGGTTTTGGAAACACCCTGTATAAAGTTGCAACCTCATCTTGAGTCTCGTGGTCCTCCATAGCTAACTTATGATAATGTATCTGAATAGGTTTTGCTACCAAATTATTTATCTGTTGTATCACAGAGTTAGTCCGCTTATTTGAGGGCCAGGGACCAGCAGAAAAAAGCAAAAAGAACCCAAATAATGGTCCCAAGATGGGAGGAAATAGGGTTGACAACCTTGGACAGGCTGAAAATCAATTCCTGTACCAGCATTCATCTGTCTCTTTCTCTCTCTGATTTTTCTTAGGGCCTTCACTGACCTATTTCATGCTCTCTTTAACCCTCCTTGACTTGTCTATGTAAAGGCAACCTTATTCTTTAAGGGCTGTACACAGTCAAGAGCTGTACACAGCCTTTTCTATTGTAATAGAGTAAATCAAGTCCAATAAGGATCTTTGCGATTTTAGGAGGTCTCTTCAGACAATGAAATGAGGGATTTCTTCAGGTTAGTGATGTCAATCTGTAGCTGTTTGATGTTCTTGTCAGTGGCCCTTCAAAGGTCTGAGTCGTATAAGTTCAGAGGACAGCATCTGGATTAGAACTTCTAACAGCAGATATCATGGGTGATTTATTTTTACCTAGAAAGGAAAAAGAAGGGAATTCTCAGGGAGATTTCTCTTCCCAGGATGTAAATTGTTATTCATCTTATTTATGGTTGGGCCTGGCTTTGTGGGGGTATCTATTTAATGAAATTACTCTCTGCTTTGCAGGTCTTACCACTGTTCTTCACCCCTCTCCCTAAACAAATGTTCTTGTAAACTTTATTTCCATATGGCCCATTTCCAAATCAGTATTTTTCCATAGTACTTTGAACTTATTAGTAAAATGAGCTGAACAGGTTAAGTACTTGCTCATGTGTGCATTTTTGAGCCTGTAATGCATTCATGAGCAATGGTTGTGTGGGCAGATGCGGACCCATGTATGTGCAGCCCAGACGTCCACTCCTGGCTTCTGCCATGGTCATTTTGCACTTTACCTTTTGAGAACATCTTTCTCTGAACCTTGAGCTTGATAGCAGAACTAGACTGGCTGTCCAGCAAGCCCCAGAGACCTTTTTGTCCCTGCTTCCTCATTGCTGAAAGAACAGGTGTCCACTGCCATGTCTGGCTTTGTACATGGGTGTAGTGGATTCTAAACTCATGTCCTCAAGCTTGCACAGTTTAATTGTTCCTTTTGATTGTGAACCTGGTGAGATTTTGAACTATCCAGGTGATGAGCCTCTAGACATACACGTGAGGGCACAGCTTGATTAGGTTAGTTGTAGTGCAGAGAGCACTGTGCCCTCTGAGATGGAATCCTGAACTACAGAAAAGGGAAAAAGTAAACTTAGTACAGCGTTCATTGCTCCCTTCCCCTTGACTATGGATTCAGTGTAACAACCTGCCTCAAACTTTCGACACATTGGCTTTTCCATTGCAGTAGACAATACTCACAAACCGCCAGCCAGAGAAAACACTTTCTGTCTTAAGTTCATTTTATCAGAGCTTTTTATCACAGCAGTAGAAAAATGACTAAGACCTGCAGCCGGTGCTTCACTGAGCTAATTTCTCAAGCTCATCGTTTTTTTTAATTGAATAGAATAAAAGCAGACATCACAGTGTCATCTTTGAAGCTATTTCAGCTATACGAATCCATAGCATGGGTGGACTAACAAAGAAATACAGTCCTTATTTATTGTCACAAATAAAAACACATGAGAAGCACTGGCCTAGAAACTTCTTTGCTAGAAAGGTAAGATTTGCAAGGGGATATTTTTTTTCCAGCATACTTTGATTTGGCCCTGTTTGATATAGCCATTAGGATAGACAAAATCAAATGAAGTCAAGGAAACTCCCATACAACTGTGGAATCTAGACAGGAGTAAGACTCATTAAGGCAGACTATTTCATGTGACTTTGCTAATTCTACCTACTCTGACATTCACTAAAATACTAGATAGGACTCACCAGATGAGGCACCTGTAAAAATGCTTAAAGAAGCTGAGTTACCACAGCACTCTGGGATTTGAATCACATCCAATGAATGATAGGTTCTTTTTTATCATTATAGATTGCTTTATAGCATTAAAGAGAGAAAAGAAGTAACAGCTCTCATACTCAAATCCAATAATGTCCTACTAAGAAACTATCAGTCATACGTGTGGCAAAGAAAGTAATTCTCATTAGTTTTCGGCCCTCTTTTCTGTGTCTTTTGCCAGGTGAGTAAGTATCTGAAGTGGTTGGTGAGACTTGGATCAGTGTGAAAGAACTATATAGCACCTATGGAATCTACTATGGGAAGGACGTGTATGGGCCATAAGCCGAGAAATACAGATAATTCAAGTGTGTGCATCTGAAGTCACAAAAGAAGGAAAACACATCAATATTCCTTCATTCCTCAAAGGGCTTAGCAATTACTAAAAATTGATGAAGAAAGAAAACTTAGTTACTGACTATTGTACAAAGTGAGAATAAGGAAGAAGATATTCAAGTCCCCCACAGTAGTGATTTTTGTACTAGAGGTCTTCATCAGCAAGTATTTAATGTATCCTCTTTAAAATATTTTTACTGACAGTCTCTGCTGGTATCACTTTAAAATTTCTGTGTTCTTTTTGTAACAAGAGGTGTATTTAAGTATAAGAATATAAACCAGAAGACAGGACGAAAAATTTCCACCCAAGAAGCTGAGTGAGTAAATTTTGCAAACTCATAGTCACCCCTTGAGGAGAGAAGAGTAATTTAACTGGAGAGGATGCTGGGTGAAGGGAGATCAATATGTAATTTTAGCTAGATTGCATCCCTATTGTCCTTTGGGCCCATGCCAAAGAAACACTCTACCTAGCTTGGGACAATGGGTCAAACCAGGAACATTACTTTGCACTTGTGATGGAAAATATGATGGAAAATAAAGCCAGGTACTGACAGTAAGATGAGCCCAGTCTGGGATTCCATTAGAGCATCAGTCATAAAGATGATGAGATGCAGTTGCTATGGCAATGACATCACTTTGCCATCTCCAAGCTTCCCTGAGCAACTTTGTTGATACATTTATGGTGCAACCATTCATTTCCAGTTATGCTTTCTATCTTAGATCTTAAAGTAAATTTGTCTTAAACTAATTCTGCATTACACTGGGTATCATGATCTGGAAAAAATATTAAAAATACTGGCTGTTATTGCTACCACAGAAAATACTGAACCTTCATTTCAGAAACTACTGCAGTGAACTAATTACCCTGCCAAGATTATCGTACATGGAGGAAAGAAAGACAGAAAGAAGGAAAGAATCATTTAAACAAAAGCCACTCTTAAAAAATTATGAGCCATTGCCTAAGTATAAATTCTGTCCTAGAAGACAGATATAGGGATAAGGATACAGATACAATCTGTGATGTCAAAATTAGTTTATTATCACCAAGTCAGCCTTAAATTTTTTTTATTTTAAAATATTTAATTTTTATTTTTAATCTCATTTCAAGGCAATGGCCTTTCATTTTGGAAAAGCCCACAGACTTCTAACAAAAAACGATATTCTTTAAAACTTAGTATCTTCAAACTGGGCAGTAGTAGCACACAGCTTTAATCCCAGCACTCAGGAGGCAGAGGCAGGTAGATCTCTGTGAATCTGAGGCCATCAGACTCTACAAAGCAAGTTCTAGGACAGTGAATGTTACACAGAGAAACTCTGTCTCAAAACAACAACAACAAAAAGTTAGTGTTTTTAAGATCACAGATCACATCCCTAGAAGTTATATGTGTCTATATATCTGTGTGTGTCTGAGTGTCTATATGTAGTGTTTGTATCACTAAATGCTCAAGAAAATTGACCACATAATGGTCTAACAAACAATGATCAGTTTTCTCAACATGGGTGATTGAAGAAATTAAGCCTAAAGGCAATCCACCAAGAGCATTTTTTTTAAACTGTAGGCTACTGATGACATGATTAGTCCAGGGAGATGGGAGGCTGACTACTGGGTAAAATGGAAAGAAAGAAGAGACCATCCATGTGTATGAGACCATGACAGGGGTGACACAAAATCAACTCTGAAAGAGAAATGCTGAGAGGAACAGAGCCAGTCAAACCAAGTTCTAATTAAATCAGCTCTTACCGACTGTCTGCATTGTGGCTATTTTCAGTTTGGTAGGTCAGATTGAGGTTTGTTTTCTATTTTACTTTTAATTCAAAATATTGGAACACATTTAAAGAAACAGAATTATCCTTTAGAACCCAAAAGACTATATGTGTAATCATATTACACTCTGTTTTTACTACCAGGAAGTTAGGGTCATTTTTTTCTTTTTAAAAGTTTACTTCTTCCTGTGTGAGTGTTCTGTCTGCATGTATGTCTTTGGATCATGTGCCTGCAGTGTATGAGGAATCCAGAAAAGAGTGTTGGATATTCTGTGAGCTGCCATATGGGTGCTGGGAATTGAAACCTGTTCCTCTGCAAGAGCAATCCGTGCTCTTAACCACTGATCTCCTGCCCTGGGATCAAATTCAACCACAAAAGTCTTATGTTTTAGTGGCCAACACATCTACACTTATTTTAATAATACAGAAGTTTCTACTTTCCTGGGTGTGGCTATTTAATATACATTGATGACAACTTGTGTAATTTCAAATGTAAAACAGAGATTACTTACAAAACAAGCTGAGGAATGATTTACCTTGTACAGAAAATTGTATGTATGCATAAAACATATAAAATATATAATGTGATCAGAAGGTGCACAGAATAAACATATTAGGAAAACTGAAATGATTAAACTTATTTTACAAAGTAGAATTTTCTTACTACAGAAAGTGATGTTCTGTTCATGTTCAAAATAAATGGAACTCACTGTCATATTTTTATATAATCAACCAGAAGAAGCAGGAGTTGGTTTTATATGATTTTTAATGATCTATGTAGAATTCAAATTACAAAATAACAGAACTGATAACCTAAAAATTATGGCAAAGTGTCTCAGCTATGCAATTCATTTTGTTTTTTTCTGACTCGGGCCATTTCATTTGACTAATCTAATTAATTTGTACTAAAATATGTCAGCTTTGTTGCATTAAATTTTGTATTAAAATCATTTGAATGCTTGCCAGAGGATATATTCCTCTAGAATTGTATTTGTGGAATAAATACATAACGCCAGCTACACATGTTTACCACTCTGATGGACATTTGCTTGCTATCTACCCACAGTGTAATGACTGTAACGCGCCTTTTGGCTGAGGCGGACACCTAGCTTGTCCGCTCCTGTGGAGACACCTTATCTTGAGCCATCCTAGAAAAGCTGCTGCTTGAAGAGCAGTGGACAACATACCCTGAGTCATTCTAGAGGAGTCACTCCACTCAAACCAGTGAACACCTAGCTGGTCTGCTCCTGTGAAGACACCATATCCTGAAACATCCTAGAGGAACCACTGCCCTCAGAGTAGCAGGATTTCAGGATCTCAGAGGCAGCCTGAGTCCCAGGAGTTCTTCCACCCAGGAACTTAGGATCACAGGATCACAGAGATATCTGGACTCTGAGGAGTTCTGACACAAGCAAGATAACTGAAAAGACAGACTCCAGTCAGACACAGTGAGCACTCCAGATGGGAAAGGCAAGCACAAGAACACAAGCAATAGAAACCAAAGTTACTTGGCATCATCAGAACCCAGTTCTCCCAACATAGCAAGCCCTGGACACCTCATGACACAGGAAAAGCAGGATTCAGAATTAAAATCACGTCTCATGATGATGATAGAGGACTTTAAGGAGAACATAAGTAACTCCCTTAAAGAAGTACAGGAGAACACAGGTAAACAGGTAGAAGCCCTTAAAGAGGAAATACAAAAATCCCATAAAGAATTGCAAGAAAACACAACCAAACAGGTGAAGGAATTGAACAAAACCATCCAGGATCTAAAAATGGAAATAGAAACAATAAAGAAATCTCAAAGGGAGGCTACCCTGGAGATATAAAACATAGGAAAGAGATCAGGAGTCATAGATGCAAGCATCACCAACAGAATACAAGAAATAAAAGAGAGAATCTCATGTGCAGAAGATATCATGGAAAACATTGACACAACTGTCAAAGAAAGTGCAAAATGCAAAATGCTCCTAATCCAAAACACCCAGGAAATCCAGGACACAATGAGAAGACCAAGCCTAAGGACAATAGGTATAGATGAGAGTGAAGATTCCCAACTTAAAGGGCCAGTAAATATCTTCAACAGAATTATAGAGGAGAACTTCCCTAACCTAAAGAACAAGATTCCCATAAACATACAAGAAGCCTACAGAACACCAAACAGACTAGACCAGAAAAGAAGTACCTCCTGTCACATAATAATCAAAACATCAAACACACAAAACAAAGAAAAAATATTAAAAGCAGTATGGGAAAAAGATCAAGTAACACATAAAGGCAGACCTATAAGAATTACACCATACTTCACACCAGAAACTATAAAAGCCAGAAGATCCTGGACTGATATCATACAGACCCTAAGAGAACACAAATGCCAACCCAGGCTACTATACTCAGCAAAACTCTCAATTACCATAGATGGAGAAACCAAGATATTCCATGACAAAACCAAATTTACACAATATCTTCCCACAAATCCAGCACGTCAAAAGATAATTGATGGAAAACTCCAATACCAGGAGGGAAACTACAACCTAGAAAAAAGCAAGAAAATAATCTTCCAACAATCCCAAAAGAAGATAGTTACACAAACGTATTTCCACCTCTAATAACAAAAATAACAGGATGCTCTAAGATCAAGAATTGACAAATGGGGCCTCATAAAATTGCAAAGCTTCTGTAAGGCAGAGGATACTGTCAATAGGACAAAACGGCAACCAACAGATTGGGAAAAGATCTTTACCAATCCTACATCCAATAGAGAACTAGTATCCAATATATACACAAAGAACACAAGAAATTAGACTCCAGACAATCAAATAACCCGATTAAAAAATGGGGTATAGAGCTAAACAAAGAATTTTCAACTGAGGAAACTCAAATGGCCGAGAAGTACCTAAAGAAATGTGCAATATCCTTAGTCATCAGGAAAATGCAAATCAAAACAACCCTGAGATTCCACCTCACACCACTCAGAAATGGCCAGGATCAAAACTCAGGTGATAGCAGAGGCTGGCAAAGATGTGGAGAAATAGGAACACTCCTCCACTGTTGGTGGGATTGCAAGCTGGTACAACCACTGTGGAAATCAGTCTGGAGGTTCCTCAGAAAACTGGACATAGCATTACCTGAGGACCCACCTATACCACTCCTCGGCATATACCCAGAAGATTCTCCAACATATAAAAAGGACATCTGCTCTACTATGTTCATAGCAGTCTTATTTATAATAGCCAGAAGCTGGAAAGAACCCAGATGTCCTTCATCAGAGGAATGGATACCAAAAATGTGGTATATTTACACAATGGAGTATTACTCAGCTGTTAAAAAACAATGAATTTGAGAAATTCTCAAGTAAATGGATGGAACTAGAAGATATCATCCTGAGTAAGGTAACACAATCACAAAAGAACACACATGGTATTCACTCACTGATAATTGGATATTAACCCAGAAGCTCTCAATACCCAAGATTCAACTCACAGACCACATGAATCTCATGAAGAAGGATAACCAAGTGTAGGTGCTTCAGTCCTTCTTAGAAGGAGTAACAAAATACTCATGGGAGCAAATATGGAGACAAAGTGTAGGACAGAAACTGAAGGAGGGGCCATCTGTAGACCATTCTACCTGGGTATCCATCCCATGTGCAGTCACCAAAGGTAGACACTGATGTGGATGTCATGAAGTGCATGCTGACAGGAGCCTGATATAGCTGTCTCCTTAGAGGTCTGCAAGAGCCTGACATATTCAGAGGCAGATGCTCATAGCCAACCATTGAACTTATCAAGGGGTTACTAATGGAGGAGTTAGAGAGAAGATGAAGGAGCTGAAAGGATTTGCGGCCCCATGAGGAAAGCAATAATGCCAACGAACCAGAGCTCCCAGGGTCTAAACCACCAGTCTGGGAGCACACTGGGAGGGACCCATGGCTCCATGAAGGCTGGACGCAGAGTGTAGGGAATTCAAGGGTGGGGAGGTGGGAGTGAGTGGTACATGGAGGCACATCCTCATAGAAGCAGGAGGAGGGGGGATGGGATAAGGGCTTCCTGAGTGAAGGGGGGTGGGAAGAGAAATAGGATAAGGGGTTAACATCTGAAATGCAAATAAAATATCCATAAATAAATAAATAAATAAATAAGACAAAAAACGGAAAATGTGGTACATTTACACAACGGAATATTACTCAGTTATTAAAAACAATGAATTTGAGAAATACTTAGACAAATGGATAGAACTAGGAAATAACATCCTGAGTGAGGTAACCCAATCACAAAAGAAGATATATAGTATGCACTCACTGATAACTGGATATTACCCCAAAAGCTCGCAATATTCAAGATACAAATCACAGACCACATGAAGCTCATGAACAAAGAAGGTCAAAGTGTGGGTGCTTTGGCCCTTCTTAGAAGTAACAAAATACTCATGGGAACAAATATGGAGACAAATTGTGGGACAGAAACTGAAGGAGAGGCCATCCAGAGACTGTTTCACCTGGGTATCCATCCCTTGTGCAGTCATCAAAGGTAGATGCTGATGTGGATGCCAGGAAGTGCATGCTGACGGAAGCCTGATATAGCTGTCTCCTTAGAGGTTGCCAGTGCCTGAAATATACAGAGGCAGATGCTCACAGCTAACCATTGAACTGATCATGGGGTTTCCCAATGGAGGAGTTAGAGAGAAGACTGAAGGAGCTGAAAGGGTTTGCAGCCCCATGAGGAGAGCAACAATACCAACCAACCAGAACTCCCAGAGTCTAAACCATCAGCCTGGGAGCACATTGGGAGGGATCCATGCCTCCAGTTATATATGTAAGGGAGGATGACAATGTCAGGCATAGGTGGGTGAGAAAGTCCTTGGTCCAGTGATGGCTGGCCCCCCCTGTGGGGGGTATTTTGGGGGGGGGGAGGTGGGAGTGGGAAGGTGGGTGGGGGCATATCCTCGTAGAAGCAGGAGGAGGAGGGATGGCTAGGGGGTTCCTGGGTGAGGGGAAATGGCAAAGGGGGATTACATCTGAAATGTAAATAAAATATCCAATAAAAAAATGGAAAAAATATTCCTATTTATAAAAAAAAAAAGACTGTAATGCATTCCACACCTAAAAATGCATGGGGTGCTTTTGCTAAGTACTACAAGGGCAAGGTGTGTGTGTGTGTGTGTGTGTGTGTGTGTGTGTGTGTGTGTGTGTGTGTAAGAGAGAGGGGGAGGAAGAGAGAGGGAGGGAAGGGAGAGGGAGAGGGAGTAGAGAGAGAAGTTGGAAGAGGAAACAAAATAATCAAGGGAGGTTGAGGGAGGGAGGGACCTGGGAAGGAGAGAGGAGGGGAAGGAAAAAAGGGAGGCAGGATCAGGTGTTCAAGGAGACAGAGAGATGTACAGAGTGTCTGGAAATTGAACAGAGGTGTGTAGCAGTGGGGGATGGGGAACTGGGGATAGCCACTAGAAAGTCCCAGATGACAGGAAAGCAAGAGGCTCCTAGAACCCAATGGGGATGACACATTGGCTGAAATACTCAACAAAGTGGAAAGAAAACCTTTAGTGCCCATATCCAGAGGCTAGGCACAGCTTCCTGCTGAGGCTACTCTATTGGGCTACCCACCTAACTCACAAATATTAAGCCAGAATTGCTCTTGTCTAAAGGAAATACAGGGATAAAGAGTAGACCAGAGACTGAAGGAAAGGCTAGCTAAAGACTGCCCCAACTGGGGATCCATCCCGTATGCAGATACCAAACCAAGACACTATTGCTGATGCCAAGAAGTGCTTGCTGACAAGAACCTGATATAACGCTTTTTTTCCGACATCTTAGTGAGGCTGCCGTGGTCCACACTACTCTCTGAGTTTCACCATGCCGCCCAAAGAAGACAAGAAGAAGAAAGATGCCGGAAAGTCGGCCAAAAAAGACAAAGACACCGTAAATAAATCTGGTGGCAAGGCCAAAAAGAAGAAGTGGTCCAAAGGCAACGTTCGGGACAAGCTGAACAACCTCGTCCTGTTTGACAAAGCTATATACGACAAATTCTGTAAGGAAATTCCCAACTACAAGCTTATTACTCCAGCTGTGGTCTCTGAGAGACTGAAGATTCCAGGTTCCTTGGCCAGGGCAGCCCTTCAGGAGCTACTTAGTAAAGGACTTATCAAGCTGGTTTCAAAGCACAGAGCCCAAGTAATTTACACCAGAAACACAAAGGGTGGAGACGCCCCGGCTGCTCTGAAGATGCGTGAGCAGTTTCAGTCAGCTGTACATTTGGGAAAATAAAATTTTATTGAATCAAAAAAAAAAAAAGAACTTGATATAGCTGTCTCCTGAGGGGCTGTGCCAGAACCTGACCAATACAGATTCAGATGTTTGTAGCCACCCATCAGATTGAGCACGAGGACCCCAATGGAGGAGTTAGGGGAAGGACTGAAAGAGTTGAAGGGGTTTGCAACCCATAAAAAGAGCAACAATATCAACCAACCAGACCCCCCCCCACAGAGCTCCCAGGGACTAAACCACCAACCAAAGAATACACATGGAGGGTCTTATGGCTCCATCTGCATATGTACAGAGGATGGCCTTATCTAGCATTGATGGTAGGGGAGTCCCTTGGTCCTGTGAAGGCTCAATGCTCCATAATAGGGGAAGGCTAGGGTGATGAGGCAGAAGTGGGTGGAAGGGGGAGCCCTCTCATAGAAGTGAGCCCTCTCATAGAAGCAGGGGGAAGGGAGATGGGGTAGGAAGTTTGTGAAGAAGAAACCCAGAAGGGGGATAACATTTGAAATATAAATACATAAAAGAACCATTAAAACATTTAAATGTCCTTAACACCTCAACCCAGAAAGGCAAAATTCATGGTCAATGATGCAGGTGAAGATTCTAGTTAGAGTTAG
Source organism: Grammomys surdaster (assembly GCF_004785775.1). Taxonomy (NCBI): domain Eukaryota; kingdom Metazoa; phylum Chordata; class Mammalia; order Rodentia; family Muridae; genus Grammomys; species Grammomys surdaster. The sequence goes on from NW_021604594.1 coordinate 3,858,318, forward strand.
AATATATGAATAAGTAGTTGTGATTTCATTTGAGGAAATTTAATGAAAAAATATTTTGATGCTGATTTTTGATGTATTCATGGCTCATACACCACAGAATGATTAGTTTTAGTTTAGCAATGACAAGAAATTGCACTAAAGTTGAGAAGCACCTACTTTCATCTGTGAAAGATCAAACCCCAACACTGGAGCTCCATGGCCATTGCATACTAAAACTCTAGATTGTTGGCATGCTCACTTAAACTGCCAGCTCCCTCTGTACCATGAAATACTCTTGGGTAAGGATCTAAAGCAAGCAGGAAGTCTGGGGAGCAAAACAGAATTTCCTTGAACATTGCCTTTTTCTTTAGTGAGCCTATGTCTGCTCAAAATCACATACTTGTGGGACAGGATATGCTATTTCAATCCACCCATATCCTCTACATGTGCCTAAGATTCAGCCAAACATGCCACACACTATCAGTGTATCCACACTGCTGTATTTGCAGGACTCATTGTAGATTATGCATTTATTGTGTAGTTGTAGAAAATCATTTATAAATCAAAGTCCATGGGTATTTCCCCTCTCATATTTTAGGAATCACATGCCAACGATAAGTACAAAATCAATCTTAAATACTTTTAAAGCACACAACTCATCCAAAACACAGTCAGAATTTGTTTTTATTTACTAAGAACTATGCACTTGCAGATACACTTTCATAGCAGTGTTCCCTAATGTAAATGGGCCTATAGGGTAAAATAACTAGAGTACCTCGGAGATCAGTTGTAGTTTATCAATCAAACAGCCATCTTCTGAGCATGTCACTTGATGACATTCTCACTGTCATTGCCCATCATCGGTATGCTTACTCTTAACTCCTTATATGGAAAGTTGGTAAGAGCTGGTGATAGAGGCTATTTAAGTATAGGGGAGAACAAATCACATTGAAAAGAAAATCTTTAAACACTGATTTTACATGTAAGAATATAAGAACATTAGAGAAAAATAAAGCCTAGAGTTTAAACTTCCACACTGAAGATCAAAGGCCCCAAATAAACTTAAATACACCAGAAAGAAGAACTTACTATGCATATTCTCTTATCCCACACACACAGTTTCCTCATTCTCACTTCCTAAAGGATACACAAAGGACCTCCCTAGCCTCAGAAGTAGTGATTCAATAATTTTTATGTCATAGATTGGGTCTTTTTTTAACATGATAGTTACAGTATTTTTAACATGATAGTTATAGTATTTTTATACAGCAGTCACTCAACCATTTTGGTACTTTTTCTGGATTGGATTATTATAATAACTAAACACTATTTATCAAAATAAATAATCTATTAGGTAGATAAAAACTTTAAAATTCCAGAAGATCAGAAATTTTGCTTTAGTGACTAGCTATAAATCTACACACATAAGTATTCATAAGAACTAGTCATTTCAATCATCTCTTTTGGTGCACATCTTCTTATGGAGGGATATATATGATGGCAAAAAGATGCATATGGGAACTATAAAACTCAAGACTTATATGATCTTCATATAAGTCATTCTTGTTTTTCAATTCCTTCCAGTCTAGCCCTAAAACTCTGGCAATGACTTCTAAGGATTTCAAGAAAACTCCAAGAATTATGCATCTTTGTGAAATTCTGACATGCCTTGATCATGATTCCCCAGCCCTACATTGCTATGATTACAGAATACCTTAGAAGACAGAGCTGGCTCCTGTGTAAAGCATATGGAGTCAGTGCTGCAGCACAAAATTCTTACCGTGCTACAAAACCACATAGACTCAGCTACCGCACCTATGCAATGCCGATAACAGAAGTGCACTCTCTTTGGTTATTGGAATTTCAATGACAATGAATACATATCAGCATTGTCTGTAAGTTAGTGCACAGGACGTGCTACTTCTACCTTCAACATCCATCTGCAATGTCTAAATGATTACTGGCCAGGGCATTGCTGCATATTAGAAGATAAAACTTCTCATGCTGATAGATGGGGCCTTCATCTTTGCCTCCTTTTAGCCCTGATTGTGCCAGTTAAATCCTGAGGCTCTGCAGACAACCATGTTGTAACCATCATGCTTCCAAAAGTCTTTCTGCTTTTGTCCCTACTGAAAATACTTTCCTGGGTGAGAGTGGAGCATTATTTATTTCTGAGAACTGAACTTTAGCATAGCTCTTGTTAATTATCTCTTCACTGTGACAGAAATTTTGTACTCTCCTCACATCCTTAAATGATGGCCACTGTCCTGCTCTGAATAAACTAATTACTTGAACTTTGACTCTGAGTAATGTTGCTGTCAAGAACTTCTTATTGTGATCACCAGTTGGGTTCCATAGTTGCCATGGTAGATAACAGCTTTCCAGAACAGTAGATAATCTTAGCAACAATTAGAGAAGTATACTGTTGAAATCTTTGAAATGTTATTATGAAACTATTCTATTGAGATTAAAATCCATATGTAAGCCAACTATTTGAAACTCAAGTTTCATTTTCCTATAATAGTTCTACACTGGGTTTAATACTTTTCATACACACACACACACACACACACACACCTGTGTAAAACACATGTCTGAGAGTGCACTATAGTTATACAAAATGTTAACATTGTATAAGGTAGATAAAGGAAGAGTGGAAGCTCCTATACATTTCTTTACAAGTTCTTATGAACTTACCATAATTTCATAATAACAAGAAAAAAAGATATTTAATGAGTTGAAGCACCTCCAAAAGATAGCCAAAATACTTAGAAATTGATTGTAGTTGTTCTTGAAAAGGAAAACAAGAAGAAAACCCATTAAAGACTTCATTATTGTTCAAATATATATTATTGAGTAAATTGTATACTAAAATTATTTTGTGAAACACCAAATCTGAAAAGTAAAAACAAAATGTAGAAGTTCACAAGAAGCAGCTCAGTGTGCTGGAAGGCTTGCAAAGAGTTCTGATGAAAATGGTGCCTTCACATGGTAAGTTTAACTGGATGTGCTCAATCAAACTTGAATGGCTAATTTTCAAAAACACCACTGGGGTGATTTCAGAAGAAGAAACAGTAAAATGGGTTTTTAAAGTATTTTGAAAAAAAATCCCTCCAGCTATCTTCACTGACTGAACCAGTTTGTTTCTATATATTATATTCATCTCACGCCCATCAACCAAGATTCAGATGATTTTTCCATATTGGGAATAATAGGAAGGGACCAAGGGATGCTTTCTCAATTAGTTATAAAATTATCATGGAGTGATATACTTGCATTGAAGTGCTAGCAAACTTGTAGCAAAACATAAAATTATGCAAAACAAGAAGGATGACAGAGTTTAGAATAAAAATTGTATTGTAAGATTACAGCTAACATGAACAAATTCGAACCAAGTTTTCAAAGACCAAGCTGTGCAAAAACTACCAAAGGTGTTGGAAAACAATCTTTTATTGCAGTGTGTCAAATGCATAGTTGATCACAGACCATTTAAGACAGAATGGGCTATAATGTCCATGTAACCTCAACTAGAATTTCCAGACCAAGGCTTTTCTACAATGTCTTGCTTAATCTAAACAAAATACACTTTATAGCAGTTATTCCTCAAAGAACATCAAAAATGATGAGCCCTACTTCCATCAATATCCAGAGTAGCTAGAAATGCAAAGTCAGACAAGGAACATGTATGTATCACTGGCATGAGCCACCATCTTGAGGACTGCTTCTTAAGGTCTGATTGAAACAGGCTTATCGTTTGAGTTCATTGGGATCTTTGATTTAGCTCTAAATAAGGAAGTACCTTCACTTTATGCCCTTGGTGTGAGAGTCATCTTGCAGAGAGAAGCATCTTGTAAATATCTGTGAGCAAGATCCAGATAGAAATGACATGGTCAGGAAAAGAGTAGAAAGGACAGTGTCATCAACAACTAAGTGCTGAAAAGCAGCTGAGCTAGTGGAGAAGTGCAAACTCCCAACTTCCACATACTGTAGCAATAAGCTAGCTTCTGGAACATTCCTAAGATTATTGCAAGGTAACAAATAGCTTTAAATACTTGGATACAGCATTCATATAAAATACATTTTAAAAATATGGAATTTGCCCATATCTTCATCTTATAGTAACAGTGAGGCTCACTTTGATCTGCTCATGCATTAGCTCATGCCTGTCCACTATGCTTCTTATATTCTTACATGCACAGTATTTCCTAGAGACTGGAGATATAAACATTTTTCTGAAATGTTTCTGAATCTCCTGTTAGATGTAGGCTTTCTTTTTTTGTAATTTCCCCGATGGAAGCTTCTCTTTGAGAAGTCAAGAGCACTTAATGATTTCCAAACGTCTTTCATTCTTAGACTGATCTAAAAATCTTAAAATTTTATTTGAGATATGATAAACCATTTCAAAATGCAAATAATTTATATTTATGAGGTCACAAAAGTTTTTTTTTTTCAAAATTACCCAAGATTGGCACAAAAGTCACTGTCTATCACTAACGGGAAAAACACATACACTTGTAAAATGCCTGTAGATATATGATACCTACTATCATACACATGGACAAATGTACACAATTTATTTCAACTCGACAACAAAATTTGATCATGCCTCCTGTCCTTCTTAATATCTACCCAGTGACATGGCTCTATATGAGTAAGTCCATTGAGGATTGGAATTCAGCTGCCCACAGTAGCATCTCCCGGAGACTCAGAAAATTATCTCTCCGTCCTCTGTTTCCTCGTGTCGGCTACAACTCCTGAGATCCTGCCTCTTCATGCTGACACTTCTGTCAAAGCTCTAGAAACCAAGTTTACCAGAAAATTCACATGAGCATCTGGCCTGTATCCCTTCCCCTCTTCAGTAACTATTCCCCAGAGTCTCCAGGAGCTCCTTTTTCCTCCTTTTTCCTTGATAGTAAAAAATATCAGATTTCAAGGAAGTTCTGTCAACTTCTTTGGTAAAAGAAAAAGATCATTTTTGCTTGTTTTAGAATGAACATAGAGTTCATAAAATAAGCCATGCTTAATATCTCCAAAGGTGTTTTCTGAGTAATGAAGTTTTAGACATCTATCAGCAACATTTGTCATAATGTGAAATCTTTCATCCTTTAAGTACTCCCAATCAGGCCTATTCTTGCCTCTTATCAAGATCACTTCCAAAAATCAAGAAAAGCTGTAAGAGTCTTGGGTATCTCTTAGTGTCACTGAGATCTTCTCCAGCTTAAATATGCTTAAGTCCTCCAGAAAAACCTGGCAGAACTATATCATTTTTAACAACAAAAATCTCAAAGGTTGATAGTTTCTTTTGAGAGAGAGAGACAGAGAGAGAAAGACAGAGAGAGAGAGACAGAGAGAGAGAGAGACAGAGACAGAGAGAGAGAGAGACAGAGAGAGAGAGAGACAGAGAGAGA